>NC_137458.1:28033721-28413311 GCF_964235325.1 Thermobia domestica
CATCCCTCAAACGTGACGTGCTAAATGGCCTTAGATGCCAAAAACCCAGAAATCTAAATCCTTTACTTGTATGTACTTGCTAAACTTAAGTTCTGTCTATCTGTAAAGTAGTACCACCACCATCATTTGCCTGGTGTATGTGATGTAAACCTCAGAAAAACCTCAGTTCATAGGCTACACATATGTGTACCTCTGAAAAAGCGATTTCATTCTTTTGCTTCTATTCTGAGGCTTGCATCGTGCTTATGCCACGCTAGTTAAATAAATAATAATAATAGTAATAAACTAACTTTGCTCCTACAGCTAATGGTTTTGAATCCAATCCTTCATTAACTGAGGAATTATCGCTGCTATACTGGCAACACTTCCAAGCCAGAAGATAATGGTGTTGATAAAATAAATGAAAATTGTCTGAATAAATATAAAATATGAAGACCAATGGTTGATAGTTTCCTATAACAGCATCCACAATATAAATTTCCTTAGTTGTCCTACCCCTTCTTTCGGTGAAGACGTCAATAATGCTATGCCATAGTATTTAAATCAGAGTTTTATTTGGATTTCTTTGTTCGTATGAGAAAAAGCTTCATATGTCCATCTTTCAATGTATAATAAATCTCGATGTTCTGTACCTTATTTAGGTTTCGTGTTAGAAGCGACCTGACGTGTTTACAGAGAAGACTCTGACAACAGCAATGTTCCAACATTAGCTCTCTGAACATCTACAAGATAAACACTACTCAACAAACAAACAAAAATCACATTGAAAGACAAGCATACAGAACTTTTCATTCGAACAAAGGAATTCAAAGTAAATTCTAACATGGGGTACTAAGAAGTTGCCAGAATATCAATTGATACATTCACAGTCGTTACTCATAATAAAAGAAGAAACACAACGCTTTAAGGTGCCGTTACGAGAAACCATTATGTACACTCGTGTCCAAAATGATTGTCGCATATCTATAACTGTCTTCTTGTAAGAATATAATTTGGTAATGATTTTGCAGCGTACTTTTAATACTGATACTATGTGTATAATCGGGAAATGTATATTTGTGGTAAATTTCATAGGAAAAGAATTATAAATACGAAAATTAGAGTGAGTAAAACAAAATGTTGCTAAATGGACAAGAAAGTTTTATTTTCCTTTTACTGTTCTTATTTAATGCTCTTTTGACATGAAATTTGCCACATACACGTCTTTGCCGATTATACACATACTAACGTTATAAGAAATATCGGGCGAATTCGTTATCAAATTATATTCCTACATCAACATATTTATAGACATGGGACAATAATTTTGGACATGAGTGTACACTAATGTTTTTATTTCATGTTTGTCTAAACAACACAACTCTTGACTTGAAAATGTAGCCAGTGCAGACGCAAAAATTAATGAAATCTCAAGTGCAGACGCAAAAATTATTGAAATCTCAAACACCAGTTAGAAGAGAATCAGTAATTTTGTTTTTATTTAGTGTCATTTTACTGATTTTTTTATTTATACTTCCCGAAATGAAGTACTTGTGTACACAGCAAAAAATACAATAAACACGATATACTTTTTTTTTTCTAAAAGTACTAATCGTATGCGAGATGTTTACAACTGAGATACATCAAGACCACGCTATGACAAAAGAGCATGTAACAACTCTAATATAATTGGAGCACAGAGAACTTGTTGAACCTTCTAATGTTTATTAACCTTTCGGCTGCAGCTTTCAAGTCGCCGAGTATGTGCAAAGTATGCATGTGGTGAAAGTGGAGCTTGTGGTTTCTAACAACAAAAATGTCAGAATATAATCTTACTGAAATATAACTGGCAACATAGATGAAACTAGAAAATAGGTACAAATAGAATATACTTTGAGAAACTGTCTCTGTTTGTTGTTTCAGAATGCCAAATAAAATGAACAATGAAACACTAAACAAACTAACACTTTAATTTTACGTCCCATAATTATGCTCTGAATGCTACAACATTGATGATTAATTCACGGGAATTATTATGAAAGGATTAGTGGAATGAGAAAGCGGAAAGAAACTGAACAATTCCGAGAAAGTCCAATGAATACGACGTCAGTGTTTTCCACAAACTCACTTGGTCAAGGATCGAACTAACAACCCTTCGAACTAAAACTGAGCAAACTATCACTACGTACTATGCCAGTATATGCACAGAAGAATGCAAGGGCACCGATCCTGGGGGGCCAGGTGGGCCCGGGCTCCCATTCTTACTATAACATAATATTCTTTAGTGTACTTCTTTTAACGTTATACATAGTTAATTCTGTAACAGTAGGACCTGCCTTCATATTGACTATATGTATACTGTTATATGTATTTTTATGAATATACAATATTTGGCATAATTTGAATTCAATTTGTCTTAAAATCCTCATACATGCCTTCCTAGACCCGTGTCTAGAACCAAACACATATCTGAATGCTCCCCAAAGTTACAAAGTTATTTCAATAAAACTGTATTCAAGGTTGTATCCGGAAGATTATTGCTAAATCATTGCACAGCTACAGTATAACAAAAATGTGGAAGTACGCTCTGATAGATATACTGACAAACGTACGCTCTGACAGATATATTGAAAAACGTAAGTTTAACTTATGTGCTAGAAGCTAGAGTAGGCCTAGTAATCTCTAAGAAATGAAACAGGAATGACTAAAAGAAATGACGTAAAGAAGAAAAAAATGTCGAAAACTCAGAAGTTAAAATAAAGTTAAATATTTTTTCAATTGCCCTCAAATACTACGTACTGTATGTTTACTTTAATTCATAAAACATATGCTCCATCCATCATGATGGTGAATTCCAGAGCGAAATATGGTATTTAGTCATGAAATCTTCTTTAGCTTTAGAGTATACTATAAGAAAGCTATTCAAATAGAAAAATCATGAAAATGAAAAAAGCCAAATTTTCGAAAATTCTCGTTTTTTTTTCTTCAAAAAGCCGGCTTTTTTATGTGCAAAAAACCATCGATTCAAAAAAGCCGCCTTTTTTGCATCTCTAGATCTGACTTTCTTTTGTGCGTTTTTCAAACATCTGAAATATAATTTTGTAACAGTTCTAACGAAAACCCGCTTCATAGAGCAAAATTATTTTCACTTCTTTTCTAAACACTGAACAACGGAGAAAATGTAATTCCTTGATTAATGATAGAGTAATTAAAATATCTTCAATTATGGCCATCGTTATGAATATAAGAAATCTGAGGGTTTGGAAGTTTATTGAATTTCTCCAGCTGAGCTTTTTGGGAAACTAAGAATGAAAAGGGAGAGAATATAAAATACTGAGATCCGTAGACTAAGCTATGGAAGTACCAAAATCTCTACCTTCGTCGTTCTAGTGTTAAAACAGACTACAATAAAAAGAATGAAAAAAAAATACAAGACTCACAATGAATTCTACCTTTAATCTTGGCACTGGCAGCGTCTGACCCTTGCACAAATGTCCGCTGCAGCTTTGTTTTCTTCCTCTCTCGGTACTCTTCCACTATGCCCTTAGACAGATGGGCAACTAGCTGCATGGTTTCTGAAGGATACCTACGAATTGATGAAATAAAGAAAAATAAGAAATCATCGTAACACGAAATATATTTTTCCTCACAAATACAGAAGGTTATTCGACTTATATTGGACTGATTTTGAAGGCTACTCATCTTACGAAAAATTCTGTTGATACCGGTGTTTTATTAAGACTCACAGCATTGTGGACTATAGCCCGACATCGAAATTTCCACTGACACAACTACCGGTGAAGCACGGGCACGGGAATTCGGTTCCAATTCTCCCTGCAAACTTTCAAGCGACCAGCGAAGATACGCAGACGCTGATGTTGTAAACGTCTTTTTAATTGGCCAAAGCCGCACAAGTCCACTGGACTGGAATCAGGGATCTTCACAGAAATGTCTTCAAACGGAATGATACAAACTCCTTATTCCCATTCTATTGCTCGATAAAAAAACAAAGATGTTCCGGCAGCATGACTTGAAGCCTTATTCATATGAATTCCTCCTGGTTGATGTCCGCACTGTACAATTGTGAAATGTCGATCCAAAAGACTGGTATCATAATGAATTCTTAAAAATACCCTGCGTTCAGTTCCATGTTTTCATCAATCGCATATCAGCAATTTCCACACATAACTGAATCCCGTAACACCCATAAGCTCACCCAAGGAAATTTCCTGGCAATGGGGAACGAAGATGCAGCTGCCCTTGGCACCAGCTGTCACGATATATCAGCACCTTAATGTAACCATTACGAGCAAGTTAAATGTATGCTAGACCCATTTTAATTGCTGTCCGCTATTTGAACTCCGAGGTGCTTTTCACACAGATTCTTGCAGTTCGTCTTTCGCTCTTCAAAGTGATGCAGCAGCAGGTGGCGTACGCGGTCCTTACGGACACATTTCAGCCGAATCTGCTTACTAATAGCTGTGTTCACAGTCAAAGATGTCAAATTGAATCGCTGACCCACAGCGTGTTGGGTCGGTGGCTTTTCATCCATGCCAATCGGCGGATTCCCTGTAGCACTGCAGGCCTGGCTTTCTTGGGAGTTCTCTTCCAGGTGCTTTTTATGAGCGACTGTTTCGTCGCAAGCTCCTGGTTTGTGTAAGAGGCCACAACAGCTTTCGCAGTAGTCACCCCAAATGTGAACTCAATTCTCCGGGCGCTGTTTCACAATGGGTATGAACGAGAAATGAGCATGGAAAAGAACTATGATATACCCTTCAAACAACAGTTTTTATTTAGACGTTACTTGACTATACTGGGAGTTGAGACATACATTACTGTTCACGAAAGCTGACGCGTCGTTCTAGCGTACAATCCAAATGACAATGGCGTCCCTAATTAGGTCTCATATAAATCGGGAAACCTTCTGCAAGAGAATACATGTGAACATATGAAATGTGTACATAACATTCTCAAATGTGTGTTAATTTCACTTAATATTTTATTAGCGTAACCTCCAACTTCATGAAGGATATTGAACGGAAGATATTTGATGGTTTAAAAAAATTAAGAACTATTATTTAAAATTATTACAAATGTTCTACGTGCCAGTAAAGATGGATTAACGTGGAATATCTAAATGATGGACTCGATAGGGACAGCCCCGATAAAACGCCCAAAACAAAAACAAGTAATTTCACAATGTTAACTAGTAGGATAACAGTTCGAGAAGTTGGAAATCTAGATTCATCAGATTTTTCTGTGTTATCAAACCGTATTTAAAATTCATTGAGAAAGTCTTTTCGTCACAGAATCCCATACTATCTACTTTTATCCACAATACTCACAAGCTTGCACAACAAGTTATTGAAACATAATGTAAGAGCAGAATGCTTTCAAGTTATCCTTCCTGCCTCTGCTGTTTGCTTTAACTCGTCGAAAGCTGTCAGTAGTAAGGAATATTTTCCTCAATCGGTTGTGAATGTGAGGGAGGATACCTTCTCGTTGAGTAACGGAAAGACAAAGAAAGGTCTTTGAACAACAGAAGTAACAATAAGTTTGCAACTTAATACTACATTCCAAGAAATTTTGCTTACTCGCGGCAAATGAAATCCAATATATGGATTCTTTTTTCTTTTTTTGTAAAATAGCAACCAACTACGTTAGCATCCAAAGAAAAAGAAGAAAATCAAAAATTGAATATATTATATATATTTAAGAAGAGAAAACAAAAATAATTTATTACCAACTGTTCGTTGGTAGTTGTAGTGGAAGAAGATAAACCGAAAAAGATGTCAGTGACGCCTTGACACTGTTATTCCCTGAATGTAAATGTTTTCTCCTCTAGATCTATGTTATATACTTAAAAATAAAATCTTGTTTAATATGTCATTAATATACCAAAAAATTACTTTTATGCAAAGTAAGGAACATTTAATTACAAGAATTCACCAAAGTAAACGTTCATTTCAAAGAGAAAAATACTTCCTCACAGAAATCAATGGCCTACAAAACAAAGGTGGCGCAGATCTCGACACACTTAAAATAAAGACTTGTTTATACAAAAGTAATGCAAAAACTAATTAAATACCCTTTATCTGCTTTTAAGTTGTACGCTTATGCAGATGCGGATCCAGGATATGATCAAGGGCTAAACCATGGTTTGCCGCTTTATCCAGTGTAAAGAAAGTAGGGTGAATGTTCATAATTAAATTTAAGACTAAATAAAATCGGTAATGAGATGAAAATCTCATATTGTACATACACATTTATATCAGGCTGTCTAAAATGTATTGAGCTTTTTCAGCACGAGAAGGCGTTAGTGTTCCAAATCTCGGGGTATATGAGTCGCGGCGGATCAGGTCTAACGTCACTTGACTCAGGGAATTCTCATAATGAGAACACAGTATTGCACCGTAAAGATGAGCGAACTTCCCGCAAGATTGAGCTACATTTTAAAATTTAATTTCAATAAACCCGCAAATATTGCGCAGGCTCGTCAAGAAATTTATGCTTTGTATGGGTAAGATTCATTATCAAAAGCAACAGCCAAACGATAGTTCAGTCCTTTTGGTTCTGGAAATTTCGGTGTCAAAGATCCTCCTCGCAGTGAGCGACCAAGCACAGAAAAAGTGGATGATATTCTGGCGAAAGTCGAACAAGACTAGCATGTAAGCGGTTATAACGTCGTCTATGACTTAAATATTTTATCGCCAAATAATGGTAAACTATTTGCATAAAGCTGGCTAGAAGAAAAGAAGCTAGAGGTTTGGGTGCCACATATTCTGGCACAAAAACATTTACTCAATCGAATTTCCATCTGTGAATCTCTACTAAAACGTAACGAACTCCAGTCAGTACTGAAGCAGTTTATCACAAACAACCTACGACAACCTACCTATGAAAAGTGAACAACCTACGACAAACAATATACGAAAAATGAAATCTTTCAGTTTAACGTCCCACGATTATGCCCGTTTTGGCTAAGGGAGACGATGGTTAAAGCAAATAAATGATAATGGAAGAATTGGTGAAATGAGAAAGTGGGAGGAAACGGGAGTGCCCCGAGAAAACCAACGGACAATGTTGTCCACCACAAACTTACTTGTCCGGGGATCGAACCAGGGACCCCATGCACCGGACGTAATCGCTCTACCACTGAGCCACCGTGCCCCCACAATGTGCGAGAAGATCGTGGTCGAAGCAAGAAGCTCCACAGTCTGTGGCAAAGCCCACACTGACGTCTAGAACGGTTATGCTGGGCATTTGGCGGGATTGCAAGAGTATCGATGATATACTTGGATCTGTACTGTTGACAATTAGCAAGAATGCACATAGGAATTCAAAAGAAATGGCCGGAACTGGTCAACAGAAAGGCTGTCGTATACCATGCTGATAACGCCAGACGACATACATCTTTAACGACCTGTTAAAAATTGAAAGAATTTGAGTGAGAAATTTTATGCATCCACCGTATAACCCGCACCTGAGACCGTCAGACTATCATTTGTTTCAATGCCTGCAAAAGTCTCTGAATGGTGTTTAGTTAGTTTCAAAATTGGCGTGTGAAAACCACCAGACCATGGAAGTTCTGTAGTGACAGAATTATGATGTTGCCGGAAAAATGGAAGAAAGTGATCGCAGAAAATGGTTCATATGTGGTTTCATAATTTTACTTTCAAATCACAATAAATGTTTTCATAATTTTGACCTCTAAAGGTTCATTACTTTTTAGACAACCTGATATATGAGATGCACGTAGCATTACTAATATTTTTAATGTTTTGGATGAATAACTATCCTTTATACATACACATATTCAGGGCGCAAAATTTAAAATTCAGACGCACTCGACAATCCAAAAATGATGGTTGCCAGTGTCTCAGTACAAATTATAAGAGCCCCCCTCCCCCTCCAACCTTTGTTGTGAAGACTTCACATTTCGTGTTTACTCTCACTCAGTGACAATTATTTTCGTGCGAAACCGAAACTGCGCAGTCCTGTGAGTTTAGGCAGAAACCATTCCTAGTGAACACTGGTCATCAGCTGTAAATTTCTAATCGCCAATGGCGACCTTTCGACCTGAAATTTTGCATCCTGCATATTATCTTTGAAAAAATACCGTTAATATATGGCGCGATTAATGAAACAGGTTTGTCTGTGACAATATAATGGTACTGAATTACCCCGTTACATTCAATGTAAAAGCATCCTCATGATGTGACACAGCATGTGTGCTTCAGAGCCAAGTCATCATACGGGCTCATACATTAATCCCATTGTGTGTAACTTATCTAGGAATGTCGACCAATGTAAAATATGGAAGTTTGGTGTTTAAGCCATTGATGACGGCACCCTTCACCTAGTCATCTGAGTGAAACCTCTGACATTTCAATGCCTTCTTTAGACGACCAAAGATATGAAACTCACAAAGTGAAAAATTAAGGCTGTAGAAAGGGTATGCAACACCTCCTTACTAAATTCTTTGGAACAAGTTCTTTACATCGTGTGCAACTTAATTACCCGAAAAATCAATAAATCATATCCTTCATTTCTAGAGGATATGCGAAGAAAGGTCAAAGTCGCACAGTAGCCTTCGACATTGATTTCTTCTGGTTGCTCCAAGTTGAACATAAGTGGTCCATGGCAATCGAAGAAGATGGTAACCGTGACCTTCCTAGCAGATGCTTGTGATTGAATTTCCTGTGGCGTTAGAATAAGGGGTGTTTCTACTGCATATTGGAAGATTTTGAACTTCGCTGAAAATGGTTGCAACAGGATTCATCCGTTGCAATGACACGTAATCAGAAGTCATTCCGTTCTAACTGATAACGCGACAAACGTTGAAGGAAATATGTTATACACTCCAACTTTTTCCCTATGCCAACATCCTTGGAATCCACTGCGCGCGCACTTTGTCATCAGACGTTTCAGGAAACTACGATAACCCATGCTGAATTGCATCGCTATCGATCGAATGCTCAGGCGTCTACTCGCACGAATAGCTTCAAACACGTATCCACAACTGTCATCAGTAGTAAAAGTACGGGCTTTAATCAAGATGGGAATAATCACTTGCTTTTCTGCACGACATTCCGAGACATTCTTGATCAATTGACCAATGTTGTTTTTATACGCATGTAGCCATGTATGTCTTCCATCTGACGAAACATTTCAGCTGGTTGACTTCCTTCAGCAGTGGGGAACTGTATGACAGCACGTAAATCTTGTTTGGAAATATGGTAGATGCTGAAGTCCATTTTTCAACTGTTATTACTACAACGACAAAAACATGGAACCCTTATTTCTACTGTACATGAAAAGGACATATGCTAAAGATATACCACTATTCCTTTTATCACACCACTTTGTAGTTATGGTCAACGAACAGGGTTTCAGTTGATCAACCCTCATAAAATGATAATTAGGAATAATCTAATCTCGTTATCTGAACACATTCCACATACCTGCATCCTAAAAATTCCATGTTAGCAAATACTTGTGCAAGGCATACTAGCTGATCTTCTGGATATTTGTCCTTGTGAGCCAACATGAAGTTTTTCCGCAGCGTCCAATGTTCCTCACTCTCATGCTCCCCCTTGTACGCATCAATGTTCCAGCTTTTATTAAAACTCATTGTCACTTCGATTCTGCAAACAAAAACAAATCATTATTAGAGTTACCTAAAAAGCACTTAATGTGTAATTAATCAGAAAAAAAATATACACACATCAAAGCATCTTCACATGAATCTTTCAGGCATATCTAAACATTTGCAAACTAGGCCTACAAAATATTCTGTGCAGTACGTAAGGGTGTTACAATGGGCCACAACATCGGAAATCTCGGAGGAGGACAGGAATATGATTATTACGATCTACATTATACAAGGATGTTCCGACAGTGGAAATTATTATCCCAGACAATCCTCTTTCATATATACTCACACATTTTAACAATAAAATTACCATTTGTTTGACGGGCTACCAAATATGGGATAGGTTTGTAAAGAAAGTCTGATGTAGATATGGGCGGTAAGTCCAGTAGCTGAAAAAATATTATCATTGCTTCGTTTGGTTTCTGTGTTTTCAGCCTTTTCTTTAAACAGTCTTCGATGGTATAGCATAAATAACATCAAAAGACATTTATGCCTCGTGTTATACACAATTTTGGGAAACAGTTCGATTTTTCTTGAGTGTAATTCTGTCATCAGTACGCCATATGAAGAATCAGATTTTGAAAAAAGCTTAGTACAGGGAACGATTTTATGCCTAAGCAGCACTTTATTCTTTTAACGTAAGCTAACCTAACTCGCATGTAATGTAAAAGGGACAAAATATTTAGTGAAAATTCGATGGCGTTACTACAAGAACAATTGATCTTTTCTATAAATTATTTAATATAATCTATTAAATTCCAAATGATTGAAGAAAGGAAAGAAATACTAATATTGTTACTCATGCACAGGTCTGAAGTAGATCAGTACGCAGCTTCGCTTTCATACTTTCGGTCAATTGTTTTGGACTGCCACCTATCAACAAGTACATAAAACGTGATTCAATACCTCTATGATCGTGTAAACGTTGTTTCAAATTCATTCGAGACTCTTGTTCAAGTGTTTTGAACAATATTCCTTTGAACGTGTAAATTTGAGGTATTGAATGGTCTTGTTCAAGCTTTCTTTGACGGTGTACAAATAACATTATACTACAAAAAGGAGGATTTACTTAGTTATACAGATGTTTCAGTTATAAAGATGTTACGAAGTTCATAAATTCAATTAACCTATTGTATAACTGGAAAATCATCCTCAAATCGTGTTATAGATGTGTTGTGCTGCTACACTAGCAACATTTTGAAGCACAAATAATTACTAAGATTATACAATCGTTACCATTGAGACAGGGTGACTCAAAGGTACAGTGATCACTTCTGGTCTAAACTTATTAATTAAGAAAAAAAAATCGTACAAAAAATCCATGAAGTCCCAATCTGTGTTTCATGAGACATACCTGGCACAATTGGAACTCGTTCATATTTCTAAAAAGAAGGAAATACCCAATTTGGTAGGCTAACAAGAAGGCGCGTAATTCTATATAATATAGAATAGGAGTAAAACTCCTTATCCTTGGGCCAGTCATCCTGACTGAAAATTCCTTTGGTCTCCCTCAAAATAAACCAGGCAAATCAGAAGTAAAAAAAAAAAATGGCTTATTCACGTTTTTTTTATCTTTTTGTTTTTTTAAAGAACTGAAATGTTATACATATATAATAATTGTCATTTACACTTGTCAATTTGGTTTCTTGCAACAGATTTTCCGATTAAAAAGGGCCTTTGTAACATACGTCACATACCACGCAATACGCAAGGTCCACCAATCACGTCACATATCACGTCCACCAAATACGCAAGGTTAATTCTAGAGTTTCAGGATTTGATTGCTGTATAGAGGTGTATCTTTAGTTTTTTATTTTTATTTGTTTTTTTAATGAAGCATTTTTGATCTGTAATTAACTGATACGTGGAGAAACACATTTTAGTTTACTTATACTAAAACGCGAGTATGTACTATAAAAACAAAGGGAATACAGTCGCACTGCCCAGAAGATAAGAAAGCATAATGATGTGGTCAAAGAATTGTCACTTCTGAAGAATCATTCTCCTGGCACCCTTCAACTTGACCGCCTACAAGTGGGGTACTGGTATGTACCAATAAAACAAGTGTAGAGGTGTGCAGATTTATTCTACGGATCCATACATAAATTCATCGTACTGCATCTTAACTAATCATTTTTAGGGTATGGAATTGTACTCCTTTCTGTAGATTCACCTTAGGAAGGCTTCGGTGAACGTACACGATAAGAACTGTTGTACAAGAAAGACACCCACCACCGTGTACTAGGTCGCTACCAAAAAAGCCCGAATGCTACCTAACTCAATCAGGGAAGAATCGCAGAATTCCCCGCGGTAGCACAAGGCTGCGTCTGCTGGAAGTGGGCGCTTCAACGACGGTAGATATACACATAAACGACGAAAACTCAAATAACTGTATATGGAATAAAACACTTACCTAACGTGTTGGATTATGTATTTGCTCTTTACTAAAAACGCTATAGGTCATATTCCGATATATTTCATTGGTGACACATCTGTATTCCAAACATACCAAAACATATTACTTACGAAAATTTCACAAATTCTTTAACTATCGGACACTTCTATGATTGCGTGTCATGAGTTAGCACACTGACTTCAGATACTTCAAATTTCTTTGTGCACTGTGGTTAATGACTATTTTTGGGCGAATCCGTGCTTAAAGGGTTAGACTTTCATTAATGTATTTCTGTGTCTCACACATCTCACAAATAAGAACACAACATATTTCGGGTTAAGTGCCGTATCGCCGGACTAATTTTAGGAAATTTACCGGGTCAATTGGAGAATTTATTTAAGTTTATGAGAAAGAATGAGTACAAGGGAGGTAAGGGGAATAGTAAAAGTTAAGAAAGTGGTTGTAATTGTTGGTTGTTTTTGAAGTTAGCGGCACTGTATGTGGAGGCGGATCGACTATTTGGCGGAGAGGTACACTTGTTTTACTATACGGATCCAGAAATTGTAAAATGTACAGAAAAAAATTGATGTCTTTAATTTGCACATTTCATGTCGAGAAAAGAACCCAACCAACCCCTGCCGGGCTTTTAACCCGTTCCTACTACTACTATTACTACTCTTACTCCTGCTTCTACTACCACTAATACTTATACTATGGATTCGTATTAAAGTAATACTGCACGCCTAATGGAACATAATCTAACGTAACTTAATGTAATCCAACAAAATATAACAGAATGCAATACACTTTGGTGCTTTTTTGCAAAGTGATCCCGCGTTACGGCACAAATGCCCTTATTTCGATTATTTACACACTGGTCTGTTAAATATATATATTTCAAATATATGGATCCGTACTGTAAGTCTGCGCCAGTGTACAAGGCATGAGGATACTATTTTCATGAATAAATGTTTCATGATTATACACTTCTGACCCGTATCTATACGATAATTCGATAATGTTATGAATTCCTCTTATTCTTTAGTGCTTTATGGGAAGGTTCTAGTATGCTGGTCCACCTATTCAATAAATGTGGGTTAGTATCCAGGTTGGTCTTTCTTTATCAAAACTCAATACTTAATTGACATGACAATGCTAAGCGACCGTAAGGGAATGAAGACGGATTAGTAGCCTGGTTGATTATTACGGCCCAATTGAATGCAGTGTCCTAGAACCCTGCCGTACGTTGTTCGCGTGTTCTATTGCAAGGCGCTAGTAAAAAATATGTATATATACTTCATAGTCATTTATCTTTCTTCTGAACGATTACAAATTTCCTTTAAATAGTCAGGACTTCGTCAATCTACACCAAGTTGAGCATGTGAAAGTCTTCTCTATCATATAACATAGTGAAATTACTTACTCATTAATTGATACCCTGTCATCACTAAATGTTAATTCGAAACAAACACATTATTTACTTAAGAGACTAATAAAATTTCTTAACAACGCTGCCAACAACAGGATACAAAAAGTATGGAATATAACACTCACAAATTTATGACTACAGTTTAACTCCTCTACTAATCAGCCATTGCCCGCAAGCTTGATGGATGATGTTATGCTACGTACATTTTTTTCGTGCTGCTGTTCGTAGTGAATACTTCATATTTTGTCTTTAAGGGTTTGTGTGTCTTCCAGCCTCATTCTAACCACTTATCTAAAACATTACAAGAAGGATAACATAAAATATTAACCTTGCAGTTTTATTATATAGATCCATAGTATTAGTAATAGGACTAGAAGTAGGGGTAGGGGTAGCAGTAGGAGCAGGAATGGGTTAGAAACCCCGCAGAGGTTCGTTAGGTTACAGTCAAGAGAAAGATATGATACAGTCAAGAGAAAGATATTATGGGAAGTAATGGAAAACATAGGAATATCAAAGAAATTTATTATGCTTCTTAAGGAACTATATAAGAACAACAAATACAGATATGAAATGGGAAACGTAAAATCAAAATGGATAGACAGTAATAGAGGTTTGAAACAAGGATGTCCTCTATCACCAGTTCTATTCCTGATATACATACATGAAGTGGAAGAAGCATTGATCAAAACAAACAGAGGGTTAGAATTAAGATTGCAAGGTAAAGAAAAAGTAAGAAAAATCCCTGGCACTCTATTTGCAGACAATGTGGCTCTGATGAGTACTAATATTGAAGATATTAAGGAAATGTTAGAAACAGTAGTTAGGAAAGGAGAAGAAATTGGTCTAAAAAGAAAAAAGAAAAAAGCAAGTTCATGGTTTTTAGTGGAGACATAGAGGATAAAAATATACAAGCAGGAAACATAGTAATAAGCAGGACTGAAAAAATAGAATTTTTAAGAATCACACTTGAAGAAGGGAACAATACTTAGTTGAACATGAGAAAAAACTGAAAAATAAACTACAAAAATATACAGCAATTATAAAAAATAAAGCAATATGCTCATACAATAGATATGAGATGTCAAGAATACTATGGAAACAAGTAGCAGTACCGGCGCTAACATATGCAAATGAAGTAATAACTTTAACGGAAAAAACCAGGAGTATTTTACAACAAGCACAAAATCAAATAGGAAGGTTTGCCATAGGAGCAAATAAATAAAGTGCAAATGTAACAATAACAGGAGAGATGGGATGGAGTGATTTTGAAAAAAGAGAAGGTGTGAGTAAAGTAAAATATCTTGGAAGATTAAAATTTATAGAAGAAACAAGATTAGTAAAAGTGGTGCATGAGGCCACTAAACATATGAGAAAAGGGGAGAACACGAAATGGTTTAGGAGAGTTAGGAAATTAGAAAGAAAGTATGATCAAACTACCCGCTGGCATAGAGAAGAAAATTATAAAAATTGGAAAAAAATCATAGAAAAAACATTTAAAGAGAAAGCGCAGGAAAAGTGGTATGAAGAAGTTGTTAAGAAGAGCAGTTTGAAAGGAGTATACACACATAAAAAGCGTTACGAGAAAATAAAATATATGAACAATGATTTACGAAGCATTTTACTTTTCAAAGCCAGGTCAGGGAGTCTTGAAACAGGGGTAAGATTGAAAAAAATTAAAGAAGTGAACGGAAAATGTCAATTATGTTTTAAAGAAGATGAAACATTAGAACACTTATTGTTAAAATGTGAAGAAACCCAAAAAATCAGGGAAAAATGGAAATGGATCGATGAAATGAAAAATGAAGGAAATTTGGTTAAAATAGCTTGGAGGCTAGGCTTTAATGTAAATGGAAGGGAACTAAGTGAGAAAGAAATAGAAAAACCAAAGAACTTCTTGAATTTTGGTGGAAAAAGAAAATGGAAAACGTTAAACGAAAAAAAGAGCAGTACTTACTTTTATTTTTTTTCTTTCTTTTTTCACGATCCAAACTTCCGAAGAGAAGGAAGGTAAATACCTTGAACCTGAACCTGGTTCTGTTCTCGACATAAAAGAGGGAAATTAAAGACTTCCCCAAATTTTTCCGTACATTTTACAATATATAGCTCCATATAGTAAAACTGCACCAAAATCAGTTTTGCAAAACTTGAAGAGTTATCTCGTACAAATGTTCGCAAAATTATACGTATAGCAACGCAGAGTAGAAAGGCAGTAATTCAATGTAACTGCTTGTGTCGTTTATCGCAAAGTAAATCACAACTTGTTAATTTTGTTGACGCAAATTGTTAACGAAAACGCTCGCCGTTCTGGAATTTTTGCCTAGGCTGATACAGAATAAGTTTCCATATATAATAATGATAAGCGATGTGCAGAGTCGTTTTGACGTATGATTAGTGCCAAACTAATGAGTTGGACTATGACATGTGTTTGCTAGAGTAGTCAGACCTTTAATATGACGCTAATCGTACGTCAAAACGACTCTGCATAAGGCCCGATATTTCTTTTTGTAGTTTCATGCATATAGAGCCTTATTTCTTACCGAAATTCTCATAGATTGGAGAATGTAACGCAACGCAAAACATAAAAAAATAATTATTACAAGTTAAAACGCAGATTTCGGTAGCTTGGAACGAGGTAAGGTGACGTACATATCTTTTAAGACGTTACTTGTGTATCGCATTTGTACGTGTTCTTGCATTTCGAACTTTTGCACTATTATTTTTAAAAATTTTTATACTCTATACAATTTTTAGACTGAATTATCGAAAGGTTTTGGCTGCAGGACGTTAAATTAGGAGAAGAATACAAATTTTGCGTTTCGTTGACGCAAATCGTTTGTGATTTTGGACATTTCTACTATAGATATCTGAGAATAGTAGCACTTAAAAGATTAAAACAGTAATCGAATTTTATTCACAGTATATATTACAAACTATGTATCTTACAGTCGGATCGTATCGAATATATTAGTAGGTGGTAGTGTACCGAAAATAGAACTAAAGAAAAATTCAGAAAAATGTATTTAAGTTCTAATATATTGCAAGTAATTCAGAAATAAAGTTCGTTATTTAGTATAATATGTTGATAGTGGCGGTATTCAAGAGAAGTAAATTGGTAACTGTGCCGAGCAAAATAGAAAAGACTTTTTCTTCTTCTATATGATGATGAAGAAAAGTGGGCGTATGTTTCCACGTATGAATGTTTGTTTACAGTTTTCATTGCCACGTTGTAAATTATGAATATTTTGCAACGTGTGAAGCTCCTGTGTAGTTCGAACCAGGCAAAATGGAAATCGACGAATTGAAGAATCATTTAGAATGTTATGGGCAGCAGCATCTCCTACAGTTCTGGGAAGACTTGCAAGATTCGGAGAGGCAAGAACTGTATAATGATTTGAGGCAAATTGACATTCCAGAAGCTGTTTCGTTCTTTAAGAGAAGCATTGATTCTTCGAATGAAGATCAAGAAAAATCTGACGACCGTTTGCAACCAATTCCGACTGAACTGTATGGCTCTGTAGTAAGAACATCTGCTGGTAAATTAAAATACTATGAAGAGGAAGGTATGCGACAAATTTCGAATGGCAATGTAGCGGTGTTGCTCCTCGCAGGAGGACAAGGCACACGATTAGGAGTTTCTTATCCGAAAGGTATGTACGATGTTGGTCTTCCGTCACACAAAACCTTGTACCAACTTCAAGCCGAGAGGATTAGGAAATTAGAAAGGTTAGCATTCCAAAGAACAGGGAAAACCGGCAACATTCCGTGGTACATTATGACTAGTGAACATACAAAGGAGCCAACTTTAGAGTTTTTTGCTAAACACAATTATTTTGGTTTAGAAAAAGAAAACATTGTTGTATTTGAGCAAGATGTACTTCCGTGCTTTACATTTGATGGTAAGATTATTTTAGAATCTAAGAACAAGGTTGCTAAAGCTCCTGATGGTAATGGTGGGCTATATCGAGCAATCCGCTCTGAAAATATTCTTGATGATTTCGAAAAAAGAGGAGTCAAGTACGTTCATGTGTATTGCGTAGATAATATTCTTGTGAAACTTGGTGATCCCGTATTCATCGGGTATTGTGTAAGCAAAGGTGCAGATTGTGGGACTAAAGTTGTGGAGAAGGCATTCCCAACTGAAGCAGTGGGCGTAGTGTGTAAAGTTGATGGCCATTATCAAGTAGTTGAATACAGTGAAATCACTTTGAAGACTGCTCAGAAGCGGAATCCAGATGGACGATTAACGTTTAATGCCGGTAATATATGTAATCACATGTTTACGACAGATTTTCTTAGGAATATTGCAAATAAATACGAGTCGTTGCTGAAATTACACATAGCTAAAAAGAAAATCCCGTATGTCAAGGAGGATGGGGAATTGTGTAGTCCAGTGAAACCAAATGGAATAAAATTAGAGAAATTTGTGTTTGATGTATTTCAATTCTCGACTAATTTTGTTGTCTGGGAAGTTCTCAGAGAAGATGAATTTAGTCCGCTAAAAAATGCAGATGGTGCTGAAAAAGATACACCGACGACAGCACGACATGCTTTGTATTCTTTACATCAAAGATATGTGTTAGCTGCTGGTGGTAAATTTATAGACGAAGAAGGTGCCCCTGTACCTCTCATTCCAAGTCAGAAAGCATATCTAGGGTGGGACTGTCCTGTTATATGTGAAATATCGCCTTTAGTCTCTTACGCTGGGGAAGGTTTAGAAGACATCGTATGCGGTAAAAAGTTCCGCTCTCCATTGCATCTTATGTCATGTGAAGAGGAGAAGGCTGTAGCAGCAGCTGGGGACGTGTGTACAGGGGATTGTAAAAAGACTTCTTAAAGTAATGTGGTCTCATATTAATCTCAAACTTAGGTGCCTATACGTACAACATTCTTATATTCTTGAATGGTGGTGTAAGGTAAAATTTGAATATTCACTTATAGAGTACGAATAGGTAGAAGTAGGCAAAATTTTACATGCTATATGCATTTAGATCTTTTTACACATGAATTTTGTTTCATTTAAGAAACCCTAGGTCAGTATCTTGGCGTAACTGACACAGCTTATCTTTGACAAATTTGTTTTGTAAATATTTTTTCACATTGTGCTTTGAAACAGCATAATCGGTACCAAATAGGTATACTGTGCTGCTAATAGGGTTGACAATATATATACATAAGCCAATAAATAAGAATACCAGTAGTTTATTGAAATATATTTTATTTACTCGTATAATTAAAATCTCTCATAAGAAGCAGAGATATGTGCTTTATAATGGTAAAGGGAACAAGTTCTCTCTGGTGCTTACTGTGTTGTTAATCGAAATAGATACTTAAAGCTCATAATTATTATGAAATTATAGTTATATATGTATGTAATAAAGCAGCAGAAATAGACAACTGGTTTTGTCGTATTCTAATATTTTTTTTAAAAAGTACTTAAGTTAAAAATATCACTATTTCTCTTTTTAAATTTTTGTTATTAAGATTATAAGGAATAATTTTTAACAGTTTCTCTATATGAATCTTTGGGTACTGTTTTCATTATCATAGAAATTGATTTTATTGATTGTTAAAATGTATTTGTTAAATTTTATGTAGTATGTTTGGCAACACTTGAGTAATATTATTGTACCATACTCAACGGAAAATAATAAGAGATTCTAATAATAATTTGATTTTTTAATATGCTGAATATACTTCAGAAATTGCTGGAAGTTTCTGAGTACTTTTTCAAGTACAAAATTATAACTACCGTATTTATAACTTATATAATGTAGCAGCATTCTGTAATAGTTAAATGTATAGGGTCATTCAAAAAGCGCGCCTGTTTTGGATCGTCTGGCAAATTTTTGTTTCTCAGTTGCCGACATTGTTTTATATTGTTGCTATACCCACAAACATTCCGATTGTCGCCTTGTCTGAATTTCTCGCATTTCTTCAGTCTGTGTCTAGCCATGGAGCAGTTTACTAATTCTGCTAAATGTGAACACTTTTTATCAGAACGGAGAAAGTTATACAGCAGCTGTCAGGCGGCTTCGCGCGGTTCTAGGGCGAAATGGAGCACCGAATGAATCAACAATTCGCAGACTTATGAAAAAGTTCATTGAAACAGGTTTAACAGCGAACATTGAAAGTCCTGGGCGGCGTCGTATTGGTCGTTCTGAGCAAAACCTTGCGGTAGTTCGTGTTAGTCAGGCGGTCATAGCGAATTTCACCAACAGTTACTGTATGTCAGCGCAGTAGAGGAGGCCAATATGCCCGACGTCATTCACAATACCTGAAATCGGAGTGTGTGATGAACATGTTTATGAATTTTGTTAGTGTGTTTTGAAAAAAAATAAAGTTCATAATTTGATGTAGCAAAACCGGCGCGCTTGTTGAATAAACCCTATAATTTAGTTAAGAAGGAAAACTGTACCTTGCTCCGTAGCAATAACACTATCGAAGTTCAAGAACTGATGTGAGGAACTGAGAATTTACATTATAAGCTTTTCGCATACGTCTTTATATACGTTGGAAACCCACATTCCTGTATCATGAAAACGAGACTTTAATGTAGTCATACAGATGCCAATATAGAGGGTGGCCCAAAAGTAGGTATGCAGTCCTACGAACTATGACATTTTAGATTATTTGGACAATTAGCTTATTTGCTTTTGTCTGTTCCAGGCTTAAGATACGAGCAAAAAGAGATTAAGAACAAATAATAAAGAAACTAAGTCACTACCTGAATGGATAACAACAAGAAAATTATATAAAATGTCATGAGTCGGTCATTACAGGACTGCATATCTACTCTTGGGCCACCCTGTATGATGAGAAAACGAAAACTGAAAAATTAAGGAAAAGATGATTGTTTTGTTGGCGAAGTTGGGGGGGGGGGGGGGGGGTACGAAATTTTCTATAAAGGAAGTACTAAACAACTTGAATTAAAGTTTGTAATGCCGATGTGTTTCTGCTAGAGCTTGGATTACTACAGTGTCTTTTACTACAGCTCCCTGTGCGGTAGTTGCGCTAGTTTTACAACTATCGAAACGATCGTAAAGTGATACACTGATGAAACAAACATGCTTGTTTTATGTAACTAAATGACATTGACACTGCAAGGGTAGTCGTATCACTTAATCAAGAGAAATTAGCAGACTGTTTCTGTATGTCATGTTATTTTATGTCTCAGAGAGTGTTACCAGGTACAAAACTTAATTTCCAGGACTCCTCTGCAAAACAAAATCAACAATAGCATAGATAAAAATACGTCAATATTTTTCAGACAAAAGTCATGTGCATCTTCCCTACAACAAACGTCGTCTAGCAATGCATAAACTGCTGCTGTGTATTTTCAAAATACTTTTCTTGTAAAGGATTGCATTTCGTAAGACGATGGTGTGATGAAGATGGTGTTGTAAAATCATATTTCGTAAAACCTGCTAAGTTTCAGTGGATATCAGGAACTTAAGCAATTCTTTGCAATCTCAAATCAAGTCGTCATTGTTATTGTTTGAAGTTTAGCGTCCCATTTCAGCGTCGAGGCTATATGAGACATGGACTTACAGTTTAAGGTGGAATCCGAACCAAGGACCACTTACATCAAAGGCGCGTGCGCTAACCATCTGGCCAGTGAAGATGCCGACTTATATCGGCATTTTATTTATTTATTTATTTATTTATTTATTGAACAAATTCCCAGATACAGCATAACTTTGCCATTTTACACAAGGAAATGTTAACAAACAGAAAACAAACAAAAAAAAAAAAAAAAAGAGAGTCAACAAATAGTGCAAAAGTAATATTATTTCGTCAAAATTGGTTTAATTGCTCTTTCAAACACCGGGTAGCTCGAAAAAAATGTATGCATCAGTTGTTAAATGATTAAAACAGTTCGGTATTCAGTAAAAGAGAGGCCTCTGTTTAATTGCCAACCTACTGCGGGCAAGATGGAATAGGTGGGTATTCCGGGTTTTACGGAAAGGGACACGAAAGGATAGCTTCTGAAGTAATATTTCCCATCTTAAGTTTCCATTAACTGTTCTTATGTAGGTAATATTCGAAGTGCGGGAACACAAAAATGTACTATTGTAATAAAAAAAAAAAATTGAGAATAGAATCAAGTCCTGAGAGATAATTTAATTTCAAAATAAAAAGAGGATATAGTATCGTAAGTTAGGTGATTGTGATGCAGGTCCTTTTCTTATTGATTTCTTAGCTAGTAACTTGCAGAATTTTAATGCAGTATTCGCTCGTCTTCTCCCTAATACGAACATATGCTACTTCATCTCTACTTGTAAGAAATGATCCAAATAGTATGCAATTCCTACGAACGAAAGTTGAAACAAGTCCATCCCTACTCCCATATTAACGCTTGACCGAGTTTCCAGCATGACACGTTGCAAGGTGTTCAAAAATTGCCACGTCTTCTATGGGAGCATACTAATCATGTTAACAACTTTTAATTTATTTATTTATTTTTTTTTTTTTAATTTAATCTTTTGTCCTGCGATGATGCTCCGATGTTAAGGGAAACTGTGATGATGATAATGATGAACGAAATAGTGGAATGAAAAAAACAATGGGAGAACACCAAAGAAAACCCGCACAGGGTGTTTGTCGACCACAAAACCGAGTTAACAACTAATGTATGAAACGAACTTTTAAATTCCTGTAATTTTTAATATTAATACATTATAAAAAAAAAAAAAAAATAGAATAATAGGAAATTTTCTGTTACAGTAATTTATTTTAACAAAATCGTAAATTCCAACATCAGTGGTTACGTACGTCCTTAGTTATGTAACCAACAGTTGTAGGCACCACGTCGTAAATATTGCTATTGCAGAAAATGGTCATACAGAAAATGAACGTTTACCCTGTTAACGTTCAGTTGTAGCTATTGATTACCGGTAAGAGAGCTGTCGGTTTGATTGATTTTGAGATTAACGTTCAATCAGAACCACATGAGCTCCCGCCGGGAATCGAACCTGGGTCTCCCACGTCAGAGGCGCGTGTGCGTATAGTTTGTATTAAAAAATTATTTATAGTACTTAATGTATAAACAAACACTGGACGGAAATATACTGAGCTTCCGGAGGAAGAAAACAAGAGTACGAAGAACTTTCGCTAAACTCTTCATCAGATAGGGTTAGATGTCAAAGAATACAGAAATAGCTATGAAGCATACGAGTAGGCTTCATTAAAAATTTAAGGCCACTTGATTTTGTAAACCAATTTGACGACAATGTTGACCATTTAGATTTTTTCCCTCCTCACCCGATAAAGGGTTTAGCGAAAATTCTAATAGCATATTTACGTGGTGAGCGCTTATCTCTGGTACCTGGGTTCCCTGATTCGACCCTTGACGAGGTAAGTTTGTGGTGGCAATATTGTGTCCGTGGGTTGTTTCGGGTACTCAAGATTCCTTCCACATTCTCATTCCATCGTTCATTTGTCTTAATCATCCATCACCCTTAGCTTAAAGAACATAATTGTGGGACGTTAAACTTAATTTCATATTTACGTGGTGGTCAGTGGATACTTTCTTCAGTTGTAAAAGAATGATTGATGGGGAGATTAAAGCGGGGAGTAATTTAAAAAGGAACTCACTGTGATACGTTAATAGAATTTTAAAGTTAAAAATTGCTGCGAAATCATTGTCTTCGTATGCAAGGGGTTACCGAAGAAGATTCTAATTTTACATTGATTTTCAGAATCACAGTTAATTCCCTTAGTTTTCATTAGACTGCTTACGGTGAATACTTTTGCCTTTTGAGAAATTTGAAAGTGGAATGATGAATAAGAATATTGAATTTAAATTTATCTGCACGCTTAATTCAGTTCGTTAATTTCACCGAACAACTATCGAATATATCGTGTCACATATTTTGTTTGTAAACTTATCGCGACACTATTAAATAAGAACAGGCCCGTTCAAGAAAGAAAGAACATACACAGAAAATATATAACTTGGCGCGCAGAACAAATTATGAGATTTTAATTTACCTTTGTGCTTCGACAGAAATTGTGCCTTCGAATGTATTTGCTGAGTGGATATCTCAGAGATACATTTAGTTTTGGAGATGACAGGTGTTTGAATCTCTGAAGGTACACGAAACATTATATGTTTTACTTTTGTGTAGTTACACACACTTTTCCGTTCCATCAAAGTATTTTTAATTATTTTACCGAAGCTTTTGAACCGTAATGAAATTCGTCTTCGTGAATGTTGAATATAATATACCATAAACCTTCGTTTCAATACTTTCTGTTATTTGAGCAAAATGCGGCTTTTTTTTTCCTAGCATATTTATTTGTGCAATATTTTTTTATTTATTTTACTATATAATACACAATATATTTATTTTATTATATTGCCAGTGCCTGTTATTTTTATCCACTTATTTTCCCCGCGTGATAAGTATGTTAGCCATGTGTGAGATTTATGCTCATTTTAAATAGATTTTTGTATAGCTATAAGTGTATTTTACATTATGAAAGTATATTTGATAATTTTATTGTTGTTTTCAAATTACTTTTTACCAATTATACCTAATGGTGTTTCTGCATTAATTCCTTATTGCACATGTGAAAACGAAAGCGAAACTGTTCTAGAGTTTCCATAGAATCTTATATAACAAGCACTGCAAACCAGAAGGCGCCATTTCTATGGTAATTAAAATTGGGAGGTCGAAGATGAAAGTTTGCCGTCGTATTGTTGTGTGGTTAGATTAGAGTTAAGCTTCTCTTTCAGCGCTGAGGCTACATGAGAACTAGAGCCACAGCTTAACGTGGAATCTGGGACCACATGAGCTCTCACCGGGAATGGAGCCCGAGTCGTCCGTGACAAGGGACGTGTTGCCTTCATACTGCGACATGATGTTTTGGATTATCTTTATCCTCATCAGTTGAAAGCTAATCTGTCATGAAGCACGGTATTGCTGTGGAAGTAAGTGATCGACACGTAATAGATATCACATAACATAGAAAGTAGACAGTATTACCTCAATATCAGTAGCTGTGGAAGTTACTTACTTGGGTTCTCAACTGCTCATATGGAACTATACAAAATTGTTTTCATTGTGAATGTACTTACAAGAAAAATCAAGTCACTGGTTTGACCCCAGGCAAGTAAGTTTGTGATGGACAATAGCGAGTCCGTAGGTTTTGTCTGTGTTCTCCCGTTTCAACCAACATTTCCATTCCACCAAGTATATCGTAATTATTCACTTCTCATAATCATATGTTTCTTGTAGCCTAAAGGGCACAACCATTAGCTGTAAAATTGAAAATTTTTCCCCCATGTTTTGTTTGTAACGCGAAATTCGTCTGTAAAAAGGCAGGGAAACGAAAGATGTGAAGGCTAAAGAAAGGCATGTCATCTGAATAAGGGTGTGTACTATTCTGGAAAACTTAGAATTTCTTTTGGGCCTTGAACCTGCAGATTTTACCAGTAAGTTATCCCCAGTGGCTTCCTTATATGTATTTTAGCATCGCTATATAGATCTTTTGACAATATTACGTATGTATGTATCGTACATTTTGTGTGTATGTTTTAGCATAACTTAAAAAATGATCACTATCACATGGCATAATGATATCACTATAATTTAAAAAAAAAACGAAATATTCAATTTATAAATAAATATTTAAAAGACACCCCGTAAATTTAAGGATAAGAAAATCAAAATTTACATTCCACAGCTCTGTTTTCATTCCTTAGACTTAATACAGTTTCCTACGTAGATTCGATAGCCTATCTTATTAATTATTCTCATCTTAATTTTGTTTGCAGCATAATTAGACAATTCCTCATGTATGTTCCTTTTACCATTGGGTGCTTTCTAGTTGAAGATTTTTATTTCTATTTACCAGTCACTTCCCTTCGCATTCATTATCGATATTTGGATAACTGTATCTACCGATTTTAGGAGTTCTCCTTGTTTCTAATAAAATGATAAAAACATGAATGTCGTATACAGATAGTGCAGTATCTTGTATGAGATTTATGTATCATCGATAAAATGCATTATAACTCGGGTAACATATCGAAACTTAATTTTCATATGTATAAGGAATTATATATATGTGGGTAAAATATAATATGTAGTTTGACAGCTAGTGCACGCCTTAAAATAAATTAACTACACAAAAAATCCCTTTCTCGACAGTAGAGTGCCTGTATATAATATTTTAAAAATATACAATGCATTTAAATGAGCATTGTAATATAGAAAGTTAACTAGTCAGAGTATAACTTTGTGTAAAATGGAAACACCTGGTAGGTGGTGAATTTGTCTTGTTTTTGTTTATGCAAACAAAATAGAGACTGATTGATGTAAGATGTCTATATTCATTAAGGTACTTATTTTTAATTATAGTTTACATGGTCTTTTTTCTAAAACGTGACTTATTTCAGTTATGGGTGGTTGTGTGTAAACTTTTGTCCCTTAGATATAATTTAAAAATTCCTTTTCACAGTATTAGTGTTGACTGTTGATTTTATATTATCTTTTCCGCTCTTTTTACATACAATTTGACTGTAGCGTAACTTGTTTAACTTAGGTATACATCACACTGAACATAGAGTTTACCAATGTAAGGGAATATACGTTCAGATCCAGTTTTCTTCTTCCTTAACGATGGTGATATGAAAAAATAAAAACTCACGGTTATATATTTTTAAAGAAGAGATAGGATGGATTGGTTGGAAGCTTTATGCTCAGTTAGCCCGAAGATTAAGTAAGACGTGGACCCATACTTTAATGTGGAAATCAAATCACGAATTTCCGTCGGAAACCAAACCTCTGCCCTTCCTTCCGGAGATAACTATACTGCCACAAGGGAGCTCACGAGACGGTAGGAGCGGTGTTGTTTAAGAGAATTAAGTACTTTTCCAAGCAAATAAACAATGTCCAAGTGTTTCTTGTATGGTTACGGGAATATTATCACCTTTTTGTAGCTTTTATTAAAAGTGATTCATTTCTTCTATCAGACTTACCAACATACTGCCATTCCTATTGTACCTTGTAGCCAACTGGCTAGCGTGCCTAATCTAGATTTGAATCCTACTTTAAACGTGGGTCTCGTCTCGTATAGTCCTCTTGATGATTGAACTTCACTCATCTTTATATATTCTGACTTCACTTGAAAAACTCATCAGCATCAACTTTTGACTTATTCCACATGATGAGAAAGCTAGATCTGAAGGTATGTACCGTAAGACTGATGCACTTAACATAATTTGGTTAGGTTTCTGCAAAATGGTGTTGTAGATTAATCATTTTTGCCAGTAAAAAAATTTCTCAGATCGATTGTTCTGTTCCTTTATGTTATGTAAATTATTTTCTCTATTTTATTACAATTGTTTCATTATTGTTGTTTTGAAATGTGATTCAAATACAAATTGAACTTCTTTTTAGAATTATTCTGTTTGCTGAGGTGATCAGTTTTATTT
This sequence comes from Thermobia domestica, assembly GCF_964235325.1. Classification (NCBI taxonomy): domain Eukaryota; kingdom Metazoa; phylum Arthropoda; class Insecta; order Zygentoma; family Lepismatidae; genus Thermobia; species Thermobia domestica. The sequence continues at coordinate 28,060,621 of NC_137458.1, forward strand.
GTACCCTAGTACATTATTGTTGTTACTTAAAATTTGTGTTTTGTTTAATTTATGTATATCAATCTATTTTCTTGATAAACAAATGTAATGGGACGTACCTATTTATATTCCAAGTTCAGTTGGAATAAAGCACAATTTATCATTATTTGACTTTTGCAGTCTAATTGTCAAATTAAAATCCTCAGGAGATACCTCTCTCTATGGAGTTATCCGTCATATTGTAAACAGAAACGACCTAGACGCGTGGATGAAACTTTTATAATTCCCTTATGCAGTGCTCAATGTCTCGTCACAATCAGAACAAGTAAAAATCTTAACGACCTGGATTAAGCAAAGAGTTCGCCAAAGGGATTATTCTTACCGAGATGCGTTATCCCATCATTATGCCCCCCTTCCCCCCGCAAAAAAAGAAATGTCAGCATTCTTCTGCTCCAATATCCTGTAACACCAAAAGGGCAGAAGAATGGAAGACAAACTGAACCGTGGGGACATAAGAGGTGCAGTCAGATTATTAATTTCTGACGATGTCTGTTTTCAGAAGCACCCTTTCCCAGAAGCAGAAACACCCTTCGTACTCAGACACTTTTGCTTTACCAGACCCTAAAAACCAGCCTAACACACCTAGAATTTCAATTTCTAAATGACGGTGTTATAAAATCCTTCCCACCCGGATCAACTGGAAGTATTGATGGTCACCGTCCTTCGATTCTTAAGGATATACTCTTACTTCACGAAATAGATTCAAAGGAAAGATTAACAACAATGATTCTAGAATTACTTCATTTAATCCTTTGGGATAACGTACCTCACGACATAAGACCAACCTTTCCTGGAGCATCACTTATTGCACTTAATAAGAAGAGTGGTGGAATTTGACCAATTGCAATGGGGAACATTTGGAGAATGGTATCAACAAAAGTTATTTGTTTCACAATTAAAGAATCTAACGTAATTTTCTTTTATTCTCATCAGTTGGGAGTATGCGTTCCGAATGGATTCGAACCCGCAGCACTTGCATATCGCATTTATTTTTCTACTCGTCATTCATGACATAAGACTTTTCTGAAATTAAACTTTCGTAATGCTTTCAATGAGCTAAACCGAGATGCAATGCTATTTACAATTAAATTAATTTTCAATAGATTTATCACGTCTATCAATGCTATGCGCAACTAAATATCCTATTTCTAGGTAATAATATTATACTTTCGAAACGTGAAGTACGACAAGGTGATTCTTTAGCCCCCACTTTGTTCGATATGACAATTCAATCTATAATATATATATATACCATTAACACCGAATTAAATATCTGGTACTAGATGTCGTATTATAACAGGAGATACTGACACAGTTTTAGGTGAGCTACACAATAATCGAGCTATGGCAGCAGACATTGGATTACACTTAAATTTTATGAAGTGTGAAGTAGGGTTATTAGTGTTTCGCAAGATCAAATAGAAGTATTATATTCACAGTTCAAAAAGTCAGCACCTGGAATACAACTTGTCATAATCTCTACGTCTGGCCCTTGACTCAGCACATTCAGCTTTTCATCTCCGTGCGTAGTTCTCTATACGAAGAATAATTTATTTATTTATTTTTACTTTGTTCTCCTTGGCGTGAAGTCGATTTGCGAGAGGTTTGGCTCCGTTCTGAAAACTGACTGGAATCATTACTTAACTGCACCTAAATAGTACATCATGGACACAGGCCTCCCTTCCAATTGATTCTGGAGGTCTTGGTATTCGTTGGGCTATCGGTTTGGCGTATCATACATTTTTAGCGTCGCTCTATGGATCTCGGCACACCATTAAGATACTTCTTAATCTGGAAGATGAGCCTCATATAGAATATGTTGCCCAAAGCTGCATATCTGGCTGGTGTAACCTAGCTGATTTAAATCCTCCTGAAATAGGGCAAAAGTTCACGATGAGTTTGAGACAACCAGATCATTAAATTACATCAATCAATGTTACATCAAGAGGACAAGGTGAGACTTCTCGCTTCCTCTTCTCCAGTTTTAGGTGCTTGGCTAGAGGCATCCTTGGGTTACACCTTTCAAACGGTAGTTTTTGTATTGCAGTTGCACTTCGCCTAGGGGTAGATATCGAAGCACAAACTGCTCTAAATATGGAGCATCTGTTAAAGAGAATGGTCAGCATGGTCTCTCTTGCATAAGTAGCTCCGGAAGACATGCGAGATACTGCAACATGAATGACATTATCTGGAGAGCATGACATCGACGGATGTGTCCAACTGTTCGTGAACCAATGGAATGTAACAAATATGATGACAAAAGACTAGATAGCATAACTCTTAATACCATGAAAGAGGGGGAAGATTCTTCTGTGGGATTTCACCTGCTTTGACACTTTCGCATCATCCAACCTTACTCCTTCATCACTAGAAAGAGCTATTGCAGCCCGCCGAGAATGCGAGAAAAGAAGAAAATATAATAATCTATTCGATAGATAGACATTCAAGACCACAACTATTGAATCAAGTGGCACTTGGGACCTTGAAGGTTTCAGTTCCATCAAAGTAGGCCGACATATTGCGTTGGTTACTGATGATAATCAGGATACTGTTTTCTTATACAACGTATCAGCATAGCTGTTCAACGAGGTAATATGACTTCCATTTTAGGTACATTATCTCCTGGCAAATTATTAGAAAAGGTTTTTCTTTTATAACTGATTGTGTAGAGCCAATTCAATCACCTAATAGAATTGTAAATAATATGAAAGATTGGAATATTGTGGGAGCTGGATTATTTTTTTTATTACTATTGTATATGAGAAATAGAATTCGTTAGATTATTTAAGTGAAAAATGCACTATATATAGAGAGTTTCATTTACTTTTTGTGAGCAGTAAATATTATTTTTCGAAGTGTTACACGATAACACGTACATCAAAATATTTACCCAAGTTTCTAATGGCTAAATTATTAACATTTCATATGTGTGACACACTGGTTGATTCCCGGTGAGGGGCCGCGGTGGCTTAGTAGTAGATGGTTTACCTCTGGTGTATAGGGTCCTTGGTTCGACCCCAGCTCGCGCCAAGTGAGCTTTGTGATGGACAAACATCGTTTTCTCGGGGTTCTCCCGTTTCCTTCCACTTTCTTCATTTCACCATTTCATTCATGTCTCATCATCACCGTCTCGTTTAGCCTGCACGGCATAATCGTGGGACGTAAAACTCAAAGATTTCATTTCATTTTCCCTTACCCTAAAGAGCATAACCATAGGACGTTAACTCAAAGATTTCCATTTCTGATGTATTTTGCTTTTGAAGTATTCCATTCACATACAAACATTAAACTAATGGCTTATCTTAATCATTCTTTTTTAATAAAGAAATTCCAGGAACTGCTATTTTGAAATAAATTGGTGATAACAAATGAAAAAAGAAAAACTAGGACAAATATGTCTCCTAAATAAGTAAAAAATTCGTAATTCACTAGAATAACGTAAGTGTTCCTAGACTAGATTAACCAAGGTGTTTTTTTAATGCTCAACGTAACAGCGGTTAGAAGCTTTCGACGTGCGGGTATGAAAAACTGGGCACAGATATAGCTGTAGGAAAAGCCAAGAAAGCTTCTCTGGGTATATTTGATACTATTCTAAGTGAGTTAACAAATCTCGACGAAGAACAGCTCTGGAAAATACTATCATGTGACCAATCAATTTCTACAAAGAGAAATTTAAGATATTCATTCAACATTTAGTCAAATCAAAATGTGTTTCTCATGTGTTATCTGGGTTTTACTACCTCTTCCATCCCACTATCCTACTCATCTTTATGAATATGTAATCGAACACGTCTATCTCATCAATTTTCACATATAGATGGGGTCACCTAGAACCACTAATTTTGTATATAAATATAATCGCGTATGAAGTTTTTTTTTTTTTTTTTTTCGATTCAAACGGATACTGGAGGGTCTCACGTTCTGGATACGTATATCTCAAAGTCCTTTAAGTTATACAACCCGAATTACTATATTATGGTGCAGGTTGCATATGTTCAGTCCATGCAAAGAATGGGCACTTCTGATTGAGAATAATCCTTCAATAAGATCTCTAATCGATTTTCTCCGGGATATCGTGATTAGATGAAACAGCTAAATAGATAATAGGCTCGAATAGCCAAAGTGTATGTTAAACAAGTGTTAAAACTATGACACTCATAGAACACTCAGAAATTTTGCAAATTAATTTACCTAACAATCATCATAATAGGTATTCTGCAGGTCATTTGCTACAAATTGAGAATATTTTACATGTCAATTTCTTCAGTTAACTTCTTCGTCTTGACGTAGCAAATTTCTATTTTAATACCGTTCATCAAATATAGCCTCTTCAGCCCGTTCCGTTGATTCCTTCTAGTATACCACGGTCACTCAGGATACAGTTCCTTTTTGAAACAATGTCCTATTTCCTTCTCTGCTGTTGTTTGAACCTTTTTCTGTTCAACGTAGCTAATTCTCTCCGTTCTTCAGAACTCCACGTTAAGCTACGAATCCATACCTCATTTATACAGGGCTGAAAAGAGACGTTTAACTCTAATCCATTTATAAATTCTTCTTCAGAGACCTGGTCATTTTAGTGTACTGTTTATTTTTTTGTACCCCTTCAGCAAAATACTCCACATGAAACCTCTGATGAGTCTTTTTGTCAAATTTTTATACAAAAACCTTTCAAATCTTCATTTTCTTCCCTTTAATACATGGTACCCTATAGAGGTCTATAAATATCTATTTTCTATCTCTCACTTGGTCCTTGGTATAATGCTCCAACATGTAGAATGGTGCTCAGACATGCAGCAGATGGGAATTCACCACCAGTGCCTCAGCCAGATGCGTACAGCACAAAGTGACGGCTGTGTTCGTGCAGATCTGTGTATCACTACTTCAGTTCGTCAGTGACAAAATGCAATGTGATATAGGTAAATTACTTGGTGAAGAATGTCATAAGTGCGTGTATAGGCCAGTATCAAGATGCATTAGGGCACTTAGTGACTTCATTGAAGAGAAGAGGAATCTTCTGATAATGCGAACAAGCAGTGGCATTGTAAGCATATGCAACTACCATGAAGTTAAGTTTTCTCGAAAGCATCACCATCTGTTTGGTAGTTCGTGTTGCAACCCTCTAAAAATCCATAAAAAAGCTATAACTAAAGGACTTTCAAAAATTTTTGAGTGCACACTTAGTAAAGGAAAAGAATTGTGCAGTAGAGCTGATTCCCGGAAAATCATTATGTGTTACATGCTACACAAAAATCTTTGTTTTACAAGGGAAAAACAAAAACAAGGGTGATGAATCAGGTAATGAACTTCATTTTGTCCCTCCATCAAACAATACTGACGTTTTGAGTGCAAAGTGTTCACAAGTAGGTGTATCACTTGTTTCGAAAATAAGAGAGGTAAATGTTGAACAGAGATCAAGAGCAATTAGCAAAAAATTAAATTAATGACTACAGACTTGCAAATAATGCTTGAAGTTACCTTTGAAAGTCCACTTGCTGATGAATTACGGACAGAAAATATGCATTCAGTGTCGTTGGCCGATAATATGAAGTTCTGATCGAAAAATTGAGACAGAAATGTACTGTTGCTCCTAAAGAATACTTGAAAATAATAAGCTTATTACCCGAATCGTGGCCAACACAAATAGTGAGTACTGAATTTAATGTTTCAGAACGTTTAGTTAAACTGACTAGTAAACTATCGAAAACGCAAGGAATGCTGCCAGATGTATGTAACAGAAGAAGTGATAAAAACTATTGATGAAGATACAGTGAAGAAGATTGTAGATTTTTATACTAGTGAAGACTACAGTAGGATCCTTCCTGTCAAAAAGGACTATGTATCTGTGCGAATTAATGTTGTTGAAGTTCATAAGCAGAATCAGTTACTACTTGGTAGCTTGAACGAATTGTTGTTACACTTTAGAGACAAGCCCAGATTGTAAAATTAAGCCATCGAAATTCGGTGGACTTCAAATGGTGTGTATTTGCTGGTACAGTCCGCAGCAAAAAAAAAAAAAAAAAAAAAAAAAAAAAAAAAAAGCAACATGAGCATGTAAGTTTATTGTGAAACTACGCCTAACAGAGCAGGGAATCAACATAACGTCTAAGTGGCACGAATCACATCAGGAAAAACCTCGGCGTCCTCCCGTCCACACTCAGTAACGTAGCGTGAAGTTTTGAAATAGGTAGGCTGAAATTAGATTCGTAGCTAGAGGGTGGCTAGGAGGGGCTCAATCCCCTGAAACTTGCAATTTTTGTTGTATGTATATATGAGTGTAAAGTGAATTTAAGTAACCCCCCCAAAAAAAACTATCCCGCCCTTATTTAAACGGTCACGTCTTAGTGTTCTGACTACGCTGTAATGCTTGATAGAAAAATGCTAATTCATGCAATATATTTTTCATACAATGCAAGAAAAAGTATGAGTGGTTCTGCTTCATATTTCCCTTACACATACGGTTTCCTTACATATGCGATACTCTTATACTTTATACTCGCATATCACACATACACTGTATTACTGTTTCAAAGAAACAAATAAAAACGGATAGCTATAGGACGATCTTAAGTGTAACTTCCCCAAATCATAGACAAGCTTAAGCACTTCATCCACAACAACACATATCAGCATACTAATGGAAAACAGTGGAGCAGTAGCTCACAGTCAATTGATGATTTTTACAGAAAAGTTATTTTTAGATTGAAAGCATGAAAAAAAAAAAAAAAAACAAAGAAACTATACCTCATCTGAGGTCTTCTTCAGTATCGATCTTTAAAAAATGCGGATAGCAACGCAACGCAAAAAAATACAAGCAATTATAACTGCTATGTCAATTATTGAAAACTAAAATGTAAATTTTACGCTGTGATAACGCAAACCAGTACGCAATAAGGTCCTTGATGTATTAATATTATTCATAATAACATAACCTTTTTATTCTCTGTCTCTCTCTCTCTCTCTCTCTTTTTTTTTTTTTCTTGGTCAAAACTCGTTACTGAATGTGAGCTTCTAAATTTTTCATAGTATCTGTTCTATACTTTCTTCCAAGAGCGCATCCTGTCGCTTTTGTTTCGCCAAACACCCGAAAGGCTAGCCTTTCGTCAACATTCGTCCACTTTCGTTGCATCATGTTGAATTTGTGTATAGCTCAAGAAGTTTTCGTCTGCTGAGGGTGGCGGGATAGTGATTGTCACCACCCCATTCTCCTAATTCCATGAAAGAAGCAGAAAGCTAGCCGCCGATAGCCTTCAATGCGTTCTTGCAGAAGCTTCGCTTGAACTCGCTTGATGATTAAACACCGTATTATAAAATTTTAATAAAATTAATTGTATCAATATCCAAAAGCAACATTTCAGGCTGATGTATAAATAAATGGATAGGCTAAGCCTTATAGCTTTAATGGACACTGCGTCCCTGTCCACACTTATTTTGGAGCAAAAGACTTCGTCGTTTCGCAATAAACTTACATGCTCATGTTGCAGGTTTTTTGCTGCGGACTGTACATCAGGAACACATTCTCTATGTGTATGCGTATGTCAGCAGAATAAGTTAATGATCGACAGTGCTAAGTTAAATGTGGACTATAAAAATTTGCTTGAATACTGACGTGCAATCTCAACAATTCACAATGTATGATGGATAACCCAGATCTTGAAAATCTACAGCTACTGTTTCATGAAGAGTTCACAGAAGACACTTTTGACAATATTATTTACAAGCAAAGGGTAACAACAGATCGTGCTGAGATTATTATCCTAGTATAGAAAACCAAAAGCAGACTGTTCTGAGGGCCATGCAGCAAAACTCAGAAATCTCAAGTTACACTACCATGTGTCCAAAGTAAAATCTAGTTCTCTTATAGACCAAAAACACCTTTCGCTCTATGAATGCATTGTTTTAGCTGATTTTTTAGAAAACTTCTCATTCGCTATTCAAGACGAGATTTAAAGTTTCCATTGGGTGTTAAAACAGGCAACGAACTCCGCCCACTTGTTTACTGTTATAAACTAAGTGATGGATGTGATGTAAAACTAGAACTCTGTATTATCAGTGATTGTTTAAAGCATTCCTCCACATTTTCCAACGTCATCTGATTCAAGATGTTTAAGGCACATGTTCCATTAGTGATAGATATCATATACTTCACGGACGGGGCTGCAAGTCACTAATAAGAATACGAAAAAAAAATCATCAATTTGTGTAATCACAAAGATTATTTTAGTCTTGAAGCGGAGGCGCTTTTTTGTGTCCTGTCATGAGGAAAATACTTGTGATGTACAGGAGGGACAACAGAGGGTATAGTAACCAAAAGGAATTTACAAATAAGCAATGATCACATTTTGTCCTCAGACGATTTGTATGATTATTGTGTAAAAAACACTCCTGGTATACAGCACATTTATGTCAACAGGGAGGAGGTGGTCAGCCATGAAGCTGAACTGCCCAAGAGATTTGCTACATATTTACTTTCTTCTAAAACACGCTTGTATCATAAATATGTATCCCTCAGTAACGCAAAAGTTAGACGCTAGTCACTTTCAGGAAGTAAATGTGAGAGAAGCATCCTTGTAATGCCACCAAATCTGTGACAACAGTTGCGTGTATTTACGATGAAAACTGATATATTGGAATTTTTGAGGATGTCAGCATCGAACGTGTTGACGTAAAAGTTCATTCTTACGAACCACCAGGATCACGAACTTCATTCAAACTTTCAAGACGTGACAAGACATGGGTGCGTTTTAAGAACATTTTAAGGAAGCTAACACCCACTGAGCTTACAACAGCAACTGGTCAGTGTCACACTATCACTCCTCAGTTGTGTGATGCAATATCCAAACTTTTTGTGGAACACACTGCTTAAATGATACGTAACCCAACATTGTTCTTGTATGTTTTGCTCTCTCTCTCTCTGCGAGTCATTCATCCACTATCTATTGATGTATGATGACTATACAGTAAACTTTCGCTACTGTATAGTCATGTAGCAGTTCTGTCTGTGCTTACTTGTAGGTATAATAAAGATACTTAGGGTAAAATCTGAAACTCCTAATTTTTGGTACATAATAATATCACACAGACCTGTTATGGGGAGGAATTGTATATTTTTATCAGATTCCCCACCAGATATATACCTGTGAAGTACACACTTTTTTTCTTTTCTGAATTATTAATAATTTCCATTAAGAAAGGGAGACACGTCTAAGGGTTGAAAATTAGTGAATGAGCACTTATATAACAGATCTCATTTTCCAGAAAAACTCATTTTCCTGATCAATTGTCTTCTTGCAAAACTCGTCTGCTCAACTCGGAACTTTTAAGGTCAATGACCTACTTTTCACCCTGCTATACTCCACAGGCGATAATGGTTAATACATGGTTTTGTGGCTTACGATTTGCTTACCATTTTGGATTTTGTTCTACATTAATAGAACAACTAGGAGCTGAGATACATCAGTGCATTTTTTAAGAAATCGCTACTGGGTATCCAAACACAAAAGGGCTCTTTACACACACACAGCAAAATTCAAACGCACAGAGTTTTCAAAGCGCAGTTTTGAATATTGTACACTTTTGAAATAATGACGTACAAAATGACGTATTTGTCAGACTTCTGCTAGCGGTTTCATTTCCGATTTAACACATCGCCATTAATACAGGAGCGGACATGTTCTTTTTTTTTTTACATTTTGGCTCAGATCTGCCCTCAGGTCGGCATTTAAAGATAAAATCATACTGTGTTATCATGATTGGATATTTTCTTTCATTTATTTATTTATTTTTATATCCATATTTTTAACTTGGACACAGACAGGACAAGGACAAAGAAACGCGACTGGTACACATGAAGATGATACAAAACACAAACTACTCAGCAAGGAAATAATAATATGTGAACCTGACTGAACATTTCCCTAACGAAATTATTTTAAGTGTACGCGTATGTATTTAATACTAATTACTACCAATATTTAATTTTTTAAGAAACAATGTAATCAAAAATGTATCTTTATGGTTTAAATCTCTTCTGTTTTAAAGCGTGTTATTCCACTTACAACTGGTTAATTTCTAGTATTATTTTCACACTTCAATTGCATTGTTTGGTTTTTTACATGTTTAGAATATAATTGAGTTTCTCATCTAGTTACCATAGGTTTCACGGAGCTGTTAATATCACTAGCAGTCTTAATACCTGTATTACTGTCACGGAATTTAAACATGATCTACTATCACCGAATAAATGCCACTGACTGATTACCAAAGAAAAGGATTTTTTTCTGGCAATATTTAAGAAAACTCGCGCTGAAGAAAAAACGGAAAGTACAGTGACTCAGTTTTCGACAGATTTATAAAGATATTTTGGTAGAGGCTTCTCCTAGGAATATTTCGTGTATAGGAATCCCAAAATTTTGGGAGAAGGGCTTGATGATTATGAGTAACATTTGATTCGTTTCCTATAGAAATCTTAAAATTTTGGAGCTCAGCGTCCCCGCCATTGAAGGTAACTGCGCAACAAAGAGGGTAAAAAATTGTTAAAAATAACGCGTTGTACTTAATGGACAATCTCTTACTTTCTAACAAGTTTGTGCCATCTACTAATTATGTCAGAAAAAATGTCTGAAAAAATCTCAATTATCGATACTGCTCATAGCAGGTATGAAATGTTTGGTTGCCAGAAAATGTTAGGCCAGGATACGTTAAAGAGAACAATCTTTGAAAAGACTGGAATGGGCGATAATGAGAATTGGAAATCTCTGGTAAGCGAACCAAGTAATTCAACTAAGAGCCTATCCGGTTTGCCATAAGCACCAGACTGTGTCACGTGATCAGGTCAAAAGTCACGTTGCGTGCTAAATCGAGTCTGGAGATTCCAAATCAAGATGTGAGATATTTCAAGCACGTAACCTCCGCGTGGGGTGACCTGGGTAATTCGAAGAAGATACATATACTTTATCATTATTATTGATTTTACTCAAACAACTAGACTTTTGACAATGTTCTATCCGTATTTACCCTATGTGCTATGTGCATTTATAAGCTCTTCACTATGTCTTTGTAATAAGCTTTCTATTAGCCATCTCCTTATTACAGTTTTTGAGATACGTGGACAACTTCATTTTTTCACTGATTTTCCATTGACTTGACTTTTCCATGTTTCGTGATCTTTTTTTTGACTATGTTCCATCCATTTTAGGACAATTTCTTTCTTTGAATGTAGAATCTGTATAGTCTGTTCAATATTTAATCTAATTTTCAGCCATCTCCCTCTTTAGGTTTTTGAGATAAGTGAAGGAAATACTTGTTTCCATTTATTTTTCCCTGACATTAATGTTAATGTTTCGCGCTTTTTGACTATGTTCTTTCCATTTTAGGACAATTTGTTTTAAGAATATAAAATCTGTGTGGTCTTTTCTACATTTGAGCTTAATTTCAGCCATCTCTCTGCTTTTCTTTTTGAAATAAGTAAAGGAATAATTTGTTTTTCGTAGATTTCCCATAGACATTAATGTTAATGTTTCGTGTTGTTTTTGAGTATGTTTTATCAATTTTAGGACAATTTGCTTTTCGATTAGAATCTGATCTGCATGGTCTCTTCCACATTTAAGCTGAATTTCTACCATCTCCCCCAAGGTCTGTTTATTGTTCAAGTACTCTTCCAGTAATTTAAAGATTTATGGAGTGCACTGGGTATCCAAACTGCTGGGCCTGGGTATCCAAGTGCTGGGACTAGGTATCCATTTGGATACAAAAAGGTAGATTAAAAAATGCCCTGAGATACATTAGATTCGGTAATCCCTTACAACAATATCAAAGGCCGCTTCTTGAAAGAAAGAAAAAAAAAACTCACTAAAATTAAAGTAATGGTTGTTTTGAACTAACAAGATGGTAAGGTAACTGCACATCAAAAAAATTCTCACGCAACGATTTATTCCTTTCCTGTACCACTTGACATGAATTTACCCTACAGTATATACACTTCTGTATAAATAGAATTTCCTCTGTACTTCTGTAATTTGTACTATGTTCATTGTAACTTTTTTTCTTTCAATAAACTTCCAAAATCTCTGTCAAAGTGTGCTTGAGTATAGATAACTAGACTACAGGAATGTGTAAATGCTGAAGGCTGGCACTTTGGGGATCTCAGACACTGTACTTAATTGTAATTCCAATATCATCGTGAATGTGACCTGATAAAATTACTGTTTTTTTTTTTTTTTTTTTTTTTTTCGCAATCAAGTACTCATTACAGAATTCATAACTATTAATAAGACAACAAGAACTTATAAATTTATACTTACTTTTGCACCCCCTGTATTTCAAAGGGCTATAAGTAAAATAGCATAGTCAGGTTCAAAATTGAGAAAAGATCGGTTTACTTAAAATGAAATGACTTACTCTTATTCGATTATTATTTACCAGTAATGACACTTTACGATTATGCGTGACTTTAGATTACATTCTCCTGTACTGCTCTTTTTTTCCATATTCTTATGAAAGAGTTCTTTTTATATGTAATTTCCTATACTTATTACCGGTTTTTTCTTGTGTATTCAGTAAAAAAAATTATTATATCGACAGTGTTAAGGTAAAACGTCGTAAGCCTCATTTCCAACTTTTCTCAGAAAAGCAACGAAAAAAAAAACTAACTTCCATCTACATCTTTGCAAGACAAGCATAAAAAGTGGTTTATTTTCCTTACTAATACACAAAACACAATATTTTTGTCACCTATGACCTGACCTATAGAGAGCTGAATTAGATAAAAAATCACATTTTCAATTTTTTGAGGATTACGACCTTTTACCTTAACACCGTCGTTTTTTTTTTTTTTTTTAATAATAATAATAATATGAAACCTATGTGGCCTAGGTAATGAGTTGGAGGCATATACAGAAAACAACTTATCTGTAACAGCTGGATAATCTGTTAGTGCTCTTGAAATGACATACGGTAATCAGTTTCTACATATTTTTCATATCTTTCATCTCCACGAAAGAAAGACAAAATGGAGAGGTTTACATCAGGGTTCTTGATCTGGAGAAATCTATTCCCCTGCCTTCTCTCTGACTTTCACGACAGGTGTCGGATGACGTTGACATATAAATAAGGAATAAATAACGGTGAATATTTATATACGAGAACATTTATTCTATAGAGACAAATAGTAATCAATTGCTCATACATACATTCCACTTTCCTCCCATAAAAATCTGATCAACGTTGCACATAATGGTTGGCAAAACTGAAATTGGTGTACAGTTAATGTTAAAATGAATATATTTTATAAAATTTCCATTTCCCTGAGCTTTCCTGACCTGCAATTTTCCCTGACTTACCCGACCAGTAGAAATCGTGCACATACATATTACAAACTATGTTGTTTGTCTCCATTGTATTAACTTCCGTGTTACGTTAACCATCCTATGGCCCTTCAAACCTAAACAGACGCCCGTCCTTGGGGTCTATTTGACCCCACTTATTTAATCTCTTATAACGGTATGCAAGCATGAACGATAGACTAAATAGTTAATCTAGTGTCTTGGGGTGGCGTAATAATAATAATAATAATGAATAATAGGCAAATTACAACATTAGACATTGGGGTCAATATGACCCCAAGGTTTGATGTGTTACCTTTTTATTTAACAACGTTATTTAAAATAATTAACTTTTAATTTTTGGGTTATCTAAAGAACTAGACTAGTTCGAGGAATACTAAAATAATCAGTAACCGAAAACGAAGTACAAAGTAATTATTTAAGAAATGTGCATCCCTTGGGGTCATATCGACCCCAAGACCATAGGAGGGTTAAACTGTGTATACAACAAATTATAACAAACTCTTACAAAGTTCCTACTTACTAAGGCTGAAGAGCGAATTTCTCTCAAACTGACATTTTTCTGCACACGTCGAGATTTTGGATTTGAGACACCACGGGTAGAGTACTATCCATGTTCCAGTACTATCTCTTCCGTGGTACATAAACTGAGGACATCCTAGCTTCATTCAATTCGATCTCTAGTATAAGTCACCCGTACTTAGAAGACGAACACCTTAACCTTTCAGAGATAAGCAGCCAAATATACAACGCAAACACTGAATTCAATTTATCCTACGAAATTTCTCTAAAAAGAAAATTAATCCCGTCTAGCACCCCGAAAATTATACGGAAAATACACAAATTAGAAGGGGGGGGGGCGGAGAAAATTTCGAAGTTATGTAAGTTTACTTTTTCGAAATTACGGAAGATTCTGAAGCATTATAACAATTATCCTCGAAAAGTTCTTATAGAAACAAACAACGTAGACAAATTTTTTTTTAAAAAGGATTTACTTTTTCTCTTTACAGTGCACAATGAAGGGAACAAAAGAGCTTTTTAAAATTTTACACAGAATAAATTAATTAATCAGAAAAGCCAACCACCACTGCCTTGATATTCCTGAAGATCATCACTTTTTATGCGGAAGGTGCACAAGTCGTAAAAATCAACGAGATGCACTAGTCATGCATGGCCCAAGTTCTAAACTGCAGAAGACCTAATTTAGCGATGTTCATAACAATCTCCTGTAGCCTGGAACTCAACCAAGGTTTCACCGGAACAAAAAACATTGAAAACAGCTCTAAGAAAAAATAATAATTTGGTCACAAAGTAGGTTCAATAGCATCCAGCGAATATCTTTGTTCCTCAATCCATTCAATAATGTTATTTCAACGTTTAGAAACTCTGATTTTGATGTAATTACACAAAAAAGCTAGGTGTTCGATAATGAAATGAAATTTTTAAGTTTTACGTCCCATGGTTATGTAGACTGGTTAACGGAGACGACGATGATGAGAAATGAATGAAACGGTGGAATGAAGAACATGGGAAGAAATGGGAAAACTCCGAGAAAACCCACGCACACGGTGTTTGTCCACCACAAAGCTCACTTGGCTAGTTATTCGAGTAGCGGGGAATGACGAATCTGAAGTTTGATATTCCGCCAGTTCAATGTATGGCTTCTATTCAGTTATACTGTAGTATTATGCTTTCTAATACATATTAATATTTCAAATTAATACTTGAATATAATCTTGGTTTGAATGATAGTATGAAATAATGAAGTTTTGTTTTACAAAATCTCGTGTGAGATCGCTGCGAATTATAGTATTAATACTAGTAAATTAAACTCAGGAATGAGTCTAAATATTTAATAACGAAATTTTCGAACCCCTATCTTCGTCAGTGGCTCATTTATTTTGCATAGACTCACACCACTGATTCGACCACTTCTCATCGTTCCCATTACATAATTAAAATACTTTATTTCAGAGGTATGGTAAAGTTCCTCTAACATTTTAACAACAAAATATACCATGAAGAATAGTTTGTAACAAATATAAATGAAATGAGATCTTTAAGTTTTACGTCTGTTTTAGTTTTAAGTTTTATGCTGGCTAGACTAAAGGTGATGATGAGAAATGGTGGAATGAAGAAAGTGGGAGGAAACGGGAGAATCCCGAGAAAATCCACGCACAGTGCTTGTCCCCCACAAAGTTCACTTGGTGCGAGCTGGGATATAATCCAGGACCTCATGCACCATAAGTGAACGCTCTACCATTAAGCCACCGCGGCCCTTGTAGCAAATATTGTAACTTCAAATACACTAATGCATCCTTTTTTCACTTATGGTGAAATTTTACTATCATCGAAGATTCAATCAGCTCTTTCTCTTCCTAATGCAATAATCCATTATAATAGTAAATAATAAAATGAGAACGTGTGTGTGTGTCAGCAGCTTATCGCATAGGAAGGAATCAATGGAGCCAACAAATTTTATACACAGATAGAGGCAAAAGTGCACTTTGAGCAGAACATTCATTGGAACCGATTCTTCGGAACAGTTCCCAAGAACGATTCCATCGATCGGAACAATCAAAAAATAAAGTCGGGACGAGTTTGGGACACCACCTAATAAGCAATCTTAGTTGAGTTTAGTTGATTTTAGTTTAGCGTCCCTTTCAGCAGCGAGGCTATATGAGACGTGGACCTACTAACGTGGAATCCGAAACATATGAGCTCCCACCGGGAATCGAACCCGGGTCTCCCACGCCTATAAGCAATCTTAATCCAAGTTTGGGCCTGTAATGCAACCACATAATATAAAATTAATACACTCAAGTACATCATAACACCGACAAGTCGGTTATGATTGCTATGCTAACGAAATGATCTCCCACACTCACCCAGAATTTACTCTTCAATTACCTAAACTATTCCGAGAAAACAATTTACGTGAAACAGTAACTATCAATTTTCATATCTAAATGGGAGGCAGTAGCACAAAAAATAATTAATATCTGTAGCAGAAAACTCCAGAAACAGTCTGTTTAACTCCTGCACAATATCAAAGGAACGAACCAGCATCGAAACTAGTAACAGCACACTTGACCAATACAACATAGCACAGCACATAATATCAGTGCCACCTACCGCTATACTTCGAAACAATATTAACACCAGAAGCGAAAACACGATTCCGTACCTATGACGTACAGTCACGTCCAAAATCATTATGGCATATCTATAACTGTCTTGTTGTAGGAATATAATTTGATAATGATTTTGCAGGGTACTTTTAAAACTGATATTACGTGTGTAATCGGGAAATGTATATCTGAGATAAATTTCATAAAAAAAGAATTATAAATACGAAAATTAGAGTGAGTAAAACAAAATGTTGCTAAATGGACTAGAGAGTTTCATTTTCGTTTCATTGTCCTTATTTACATTTCTTTTGACATCAAATTTGCCACAAACATGTCTTTGCCAATTATATGCATACTAAAATTATAAGAAATACCGAGCGAATTCGTTATCAAATTATATTTGAACAACATATTTAAAGACATGCGACAGTAATTTTGGACACGAGTGTACAAATAACAGTGATTCTCTACCTCCAGAGCGACATCCTGTGACAAAATCACTTGTTTTGATCAAAGTACACTCTTACTCAGATAGATCTCCACCACATGAAATCATACGAACCAGTGTTTTCGACTTTCGGCTTGCCAAACTGAAGTTTAGAGGGTGAAAATGTACGTACGTTTCTACAGGTTTCCAAGAAGGCCGCCTCTGTGTCTAACGAACATTACGTCTTGGTTGTGCGGGATTACATAACAGCAGGGGATGAACATCCAGGAATACAATGAAGACGATCTTTTCCTTCCCTTTATTTTATCTAGGTTCTGAATTAAGATCCGGCAACAATGGGTGCTTTCAGCTAATTACACATATTGAACTTATCAGGGTTTGCCCAAGTCGGCCCAGCCCGACAAAAAAAAACGGTTTTTTTGGGGGTTGGACCCACCTGGGTTTTTGATCTTTCTGTTAGTATATTATTGGTACAACTAAGGTGATCACATTGAAAGTTATTTTTATCAGATTTTGAACTTTCTTTGGGCGAAATATATGCTTTCATGTTAAGGTAGTCAACAACATTCAACATAAGACCTTTATAAAGTTCTGAATGCACTGAATGAATGAATTTTAAAAACTCAGCTTGAGATAATTAGAGAACAAATTAATGTGTGGATTATGCTTATAGCCTATTTGAAGTAACATGAGCAATTTTGTATTTTAGAAAATACTTTCCGTGAATAATGTGCTTCCTGAATCTGCGCCGCCAAGGGACGTTATCCCTCATACGTTGACGGGTTTAAGGTCATAGGTGCCGGCACTAACAGTAAATATGTAAACACATTAGTAAAACTATTAGTATTATTTCTTACCTTTTACGGTAACAAAAATATTCAGTAAAATTAGGTTTTCCAACAACAGTTCAGTTGTTGCTACCCTTCAACTAAGCATTCTGTAGAATCAACACCAGCAATAGCGTAAAAATTCTTGTCAAAATTAAGAAACTTAATGCTCGGAGCTCCGAAGACTAGGTAACGCTTACTATTTTAAGTGCTGAATTCAAACTTCAGTATTAATGGAAGTTTCGATGTACAGTAAAGCAAGCTGCATTTTCAAGGAAAACCCCTCGTGAAAGAAGTGTTCGGGAAATTCCCGCAATTGAACCCACAAGGCATCGGAAGTGAATACTTCAACAATAAAACTATTTATTTTACGCTGGAAGATATTTAATTTCATTTGATATTTTGAAACATTTACTTTAATAAAATATGAATTATAGGTCTATCTTTGTTAATTGTTTTAAATTAATTTTCAGCGTCGAAAGTGAACTTCAACAATAAAACCATTTATTTTACGTTGAAAAATATTTATTTCATATAAGACATTTGGTGAATTATGTCTTAAATTAATATAGCTATTTGGTATTCATATTTGGCGAACGTCACAGGCTCCTGGGATGACTCGATCTACATTTGTTCGTTTGTGTGCCTGTGCCACACACTGTTCAACTTTTGGTCTTTTAAAATTCAGGATACAAGCTGGAGGCACTAAATTTTCTGTATAGATTTTTACGGCATACCAACGTAAAATTACAAAATGGCGCGCTTTCTTTCTTTCTTTTTTTTTTTTTTCCAAAATATCGGATATCCACACTACAAAGGGCAGTTTTCGATCTTTCAAGTTAAAATTTTCAAAGTAGAAGCAGAGAGATTAAATCAGCTGTATATATTTTGGCGGCATAAAATTTTAAAATGACGGCCATTATTCAAAATAGCGGGTATCCATGATACAGGGTGCAACTTTCGGACTTTATAAGTCGAAATTTTGAGGGTAGAAGCACAAGACATTCTAAATTTGCTTTATAGATTTTTTCGGCTATCAAATATAAAATTTCAAAATGGCGGACATTTTTTCAAAACAGCAGTGAATAGAAAATTGTTGCAAGTTGTGACAATGACAATCTTGAAATGTAAATCATATTTTAACATTTTTACCCCAAAGACATGGAAATATTTCGAAAAAAAAACAATTAAACCCGAAAAAACCCACATGAGCCCAGGTAGGTTGGGTTTCTTCAAAAATACCCGTTTTTCTTCAAATCCTGGAACTCATCCTTTCCGCTGGTATAGTAACCAGCGTGTCTCTCTATGGTGCACGTGGTCTCGGGTTCGATTTCCGATGGAAGAGCACAAGAAAATGAATTTCACAATCATGTTTCCTTAGTCTAAAGAACATAATCATGGGATGTTAAATCGAAGAAATAAAACATTTCAGTTACATATTGAACTTATTCGAATCCATTTAAATATACCGATGTATTGCATCTTCTTTAATGGAACTGTAAGGAACACCACCAAACTTACTACAACTCATTAGAAACTCCTCTCCTTACGTTGAACACCGATGCGTTACTAAAGAAACCAAAATTTTTGTCTATTAAGTTTGGTTACAGTTTCTTACAGTTCTATTGAAAACGATGTAACATGCTGGATATTTAAAGGAATTAAGGTGACTCCAATATGCGTAACGGATGATTGCATTGAGGACAAATGGCTCAACTGATGTTAGATTATTTTATTTTTAAAAATCTAAAAAATGTCACATATACTTTGAACTAGCTATCTCTGAAAGTGATACATCAGCTGTGTAACAGAAAAAGTCGTGAAGTTGAAGGTATTATATTTGCTACAAACTATTCTTCATGGTATGGTTTATGTATTTTGTTTTAAGAATGTTAAAGGTAAGGTTTAGGACCGAAAATGAAATGTTTTAATTATGTAATGGGAAATATGAGACGTGATTTCGCTAACAACGGTGAGGCTTTCCATTGAAAATTTCAGTATTATTAAATATTTTGACACATTCCTGGATTTAATTTGCTAGTTGTGGTCATGGATCAGATAGCATTAATTCCTTCAGTAGCTATAGCATTAATAGTTTAACACGTTAGCTGCCATGTGGGTCCGATCGGACCTACTGGAGTGATCTAAGAAAATGTCTTCGTAGATCCGATCGGACCCACGATTTTTAATTTGTCGAGTTGTCCTTACAGTACTTGTATTTTAAAGTGCTGCCTCTAGTGTTAATGATCTGTAGTGTTTCTATCACATACAATATAGGAGATATTTATGCTGTAATTTTTTTTTTTTTTGTTAGATGTTGCTGATTAACGCCGCTAGAGGCGCTGAATATCAATTAACAAGCATTTGCTGTTTCTGTAGGGCCGATCAGACCTACGTGTTGCTTTTTGAATGACTTACTCTAATTTATTTTAACAAGATGCCAGTATTGTGAAGTCCCCGTCAATTTGTTGAATTTTCAGAAAGGTCTAGATCACTATATTGTTACTTCAAATGACATTAAGTTCTGCACATATTTCTTCGTTTTTCATTACACAAAGAAACTACTTATTAGCACTAAAAGCAGCAGGAACTCACCAACTTCTTATACAAAGCTAGCTAGCTCCTTTATATAATAATGATCAAATGGCTATCAAACAGAGTTGCCAATTCAACTGTAATTTATCCCCTAGCTCATAAACAAAAAAATACACAAGTAGGTTCGATCGGACCCCCAAGTTTCACGCGCGCGAATTCAATACATCGCCTTAGGTTATATTTCAGGAGTACCATTATGTTTAAAAAATATGAACAAAACAAATATAATGTAAGTACGTACGTTTGGCACACTACCGGTAAACAACAAAATTCACCCCTGGCAGCTAACGTGTTAAACTCACACAAACGAACATATTATCCATTTCTCCCCGGTAAATTTTCAAAATTTTGCTAAAAACAGACGACCAACTTAGGAACTTAAAATGCTTGTAGGTGCACAACCGAAATCACTGTCCAGAAGGAATTAAATTACTACCGTACGTAAACAGGTAATTCTTCATACAAAGTAACAGTTACTCTTGTTTACAGCTAGTTATTTATGCATAAAAAGCCACGTTGGAGAAGAGTTGAATTGCAGGGTTGGCAAAAACCATGGTTTTTATTAAAAAAACCAAAAAAAACGGTTTTTTTGGTTTAAACCAGGTTTATTTGGTTTAAATAATTTGCTCTATATATTCATATCCTATATGGACAGAAATAAGTTTGTTTCGCCTTGATGTTATTATGCAACAGCCGGGTTATGCTGGAAGGGGTCACATAAGCTTAGAGCGGAATAGAAACTGCTTCTCGAGTTACATCCGAGAGAAATTGTCCTCCATTTGAACTCGGAACCAGGACTAATTGGCCACAAATGCGATATGTCTGCCGACTCACTCACGAAGGAATCCTGATAAAAATACGTCGTACTGATCTTTACATGCTTCTTAATATAGCTCTCAAGAGTCATTTCAGAAGGACAAAAAGATAAACAGTTGCACAAGTGAAACCATTATACTGAATTACATATGGACAATTTCAAAGTACTACGGAGTACAGAAGAACTAATTTAATTCAAGTTAGTTAACAACGACTTTTATTGGTCCAAATTAAAGAAATACAACGACTTAATTTGCATATCACAAAGATACGAATTATTTGAGTCTACTTTGGCTCAGACTCATTTATACATAAATAGATATCGAAAATACTTCTCATTTCACTAAATGCCTCTCGTGGGGTCTGTATGACCCTCTCCCCCACACACAAAGTACGGCATTTCGATGTATTTTATCAATAGTAAATATTGAAACAAAACAATATTTAGAATGTTTCTTTGATTGCAATTACATAACAATAATAACTACAAAAAAAAAATCACAAAACAAATATTTATAAACTTACATAAAAAAAAGTTGCTTCTGTAGTATAATCTTTTTGAGTAATGAATGGGGAATTTAGGTCCGAATATAATACGAATAATATGCGGGAGTGAAACGTGATAACCCACAAATGTGTGTTCATCAAGATTTTACAAACACTTACACTTTTACGAACATTTTCGTTTTTTGGTTTAAACCAGTTGGTTTTTTTGAAAAAACCAGCTGGTTTAAACCTTGGTTTAAACCATGGTTTAAACCAGCCAACCCTGTTGAATTGATTTTAAGTTTAACGTCCCGTTCAGCAGCGAGGCTATATGTGACGTGGACCTATTGATTAACGTGGAATCCGAACCACCTGAGCTCCACCGGGAATCGAACCCGGGTCTCCCACGCCAGACGTTGGAGAAGAATACAGTATAGCTAATTCATTCAAAAGAATAAGTTCATTAGAACCAGCTACTTAGGATAAAGACGTTGTTGTATCAGGGTAGTTCCGAAAATAAATGTATTTTTTAAATGAAATGGCTATACTTTATTGTGTTGGCAAAAATACAACTTATTGAATCGACACTTTATAGTGCTCCCTTTTCACGTAAAAATGAACATTTTCAATACATGCGTGTGTCCTAGAGAACCATACTGAGTGGAAGAATATAAACCACATCAGAACGTGACATACATTTTAACCACTACATTCACAAATCAAAGGTATACTTATAATCATTCCAAAATAAAAAATAAATAAATGTTACGAGTTAAACTGAACCTCTTCCCTCCCTCCTCCCCCCAAAAAAAGTTACATCAGCAAATAAACCGGTATCTTCATTGCATTCTATAGCGCAACTACGACGACAAAAAGTTAAATATACCAGCAAGATGATGATCGTTAGTATGCTGCCTTTATCTTATATTATATTTAAAACAAGTCAAACTTAAGATGTGGTGTTGAAAAGAGTGTATTATAAGCAATTCATTCAAATCAAGGAAGTAATCGAGTACTAGTTGTTTTAGACGATATAAGTTTTAATCCTATACGAAAAATATATTGTTCTGAAAATAAAATGGTTGAGTTACATTGTCTTAAAATACTAGTAAATAAACAGAATTAACAGGCAAATAGTATCACCTTTAAAAACACACTCAGGACAGAGCTCCTACAGTTTATTTCCGTGATAGTAATACCATTTCTGTAAACTAAAAAGTAACGCCAATACTCTTGAGTCAATCACTGTTAACCTTCGTTCTTTGCTTATATTTGTATGTCAGGAATCTAAACACGTAATTACAATTTCAATGATAATTTCAAGATACTCCTTAGTTCCAAAATTACTCACTCTGTCCTTTGACACTTAGATTGGCTTGATCTTAAAATGCAACCCAATCAGCGAGAACACTAAACATTTTAAATCTTGTACCAAATAGTAAAAGCACCGCAGGCCTTCTGGATCCCTCGACTGGTTAACATCAACAAGAGAACCAATTTTGGAAGTAGTAAAAGATATATGCTCATCCCCAATAACGATCTCCAATTCCTGTCTTCCAACTCGATCCGGTTGCGGCCAAACTGAGTCATCTTCTTGCATGATTTCTGAATCTTCAATTATTCGCTTCAACTCATCCATTACACACCTATGAACATATGCTTCCTTCCTGATCATAGTGTCGTTCTTGTAGTTGGAGTTGTTAGCATAACGCAACTTGCCATCGGGCCTGAATTCGAACTCCAAAAATTCATGTCCAAACTTGCCTTTATGGCCCACATAATATCGTATATAAAAATCACCAGAACTCATCTCGGTCGTCCTTTAAAGAAGTCAAGGAGGTTACAATTATAGGTCGCACTATCACTTAACAGTTCCACGCTCTATTTCACCGAATTTGTCTTCCTCACAACAACCACATAAATACAAAATAACGATCCAATAATGTGCACAGAATCTGTATTTCACATATGCAATGCCTCCACAAATGTTTTCAGAATAGAAAAGTTCTATATTTTGAAATTACACGTAAACAATCTTCCACTAGCTCAAAACGACTTCAGTGCAACTCGCCGTCCCGCATATATTCAAGTGGTTATTCATTAGCAATTCACTTTCTCAATCTTCTCAGAAACGTTATTCCCAGCAGGCAAATTTACAGACCACATTTCGTACCTGTCATCAGAAAATTGTAAGGACCGCAATGTAGCTGGAGAAAACAACACCACATGCTATAATGATTATCACATAGCTGGAGAAAACAATTCCACATGTTATAATGATTATCACAAACTAAAGAGCACATTTTGTGTTGCGATGAAATAAACTGCCAGGAATGAGGCAATACAGCTGAGATTCTCTAGAAGAAACAAATTTTGATGTAGCCCCTAAAATTTGTTTTTATTTCCCGTCCCGTGAGGAATTTCTCTAAGGCCGCACCTCCATTGCATCCGAATGCGTCTGCGAACGCGAAAGCGAACGCGAACTGCGAATTCATGTGTCTTTACAACATCCGAAGTTTTGTGAATGCGAATCAAGTTGCAATGTTTCTTTCAAACCTTCAATGTGATATATTTTTGCTTTAAAATTCATATCTTAATGTTTTCAGAGCAATAATAATAATAATAATAATAATAATAATAATAATAATAATAATAATAATAATAATAATAATAATAATAATAATAATAATAATAAAATTTCCTTTGTGTGCAAAATAGAGTGAATGTCGCTCCTATTATTATTATGCTTCTGTGGTAACCGCTATCTTCACTTTAAAATAAATTAATTAAATAAAATTAGAGATTGCAAAATCAACCAACTTTCTAAGAAAATTTTCTCCAGGAGTAAAAAACCCATTTTTGCTGTTTCACACATATTAGTGAATAATTACATGTATTCGTAAAATAATTATTTAAGAAACGAAGAGAAAATATAAATTGAATAAAAAGTTGCGGTTCGTGTATTAACTAAATCTTCATATTTTAAACAGAAAACAAAGAAAATTATATATATACATTGCAAACCAAGTTCTTTACTTACATCTACCCATAATTTGTTCACGATTTGTCGTTTTTGATAATCTGGATCAGCTTGGTTCACAATGGAACTTTCTCAAATACACAATTTGTTAAAGCATCAATATCTATTTCCATTTTTAGTTTTATTTTTTTCTCCGCACCTCGCAACGTCGTCTGCTTTCACCCAAAACAAACTTTCTTCTCTCACGTAGCGCTCAATTTCCCTCCAGACGACTCTCCGTTCGCAGGAGTTCGGTCGAACAATCCCAACATGTTGGGATCGTTCGCATTCGCATCTTTTCGTCGGTTTTCGCAATTCGCAGGTCGGAACTAGTCGAGGCACTCCTATTTATTTATACGTGCTGGGAAATTCGCATTCGCATTAGCAATCGCATTCGGAAGCAATGGAGGTGCGGCCTAAAGGTTAGATTCAACCGAACGCTAAATTTGCGATTTAGTTTGCGATTATTCCTATAGCAGTTATCAGTGGTGTATTTACGATTTTGTTTCGGTTGGGGCTTTGCTAACTTTAGTCCTGGAAATGTGAAAATTCTGCAAGATATTTCATTTACTTTAATATAGTATATAAAATTTCGAGAGGGCTTAAGCCCGGAATCCCCCTTAAATACGCCACTGGCGCTAATAATTTTATTCTTTTTTTTTTTTTTTTTAGTTGCAGTGCTGAGCGTAGAATAAAGCGAAGACTGGTACGGAATGTTGCACCTGGAGGAAAATTCTCTGTACAATAACGAAACGCCATAAATGCAAATAATCATTAGAACTGGTATGCCGTATAATTGCAAACTAAATTGTGTATTTCGAGTTTTATTGAAGCAAGGTATTACGTAATGTGTCCTAAGATGACAATTACTGGCCATTGAAAAGTAGTCCATTTAGATAAATACCCGATTTACAGAAAAATAACAAATTTTCGAATAAAGACTTCTTAGGCTATGATATATTTAGCATTAATGCGGTTATATATCGATTAAGAACATAGATAATCTTTATATTAAAGCAAGAAATGTTTTGAAAGACTCATGCCACGGCGTACATCATTTGTATTTTAGTAAGTGATATTTGATACCACATCTTGATTTAGTGAAATAGTTACAATAACGTCAATTTTGCATTTTGGAATCTACTCCGCAAATTTTTGCATCAGCACATTACTAAAAAGAATATTGCGTATTTTGCGTTGTCTTGTGGTAGCAAATTATGCTAAGACTAATACGGAACTAATAGTCCAGGAAAATTAGACAAAAAAAAAAGATCCAACCCGGATATTTTGATAAACAAGCTGAAAATTGGTGGAGATGTTCAGAATGTTATCCTATTCAACTCACTCAAAATTCCCAAATTCACTCAATTCCCAAAAAATCCCGCTTGGGGAAACCGAGATATAACGTCATCAATATGGCAACCAACCGAATTCATCTCTTAAACTTTAAAACGTATATCTACTTTGCATTTTAAGATAGGGACTTCGTTATTGCTTTATTTTGCAGAAAACACATTGAAAATTGTTATTTATAACGGCTACTTGTCTTACATCGGCATTGCTTTCAAATAGAGGACCTCAAAGTAAAAATAAAATAAATTCTTCTTCTGATTTTTGAGATTTAACTGTAAATAACTTGGAAAAGGGTACTACGAGAAAATATGTTCAAGTAATTGCTATTTGCCGCTTCAAGAGATTTACAACGAGTCCACTTACGTTCTTGTATCTCTAACGGAGATATTCAATTTTATGTCCAGCAAGCCGTAATCTCTTATTAAATTTATTGTGACGCTGTAGGGTTAAAGACGAGTCTGTAGGTGTAAAACTTTAGTGAAATATACAAAAAATTAATAAATTTTTGAAACTTGGTAGATAAGACCTTAACCAACATCCGTCAAAAGTCGTGGCAGCTCCAACGTTTGCACCATCCAATATGGCGGCCATTTCTAATATGGCTGCCGCATCTAAAGCTTCATAAATTAGGCCTTGATCCGTTCATTTCGAAAAAACATGTTGAAAGTTGGTGGAAATATCCTGAGAAGTGTTCTAATTAACATACTTAAGGTTCCAAGCATCCATTTTGGGGACAAGCTGCAATTTTGAAAAACTGACGCCATCTTGGCTATTAGCGTTTTGGAGTGTAGCTTTGAAAGTTGAAGTCCGATAAAGCTATTTCTCGGGCAAGTTATAATTTTTAGACGAGATTACATAACTGGAAGGTTAACTTAAAATAAAAGCATAATTTAGTTCTTCTTGTCCACTTAAATTGAATTATGTGCTATGATAGTGAGGTTAAAAGCAAAATTACAAGTTTTTGCAAACATCTTTACAGTAGAATAATTATAATTAAATATGTAGTTTGGATATACTAACTAAAACGGAGTTTACTGAAACTATATATTAGTAATGTCCTAAATTTGAGTCACACCATGACAGCCGAAAAACACACTGATAGTACATAGTATTTTGTTATAGAAATCAGAGCATTCACAACTACTGTTATTCTATAACATTGTTTTAAATATTTACATATTACACCAGCGTCTATTGTTTCATTGTCTATGTAGTTTGAACAATGAATATGTTCGGTTCTTGTATCCGTGGCTGGTTTCAGTATCCACACATATTAGTACAGCGTAGACTACTTCTCAGACAATTCAGTCTCCTTCGCATCCAGATTTACAAGTGTAGATGATAGGTAAGACATTATCTGTTGTTTCGTGTAGCTCGCTTGGGACGGGTTTGTAACAGCCGTTCTTCAGCATCCAACCCCATGTTTCCTTTACGCATTGCTAAACCATCGAAAAGTGAAGGTGGTCTAGCAGCCAGCTCGTACTTTAAGCAACCTGCTAGTTCCACTTCACTCCGTACAACGCACAAAAAACGATAGAAAAGCTGAAAAAATGAAAAATGAAATTTTTGAGTTTTACGTCCCATGATTATGCCGGATAAGCTAAAGGAAACGGTGATGAAGAGAAATGAATGAAACAGTGGAACGAAGAATGTGAGAGGAAACGGAAGAACCCCGAGGAAATCCACTCACGGTGTTTGTAGTAGTATTGGCCCCACTTTGCCTAACTTTTTGGCCCCTGGGTCCCTGCCTCAGGACCCATGGTCCCTGGCCGGGGTCAATGACCTAGGGGTACCTAGGACCACCCCCTAAATTTTGGCAGGGGTACATAGGACCACCCCCCAGGACCCATGGTCCCTGGCCCGTGTCAATGACCTAGGGGTACTTAGGACCACCCCTCTAGATTTTGGCAGGGGTACATAGGACCACCCCTTAAATTTTGGAAATTGCCAAATCTAAAAATTGGGTGTGGTAGCCTAGGACCACAGTATGTACCTCTATCAGTATTGGGTGTCTATGTCGTTCCCTTTTATGAGTAAAAAATTGCCAAAAATTCAAATTTCGGGGGTTTTTGACCTAATTTATCCCCTTTGATGAGGTATTATTATCCTATATGGTTATATGGGCATATACAGGGATTCATTACCTTTCATAAGACATGGGTATATTGGTGCACCCCTTGAAATTTTTGGGAGGTGTACCTTGGCCCACCCCTTCAATTTTTGGAAATTGCCCAATTTAAACATTTTGGTACAATAGTATAGAACCCTAGTATGTATTACTGTAAATTTGGGTGGTCCACTTCGTTCCCTTTTTAGGGGTACAAAATTGCCAAAATTTTAGTACAACCACATGTTTGGGTTTTGGCTCATTTTATTCCCTTGGATGAGGTCCTATTACCTTATATAGTTATATGGGTGTATACAGGTGTTTATTTTCTATTGTAAGACATAGGTACATTTGTGCACCCCTTTAAAAATTTGGCAGGAGTGCCTTGGCCCACCCCTTAAATTTTGGAAATTGACCAATTTAAACATTTGGTATAATAGTATAAAACCCTAATATAGATCACTATAAATTTCGGTGGTCCACTTCGTTCCCTTTTAGGGGTACAAAATTGTCAAAATTTTAGTACAACCACATGTTTGGGTTTTTGGCTCATTTTATTCCCTTGGATGAGGTCCTATTACCTTATATAGTTATATGGGTGTATACAGGTGTTTATTTTCTATTGTAAGACATAGGTACATTTGTGCACCCCGGCAGGAGTGCCTTGGCCCACCCCTTAAATTTTGGAAATTGCCCAATTTAAACATTTGGTATAATAGTATAAAACCCTAATATATATTACTACAAAATTTCGGTGGTCTATCTCGTTTCCTTCCAGGGGTACAAAATTGCCAAAATATAAACGTAAGCAATACGTTGTATCACGTGTTTGGGTTTTGACCTAATTCATTTCCTTGGATGAGATCCTATTACCTTATATGGTTATATGGCCATGTATAGGAGTCCATTCCCTATTATGAAACATGAGTACATATGTGCAACCCCGGGAATGGTACCTTGGCCCGCCCATTAAGTTTTAGAAATTGCCAAATTTAAACATTTGGTATCATAGTACTGGACCCTAATATATATATATATTACTACAAAATTTGGGTGGTCCACCTCGTTCCCTTTTAGGGGGCATTTTGTTCCGCTTTAGGAGTGAACCTTGCAATCGTCCCGAGTTTGATTCTTGGAAATGTTGAGTTTAACGTCCCCGCGAAAACGGTGAGAAATGATAGGACGAAACATGAACTTACTTGACTGAGGATTGAAGCAGTGACCTCATACACTAGAGACAATCGCTGAGCCATCGTACACGTGTGTTGATTACTATGCAATGGTCCCGAGTTTGATTCTTGGTGTTAGTTTCAGGAAATGTTATCGTCCCACTTGAAACGATGATGAGAAATGAGAAAACATCATAAACTTACTTGCTTGCGGATTGAAGCAGAGACCTCACACATCAGAAAAAAAAAACGCTGAGGCACCATGCCAATTTCAGTGCAAGCAATTTTTGCGTATGAAAAAGAACATGAACAGATTATGTTACATTACTACACATTTCTGCTCGTTGTTACGCATAGAAGCTTGTTATTGTGAAATTGCAGAATCTGCTTATACTACATCAGCATTTTTTTCTCAGCTGACGGACTTTTAAAGCTCAACTTTACATTTATGTCAAAGACAGTTTCGTAACATATCGATGAGTGTTACATTTTTTCAATCAAGTTTAAGAAAAATGAATCACATTTTAGATGTGGTAATTTGAATGTCGTAAGAAACTAACGAGTCAACGGTATGATGTCATTATCAAAATTGCGATACTAGATGTCGTAACGATTGATGTGTAAGGAGAAAAAACGTGAATAATGTCACAACCAATCAGATTGCTTCTTACATCACGTTTCGGCTCATGATACATGATGAAAGCTGTGTTTTCATTGGTTCTCCGTGATGTCATTGATTCATTTTCCTCGTTTCTGATTGGCTGATAGTGTTGTCACTTTATAGTTGAACCGTTTCAGACCTAAATAAAATTCTTAATTTCATTTTTGAAGTTCTACTTCCACGAAGATCTTGAATGAACGTAGGTGTAC
This sequence comes from Thermobia domestica, assembly GCF_964235325.1. Lineage (NCBI taxonomy): Eukaryota > Metazoa > Arthropoda > Insecta > Zygentoma > Lepismatidae > Thermobia > Thermobia domestica. Next base: position 28,090,821 of record NC_137458.1, read on the forward strand.
CTCTTGTGTCAGCGTGACTTTACTCCGTTCCTTGAATTTGAGGTAAGTATCAACCGCGTTTTCTTAATATCAATGGAGTGCTTTTGCATAAGGATAACATTGTTATCACTGTTTTTATTTTAACATGAAATATTTAGCAAATGGAAGAATAACTTGACCGGGGATCGAATTAGGAATCCCGCACATTAGAAGTAGGCGCGAGAAAATTGTTGATTTTGGTTTAGCGTCCCTTCAGTAGTGGGGTGCTAGGAATACAGCTTAATGTTGAATTTGAGCGCATACTGGGTGTTGAACCCGGGCCAGAGTTGCGTAACGCTAACCACTTAGCTCAGTTTCTGAAAGTAAACAAAGAAACTACGCACGAATTTGTTCCCTACAACGTGAGACGTGGACTTGCAGTTTAATGTGGGATCTGATCTCCCGCCGAGAAACGAATTCGAGTCTTTCTTGCCTTAGCTCGAGAAAAGCAAGCGCATGAGATTTTGTTTTCGTTTCATGTTCGTCATATGTTTTAAAGTTCAGTGTCAGAGGAAAAATGCTTACTACAATGATTCTTTCAGCACAGTTAGAAAAACAATTTCATTCATTCTTTGTTATCACTACAGAAACTTAGGTCATTTACATGTTAGTCCCGGGTTTGATTTCCAGTATGACGACAATAAAAATTTTAACAGTAAAACTATTTGAGATATGATAATTCTTTTAGGATTAATCGTGTAGTCATTTTGATAACGTAGTGATCTCTGAATTCATTTTTAATTCGTGCTTTTTTTTCTCTCTCGTTTTAGATATTTGTTTTCTTTGCCTATTCCTTTTTTGCTTACCTTACCTTTTTTCCCTATTTGAATATGGCTACTTCTGGCTTTACTGTCTTGCGAGAAATCAATAGACATTATCGGCGTTTTAATCTTGAAGGACGAATGCTGGAAATTCAAATTAATGCTCCGACCAGTGGCACCGATATTGTGGAGTGGGTTCAGGCCTCCTTTCAACAGATGTTGGATTACTTATTGGAAAACGTCGACGAATCATCGATGGTTGGATTATCGATTTTATCCCACGATGAGAAGAACAAGCCATTTTATTTATCTTTCCGGCATGCAAGTAATTTGACACTGGAGACTTTATGGGCTTCCTTTGATCGCATCCTTCAAAGTAACGATAGTTTTCTCATGAACGAACCGTTCATTGTCCATTTTCATCATGTGGATGTGCCCCGTGGATTTGGAAGAATGCGTCGAGGTCTTTTATCAAACGACGAATTATTAAAGTGCAAGAAAGGCATTCTACGAGTAAAAAACACCGACAAGAAATGTTTAGCGTATGCAATTGTGATTGCTATTGGCCTAAAGAAATATAAGGATACGAACAAGAAACTGTACAGACAATATCACAACCAGAGCAAGTGTGTTGTTATTCCAGCCGTACATGAACTTTTGTCCAGATCATCAGTGAATCTAGATCATGGGGGATCCGTGGAAGAATTACGACAATTGCAACGCTACTTGACAAATTATAAACTTACCGTATACACCAGCTTTTCCGGAGAAGATATTCTGTATGAAGGACCGGGTGGCGAAGACAAGATTCCAATCCTATTTAATGTGCATCAATTCACATTATGACATCATCACGTCATTAACAGCCGTTTTTTCTACTAAGTACTATTGTGCTGCATGCCACAAAAAATATGATCATCTTAATAGACACGTCAAGAACTGTTCGGCCATGTGCGAGAAATGTTTGCAGAAACCGCCATGCAGTAAGATCAATACGGAGAAGCAGTGCCTAGAATGCAATCGTGAATTTTATGGTGAAACATGTTATACAAATCATCTAACTGTACCATATCATAAAGGCCAGCCAATATGCAAGATGGTGAAACAGTGTGCCAAATGTCTACGCATTTATTCGTTTGTCCATACAGGGGAAAGAAAACATGATTGTAGAGATTATTTTTGTAATGTGTGCCGTAAACACGTTACGTCTACCCACCAATGCTACATGAAGCCTGATACGACTCAATTAAAACCTGGAGTTCCATCAGTGTTACATGCCAAGAAAGCTATGATTGTCTTCTATGATATCGAAGCCACACAGGATACTTTCTTCGATGAAGACACGTTCATTCATAAGCCCAATTTACTGGTGGCCCAACAAGTATGTTACAACTGTGTTCAAGATGAAGATATACATCATCCGTGTGAAGTTTGTGGACAGCGAGAACATATTTTTCAAGATGATCCGATCAATGCCTTTCTTGCGTATTTACGTCAACCAAGACCCAACATCAAACTTATTGTATCTTTGGCACATAACTGTAAGGGATATGATGGTCATTTTATTCTTAAATCTTTAGTGGAAGAACATGAATTGAAACCTACTTTGATCTTGAACGGAGCAAAAATTTTAAGCATGAAAGTGAATCACTTATCGTTTATTGACTCCTTAAATTTCATGCCAATGGCTTTAAGTAAATTATCCAAGGCATTTCATTTACCAGCGACCAAAGGATATTTTCCACACTTTTTTAATACTGCTGCAAATCAAACGTATGTGGGAAAATTACCGGACATCCATTAATATGGTGCAGATGAAATGAAAGTGGATGAACGAGAAAAATTCATGACATGGTATAACGAACACCAGAACGATACGTTTATTTTCCAAAAAGAATTGGTGAACTATTGTATCCAGGACGTCAACGTACTTCGATTGGCTTGTATATCTTTCATGACCACTTTTGAACAAGAAACTCACGTCAATCCTTTCCTGGAGGCTATCACTTTGGCGAGTGCGTGCAATTTAGTATTTCGACGAAATTTCTTAAAACCTAATACTATTAGCATTCTCCCTGCACGTGGATACCGTCACAGAAACAATCAGTCACGGATTGCTTTGCAGTGGCTTGCCTACATGGAGGAAAAAGAGGGTCATTCAATTCAACATGCTGCGAGAGGAAAAGAAGTTTATGTTGCTGGTTTTCATCTGGACGGTTACTACAAAGATCCTGACACTAAAGAGAAACACGTGTATGAATTTGAAGGGTGCAGATTCCACGGCTGTCCTCTATGTGTCCCTACAGGCCGTGATCAACCCATTTATGAGAACTCCGAAGAAACAATGAACTATCGCTACGAGAGAACACAGCGTAAAATGAAGTTATTACGATCCATGGGATATAAAGTACATGAAATGTGGGAATGTGAATTTCGTCAAGTGTTAAAATCCAATCCAGCATTGGCCTCTTCTTTAAGCACACATCCTTATACTAATAAGACACCATTAAATCCAAGAGACAGCTTCTATGGTGGCCGTGTTAATGCCATTAAATTGTACCACGTCGCAAATGAAAATGAAGGCGAAGAAATAAAATTCTTGGATATCGTCTCCCTGTATCCTTATGTGAATAAATGTGGACGGTATCCAATAGGGCATCCACGAATATATCTACAGGGAGATCCAGAAATGCCCGACATTCAAACTGTCAACGGATTGGTCAAGTTGAAGATCTTGCCTAGCAGAAATGTGTTTCATCCAGTGCTGCCATTTCGTTCAAATAAGAAGTTGTTGTTTCCACTTTGTGCTGCCTGTGCCACAGCATTAAATCAAGATTCTGAATGTACACATTCGGACAGTGAACGAAGCCTAACAGGAACATGGGTGTCCTATGAAATTCAAAAAGCCATTGAACTTGGGTATCAAGTCATTGAAATTTACGAAATTTGGGATTACGACATCACCGTATATGATCCAGAAACCAAGACTGGCGGATTATTCAGCGAATACATTAACACATTTTTGAAATCTAAGCTGGAAGCTTCTGGATGGCCTGCCAATTGCGTCACCGAAGAAGAAAAGCAGCAGTATATTCAAGTGGTACAACAACGGGAAGGCATAACTTTAGATGCAGCAAATATAATGACAAATTCAGCACGTCGTAGTCTTGCAAAACTCTGTTTGAATGCCTTCTGGGGACGACTCGCTATAAGAGACAATTTCAGCCAAACGACCATCATTAACGACCCCAAAGAACTGTATCAGAAATTAACTGCTCCAGATATAAAAGTCAACCAAATTTTACCTGTTAACGATTCGATGTTATACCTTTATTGGCAGTATGAAGATGATGTTCCAGTACAAAATCACAATGCTAATGTTGTCCTTGGGGCATTTACAACGTGTCAAGCTCGTCTGGAACTCTACAAATATTTAGAACTGCTGCAAGAAAGAGTACTATATTTCGATACAGATTCCGTAATATTCACGCAGCGACCATCACAGCCCACAATAGAACCAGAAGTATTTCTTGGTTCAATGTCAAATGAACTGGAATCAATTGGACCAAAAGCATACATTAAAAAATTCGTGTCTGGTGGCCCAAAACAGTACGCCTTGGAAATCTACAACCCCGACACGAAATCAACCAGTTATGTATGCAAAATTCGTGGATTCACACTCAATTATACTGCAAGTCTAAAGCTAAATTTTAACAGTCTGGAGCAAATGATCATAAATCAATCGAGTGAAAAAATCTCCATTAGCACGCCGCACAAAATTTACAGAACCCACGATCATCATCTTGTCACAAAACCTGAAGAAAAGAAGTACAGTTTCAACTATAAAAAACGCCGATTAATACCAGACACATACGAGACATTGCCCTATGGGTATAAAAAAGCCAGAACAGAATAACAGCCATATTTTTCCCTAATCCCACCAACATCACCTCCCAAAGACGGGGCAAAGAATCAACGCAACACGGGACATGCTTCAACGAGGCCACAGCGGAAACAAAAACTCAGATGACATCACCTTGCAGAAACCCGTGGAGAAAAAAAAAAGGAATTCAGGTACGTCACATTTGCGTTTCTTTTCTCACCTCACTCTCTCTTGATCAGTTAGTTCGATGTTAATAATCTGTTTTTCTTCTTTCACAGGAAACAAAATAAATATTACCATGTATATTCATATGTTTTATTTTCTCTTTACAGAATTTGTACCCGTCACGGACACGTCTTCCTTTGAAGAAAAAGAAATTCTGTATTCTACTTCACATGCTAAAAATAAATGTACAAAAACATGATTCTGTGTTTTTATTTCACATCCTAAAATCAAATTCTTTTTCCTGTACTGCGATTTCAATTTCTTTTTCTGAATCAGTTTACCGGTAAAATAAATCAATGTTTTGCGGGAAAAAAAAATCAAACTAAATTTTTGTTTCAGAAAATTTTTAGTGTACGAAAAAAAAACTGATTCAGAAAATTTTTGTGTACGAAAAAAAAATGTTTTCAGAAAAAATTTTTGTGTACGAAAACAAAATTCTTTCAGAAATTTTTTGTGTGTACAAAACAAAAACTGTTTCAGAAAAATTTTTATGTACAAACAAAATTCTGTTTCAGAAAAATTTTTATGTACAAACAAAATTCTGTTTCAGAAAAATTTTTGTGTGCAAAACAAAAATCAGTTTTCGTCACGAAACTGCTCCGACTAAATGAATCGATTCATTCTGATAGTGTTGGCAACACTGGAAAAATTTCGGTAAGTATCGCTCAGGCACTGAGTTACAGCGAACACAACTAGATTCGAACCAGCAACCTTACATGTCTGATTCATCTCTAAATACAGCCAACTAAACAATAAGATTATGTGTATACGTCAATGCTTTGCACTGAGTCAACAAGGTTTTCTTCAAGGTCAAAGTTGCACACGAAGTAAAAAGATGACAACGCAGATCTTCTATCTTTCTATATGAAACATAAACCTAGTATAAACTGCTCGCACTGAAATGTGTAATGTAACATAATCTGCTCGTCTTCTTTTCATACGCGAAACTGTTCGCACTGAATGGAGTACGGCGGCTCAGCGCTTCAATCCACAACGAAGTAAGTTCATGTTTCCTCCTATCATTTTTTCATCATCGTTTCAAGGGGACGTTAAACTCAACATTTCTTAAACTAACACAAAAATCGAACTCGGGACCATGACATAGTAATCAACAAACTGAACTTCTCAATGGGCCATGGTGACTCAGCTCTTATTTCTGATGTGTGAGATCTCTGCTTCAATCCGCAAGCAAGTAAGTTTATGATGTTTTCTCATTTCTCATCATCGTTTCAAGTGGGACGATAACATTTCCTGAAACTAACACCAAGAATCAAACTCGGGACCATTGCATAGTAATCAACACACGTGTACGATGGCTCAGCGATTGTCTCTAGTGTATGAGGTCACTGCTTCAATCCTCAGTCAAGTAAGTTCATGTTTCGTCCTATCATTTCTCACCGTTTTCGCGGGGACGTTAAACTCAACATTTCCAAGAATCAAACTCGGGACGATTGCAAGGTTCACTCCTAAAGCGGAACAAAATGCCCCCTAAAAGGGAACGAGGTGGACCACCCAAATTTTGTAGTAATATATATATATTAGGGTCCAGTACTATGATACCAAATGTTTAAATTTGGCAATTTCTAAAACTTAAGGGGCGGGCCAAGGTACCATTCCCGGGGTTGCACATATGTACTCATGTTTCATAATAGGGAATGGACTCCTATACATGGCCATATAACCATATAAGGTAATAGGATCTCATCCAAGGAAATGAATTAGGTCAAAACCCAAACACGTGATACAACGTATTGCTTACGTTTATATTTTGGCAATTTTGTACCCCTGGAAGGGAACGAGATAGACCACCGAAATTTTGTAGTAATATATATTAGGGTTCTATACTATTATACCAAATGTTTAAATTGGGCAATTTCCAAAATTTAAGGGGTGGGCCAAGGCACTCCTGCCGGGGTGCACAAATGTACCTATGTCTTACAATAGAAAATAAACACCTGTATACACCCATATAACTATATAAGGTAATAGGACCTCATCCAAGGGAATAAAATGAGCCAAAAACCCAAACATGTGGTTGTACTAAAATTTTGACAATTTTGTACCCCTAAAAGGGAACGAAGTGGACCACCGAAATTTATAGTGATCTATATTAGGGTTTTATACTATTATACCAAATGTTTAAATTGGTCAATTTCCAAAATTTAAGGGGTGGGCCAAGGCACTCCTGCCAAATTTTTAAAGGGGTGCACAAATGTACCTATGTCTTACAATAGAAAATAAACACCTGTATACACCCATATAACTATATAAGGTAATAGGACCTCATCCAAGGGAATAAAATGAGCCAAAACCCAAACATGTGGTTGTACTAAAATTTTGGCAATTTTGTACCCCTAAAAAGGGAACGAAGTGGACCACCCAAATTTACAGTAATACATACTAGGGTTCTATACTATTGTACCAAAATGTTTAAATTGGGCAATTTCCAAAAATTGAAGGGGTGGGCCAAGGTACACCTCCCAAAAATTTCAAGGGGTGCACCAATATACCCATGTCTTATGAAAGGTAATGAATCCCTGTATATGCCCATATAACCATATAGGATAATAATACCTCATCAAAGGGGATAAATTAGGTCAAAAACCCCCGAAATTTGAATTTTTGGCAATTTTTTACTCATAAAAGGGAACGACATAGACACCCAATACTGATAGAGGTACATACTGTGGTCCTAGGCTACCACACCCAATTTTTAGATTTGGCAATTTCCAAAATTTAAGGGGTGGTCCTATGTACCCCTGCCAAAATCTAGAGGGGTGGTCCTAAGTACCCCTAGGTCATTGACACGGGCCAGGGACCATGGGTCCTGGGGGGGGTCCTATGTACCCCTGCCAAAATTTAGGGGGTGGTCCTAGGTACCCCTAGGTCATTGACCCCGGCCAGGGACCATGGGTCTTGAGGCAGGGACCCAGGGGCCAAAAAGTTAGGCAAAGTGGGGCCAATACTACTGCCAAATTTTTAAAGGGGTGCACAAATGTACCTATGTCTTACAATAGAAAATAAACACCTGTATACACCCATATAACTATATAAGGTAATAGGACCTCATCCAAGGGAATAAAATGAGCCAAAACCCAAACATGTGGTTGTACTAAAATTTTGGCAATTTTGTACCCCTAAAAAGGGAACGAAGTGGACCACCCAAATTTACAGTAATACATACTAGGGTTCTATACTATTGTACCAAAATGTTTAAATTGGGCAATTTCCAAAAATTGAAGGGGTGGGCCAAGGTACACCTCCCAAAAATTTCAAGGGGTGCACCAATATACCCATGTCTTATGAAAGGTAATGAATCCCTGTATATGCCCATATAACCATATAGGATAATAATACCTCATCAAAGGGGATAAATTAGGTCAAAAACCCCCGAAATTTGAATTTTTGGCAATTTTTTACTCATAAAAGGGAACGACATAGACACCCAATACTGATAGAGGTACATACTGTGGTCCTAGGCTACCACACCCAATTTTTAGATTTGGCAATTTCCAAAATTTAAGGGGTGGTCCTATGTACCCCTGCCAAAATCTAGAGGGGTGGTCCTAAGTACCCCTAGGTCATTGACACGGGCCAGGGACCATGGGTCCTGGGGGGTGGTCCTATGTACCCCTGCCAAAATTTAGGGGGTGGTCCTAGGTACCCCTAGGTCATTGACCCCGGCCAGGGACCATGGGTCCTGAGGCAGGGACCCAGGGGCCAAAAAGTTAGGCAAAGTGGGGCCAATACTACTTTTGTCCACCACAAAGTTCACTTGGCGTGACCAGGGTTTGAACCCAGGACCCATGCAGGTTCGCATTTACTTCAACGGATGCGTCTTTTATGTTAATCGTTCTGGCTTCACTTGTAAATGACTGTACTTATCTCTTCGCTTAAGAAAAAAGTCACTGAAGCGCTAACCCACAATTGACTTCAATGCGCGTATACCACACTCATGGGTATCATCACAGTTGACGGTTTCATTAGCAACCAATCCAGTAGATAATGAAACACGATCTGATTGTCGTTTGAATGGACTATGAGTTACAATGCAACGTACTAGCTTTTCGACGTGCTTTTTGTTTTAGGCCCGTCGATATTCGCTAAGTTCTATATGTTGCCCGGACGTTTCGGAATAGATGCCACTAAAATCTTCAATTGCCTGAATAATGTTCAATGTGTAACAGACCGATTGATGGTCGTTACATTCTATTTGAATTGGCTCCCGGATTGTAATGTTTACCCGTATTGAAATGTTTACCGGTTGCTTATGCAGCGTTAAAGTTGGTTCGTGTATTTTAATACTGCACCTGAGTGCCTCCAAAGGTTCGTTTTGATGTTAATTTGTACAAAAGGGTTATTAGTTTTATATGCGATACGCAAAACACACGTAAACACACCAATAGTTTATCACAAAATTTCGAATTATTTTCTTTCTACAATGTTTTCGCGTTACTGTAATAATTCCATTTAGGTTATAGCTGGATATATTGAAAATTTGATTTATATTTTTTTTACTTTACTTCAATTTGCCTTAATTTACTTTACCTCATAATAATATCAATCCGAAACTTCGATCATAAGACAATTTTACTGATCAGGTCATTTTCCGCTGTTGCTTTTTGTCATTCTTTTGTTAAGAGCATAGCGATTATTCCGATTATGGCCACAAGAGGGCCTACGAATCGCTATACACGTAAAGCTAACATCGCCAAGATGGCGATGACTATTACAGAGCGGAAACGATAGTTGTCATAGTGATATCAACTAACTGCAAGAACTAACTAAGTGAATTGTAACACCTTTATTACAGGAGTAATTCTAATACCCGGGAGATATTATTTAAGAGGTAAAACGATTGCTTATTTATTTAGGGTTTTGTATAATAACAGAAATAATATAAATTTGTTGTTTGTTCGTAGTCGACTAGGCAATATTAAATCGCTATTGTTAAGGTCTGGTGACGCGATGATGAGGGCGCAGTGAAACGCCGTTTTACAACATAGAAAGAACGATGGCTTAAGTCGGTTCCTTAAAAAACAGAAATTTTGTAATCAAAAGTGTAAATTTTGGACGTTAACCTATTATAAATTATTTATTGGAAAACCTAACTTAGTTTGGGAGGAAAAGAAACACTGAGGAACCGACAGAAGTGAAAATTCATTGAAACAATTTTTGGCCAAAGCCATCGAATATCACTTCCGCCATTACAAGTAATATGAAGTAATGGGGCAGGAAGTGTAGCAGTCGGAGTTCATCTCGTCGAGTAAAGGGACCAAGTCCCATATTCAATAGGACGTGGAACGATTATCCGAAGAGATAAATTGCGACGTGTAATAAATAGGTTTGATAACCTATTCTGTCCTGTGAAGCCAAGGATCCAGGTGACAAGGACTGAGAGGAATATCTTATAGGAACCCCATCAATTTGGTAATCTTTATCCAATTTATCTTATTTCCTTCTTGTACCGAGCATAAACAGACTCACTAATTCACCAAATGGAGTGCTTTGACATAAATATGTGTAATTAAAGTAAAAGGCGTTACGCGTTTAGACAGCTCATCTCGTTACCACTCAATAGAATGATATTATAAGAATATGTGATCAACATCGAAATTTGTTGGTGAACTTTACTTTAAGCACACCGCTCGATATTAATATTTTCCATGTGAGAATTGATACGGTTTTCCTTTATTGTTAGATTAAGTAATATCTCCGCCCTGAAATGTTATTTTAATGTGTACCTTATTAAATAATGTGCTTAGGTTAGGTAAAATTCAGATTTTACGTGTCCGATAAGATACATTTATTTTGACTGTTAGGTTAGGAAATCAGATTGTGTGCTTACTGCCAGATAATGTATTTTTGCGGGGTCTTGTGATATATTTCAGGAAAATTTATATTTCAATTGCTTGTTTAGGTTAGTTAGATTGAACTTGTGTGCTGATGATTAAATAATGTGCTATTATTTTGTTTTGCGATATTGCGGGAAATACATGTTTTGATCGTTTGCTTAGGTTACGTAAATTGAACTTATGTGCTCACCGTGAATAATGTCCTGTTATTTTGTTTCGCGATATATTTTTTTCTCTCATGTATTTCAAATTGCGTAGGTTAGGGTTTTATGTAAGTTAAGGAATTATATTTTGAAATGATTTCGTCCATCGTTGTTTCGTGATATGAAAGTGCATACTTGATCTATGCAGATTTCAGATATATTTAAAATTCTGTTCGAATATGCTTCCGTGCAAGACTCTGTCTTGGGCATATATTCAGTTTAATGGTGCCAGTCACACGTTACGGGATTTCTTACATATTTGCCTCATCGAAAGTCGACGTGGTTAACTGATGTTCAACGTCACTGACGAGTAAATACGTATTTAAATTTATACAATTTGTCGATCTTAAACACAATTCTGAATTATGTTATGTGTCCATGGCTCTTGAAAATTAATGACATGATATTGTGAACTTAAGAGTGATAATAATGTTGATAATGACGTTCAACTTTAAATATTACGTAAACCCTGGCGTAGAGAAGTAGAAGTAGAGCATTTTTTTTTTCCTCATTCGTAAATATATCATTTCAGCAATAGTAGAAGTTTTTTTTGTAGATATATTATGTACGATTGATACATGCTACTTACCTGTGCTAGAGTGCAATGATAATGTAGTAGCAGTCGTGTAGACTTATGTTGTTGCCTAATTTCAGTAATATGGACAGGGTTATGAATAATGAACGTCTATTTAGTAATAATTTTAGTAATGATAATGTCATTTCGTTGAGTGAATATTTAGAGCATATGGACTGTTATATTTTTTTTTAAGTGATCACGAACTGAATATATATATACATTGTATAAATATGGAAATGTGAAAATCGATACAAGGTTGAAGTTAAGCCAATGTAATAACATAATATCGTAATTGTTTGAATGCACTGCGATGTAGGCAAATATTTAACAGACTTTATTCTGTTGCTCTTGTTAATTACAATGTAACTGTTGACTGATTGGCACAAATAAACAATCACGACCAAATCTCAATTTTATAATTTCGAATACTGCTCATAGAGTCAAGCATATGTAAGATTTAAATTTTTTTTCTCATTTAATGTAAGTTAATAACGTCGAGTCGTCTTTCATTTTGATTAGCCACTTAACAAGAATTTGGGATCTTTTGATAAAATTTGTTGCGCATGCTTGAACTGAAATTTTTTTTTTAGCTAACATAACCAAAGAAAACGGTTTGTTATAAATTATTTTATTTTTGATTTTTATGACCGTAAAACGGGATGTTTCAAATTGGCGACCTCAGCTTTAGGATTTTTGTTTATTTGATAATTTGTGTTAATATGTGAAGCTGATGTGTTATAAATTGGTGACTTAAGCTTCAGGATATTTGTTTACTTGATAGAGTATTCTGTTTTGTGTGCTAACCGAGATGAAAGTTAAATAATGAGTGGAGATAACGATGATGAGTTGCTAAACGCGTGACCCAATTAATATGATGTAAATAGATGATGTTAAGTGATTCTGTCAGTGACGATCAGGAATTTCAAGTTTGTGTTTATTGTAAAGAAAACCTAGATCGAAGTAACGTAAAAACGATGGCATGTGCGAATTGTAGCAAAGAAGTTCACTTTGACTGTTTGAAACTATCACAGCCCGGAGTTGAACAAAGTATTAAAGTAGATTCATGCTGGGTTTGTGTTCCATGCCAACAACGCATAGTCAGTACTATGGATGAGTTATTCGGTGAAGTAATTTCTGAGGTGAAAGCTCTTAAGCATGAATATTCATATGAGATGAAAGTGCTGAAAAATGAATTATCGTCTAATATGTTAGTTTTTCGAACAGAAATGTCACCAGTATCAACGGTTAAGAATGATGAAGTAATGGAACTCGCTACTACTAAACTAGAAATCAGAGCCATGGGGTTACGTGAACCTGATAGTGTTGAAGGCACAGATTTACAATTAGCACATAATAATTGTTATGATGTCTTAGATAAGATAAATAATAATTCACAAAATGATATGGCTGCATTAGAAGCGCCTGAACTTAGTTCTCATTTAAATGTTATTAATGATGATGTAACTAATGAGACTGAGGATTATGATGAAGTAGATGTAGACGTAGATTTAGATTTAGATTTAGTATTTAGTAGTAGGTATAGGATATGTGCCAATAAATATTTGTTATGTGAGCCCCAGATAATGCATGATAAGGCTAATGATAGCTCTTTCGGTTATGTTTATTGTGAAAGAAAGAAGTATGATAGGATAGCGAATAGTAGTCGAGTGAAGAATATAAAGCTTCATATGCTAAGTAGTGACAATGTTGATACTCCTTTTGATATTGATGACGAAAGAATGGATAGATTTCGAAAAGGGAGAAAAGAAATAAGAAACCTTAATGGGATACCTAGCGCAGATGCTAATGTAAACAAATCAAAGCTGTTTAGGTGGTTAATAGGGAATTGCTCTAGCCAGGGGCGGAGACATACGTTAATCGGAAAATACTGTTGCAAGTGGCTAGAAGCACTCCGTAGGATAAGACAGGCAAAGATATCACCGCCTGTATTAGCTCCTCCTACAACTGAATTTGTAACCCTTACTTTTGTTTTCTTTTCCTTTTGTTGTCTTTCTAGTAGTTTAATTTGTGTTCATGATGTTTTGTGAATAATGTAGGAGGTAAAAGATTATATAGATATTCAATAACAAAATGGGAATTTAGAATCTTGATCTATAAACTTCTCTTTTAGTCACTTTATTGAACCTAAGAACTGAAATTGTGTAAAAGAACGGCAAGTTGAGTCAAATTCGTTTAGTCAGTGGGAATGATGATTTCAGCTTAAAAAAAAATGGTTAAACTCGCGGAAAAGGATTTTTTTTTTTTTGAAAAGGGATTATTCGGACTAACTTTGAACATTCAGGATTTGTTTACGTATCAGTATAGTATGCAGTATCAGAAATGTATAATCTAACAGTATAACCTACCTGTCAATTAATTCCTTTTGGGTCCAGTGATTCCTCTGTTTTTTTTTCAAACGTACTAATAGGGACTACGATCACATATTCGTATATCGCCGTATTCTTTTGTTGCAGCGAAGCTGGTTAGTAACAATAATGATAATAACAACAAAGTTTCCCATTTTGTTAGCTATTTTGGTCGTAATGCGGGAAAGCAGATTAAGCAGTTGGTATTAAATGAAAGCGATAATTGCTTGACTGAACTTCTCTCCTCGAAATAATATTTTGAATGTAAAATGAATTCGTTTCGAGATGAAGTGAGTTGTACTGTCTTCCTTAAAAGTTTACTGACGTATTTTGGTCTGAAGGAAGAAGGAGGAAGTACAGCGAATCGAAATATAAGTAAAATGTATCTTGAACACAGGAGTCGAGCTGAACTTTCTAAATTATAATATTTGGAAAAAAACCTTTTTCAAAAAATTCTTTTCGTTCGGTTAAGATCGACCTGTGCTTAGTAATTGTACATTTAAAATGCGATTTCGGGAAAATGATAGTCTTCCTCTAGTATACCAGTATTTATAGTTAGAAATGAAAACTGAATTAAATAAGATGAGTAGTGAAATTTCGTCCTTGAAAGAATCTTTTGTGTCAGTAAAAGGGGAATTAAAAACCGAAATATCTAAGTTAAGAATGGAAATTGATGAGACAAAAACTAATTTAGGACAAACCGTAGAAAATGTACGCGATAGTTGTATGATGGAAGTAAATAATGTAAAACAGGATATGACTAGTCTTAGGTTAGATTTAGATAAAGTAACTGTAGATGTTAGTGAGTTTAATGAAAATGTGAATTGTAAATTAGAAGCTACTACTAAAGAAGTGTCAGTGTTGACAACCCAAATCGGGAATATAACTTCCAAATTTGAATCTGAATTGAAAGGTGTCAAAGAGCGACAAATTGATGACTATAGGAAATTCCGGGATGTAAACGAACATACCGTGAATATGATAAAGATGTTAGAACGTGACATGGTGGACGCATATCGTCAAAATCGGGAACGATGTGAGCGGAACACCGATACTTTAAAAAAAAAATACTCGAGTCGGGTGATATAAATGTAAATAATGAAAACTTTCCTCTTGAAGAGAATTTGATGGCTAGTAACCGAGGTCATCAAGATGATAGGGAACCTTCAGTTCCAAAATTAGATGAAAGTCGATTTAAAGAAATTATAAATATGACTGAGATGTCCTCCTCGTCCGATGTGGAAGAAATTAGGAATAAACCCCCACACAAACATAAGAAAATGAGACAAAGAAAGAAAGAATCGCGTTGTGAAACATGCACTGAGCGGTGTCCTCCGTTAGATCTTGTTATTAATAATCATGAAACCGAGGGTATACCTAAATTAGATTGTGAATATAGAAAAGATGACAACGGTCCTTCATATAAAAGGAGTGCAGGAACCTATCTGAAGGAATTGCATCATTTCCCAAAATTTGATGGGCAACTGACCCAGGGAATGGCAAAAATCTTCCTAAATGATCTTTTACATACAATGAACATGTATGTTCTCACGGATAGGGATAGGATGTATATAGTGGGACGAGTTTTAGAGAAATCTGCAAAGATCTGGTATCATAGTGTTGCTTCGCAGATAAAATCTTTCCCTGACTTTTTGCGGCTTTTCAAACTGCAATACATATCGGAGCGATTAGAGAGGGCACAGAAGCGCCACCTCTACTCGCTACGATATGACAAATCGAAACATTCTTCCTTGCTAGGGTTTGTGCGGCATATTGTCGAAAGATATAATTCAATAGTAACTTCACCTTCAGATCAGGAGTTGAAGGATCTGATTTTAGATTGCCTTCCTAAGGAAGAAGCGAAAATTTTGAAGTTAGGTTCAGTCAGCACAGTGCAAGACCTGATGCTACAAAAACCCATTTTCAATCGGATGCGTTTAAGAAAATCACACATAAGTATATGCCTGTATTCACAGGGCCCTTTGTTGCGACTCGAGTGCATCACAACTCTTGTTTCTTTAAAAGATTTGGAGGGGAGAGAAGTGCCAACTCAAAATCTATCGAATGTAAAATTGTTCAATTGCTCTCCAGAGAAGAGAGAAGAGTTGTTAAAAGACTTTAAGTAGTCATATATATATATAAAAAAAAATTTTTTTGAAAAAAAAATAAAAAAAATAAAAATAAAAAAAAGAGAAAAATATAATGTTGATGTTTTAAGTAGTTAAAAAAAAATTTTTTTTTCTAAAGCCGCCGGGAAAAATGTAACAGACCGATTGATGGTCGTTACATTCTATTTGAATTGGCTCCCGGATTGTAATGTTTACCCGTATTGAAATGTTTACCGGTTGCTTATGCAGCGTTAAAGTTGGTTCGTGTATTTTAATACTGCACCTGAGTGCCTCCAAAGGTTCGTTTTGATGTTAATTTGTACAAAAGGGTTATTAGTTTTATATGCGATACGCAAAACACACGTAAACACACCAATAGTTTATCACAAAATTTCGAATTATTTTCTTTCTACAATGTTTTCGCGTTACTGTAATAATTCCATTTAGGTTATAGCTGGATATATTGAAAATTTGATTTATATTTTTTTTACTTTACTTCAATTTGCCTTAATTTACTTTACCTCATAATAATATCAATCCGAAACTTCGATCATAAGACAATTTTACTGATCAGGTCATTTTCCGCTGTTGCTTTTTGTCATTCTTTTGTTAAGAGCATAGCGATTATTCCGATTATGGCCACAAGAGGGCCTACGAATCGCTATACACGTAAAGCTAACATCGCCAAGATGGCGATGACTATTACAGAGCGGAAACGATAGTTGTCATAGTGATATCAACTAACTGCAAGAACTAACTAAGTGAATTGTAACACCTTTATTACAGGAGTAATTCTAATACCCGGGAGATATTATTTAAGAGGTAAAACGATTGCTTATTTATTTAGGGTTTTGTATAATAACAGAAATAATATAAATTTGTTGTTTGTTCGTAGTCGACTAGGCAATATTAAATCGCTATTGTTAAGGTCTGGTGACGCGATGATGAGGGCGCAGTGAAACGCCGTTTTACAACATAGAAAGAACGATGGCTTAAGTCGGTTCCTTAAAAACAGAAATTTTGTAATCAAAAGTGTAAATTTTGGACGTTAACCTATTATAAATTATTTATTGGAAAACCTAACTTAGTTTGGGAGGAAAAGAAACACTGAGGAACCGACAGAAGTGAAAATTCATTGAAACAATTTTTGGCCAAAGCCATCGAATATCACTTCCGCCATTACAAGTAATATGAAGTAATGGGGCAGGAAGTGTAGCAGTCGGAGTTCATCTCGTCGAGTAAAGGGACCAAGTCCCATATTCAATAGGACGTGGAACGATTATCCGAAGAGATAAATTGCGACGTGTAATAAATAGGTTTGATAACCTATTCTGTCCTGTGAAGCCAAGGATCCAGGTGACAAGGACTGAGAGGAATATCTTATAGGAACCCCATCAATTTGGTAATCTTTATCCAATTTATCTTATTTCCTTCTTGTACCGAGCATAAACAGACTCACTAATTCACCAAATGGAGTGCTTTGACATAAATATGTGTAATTAAAGTAAAAGGCGTTACGCGTTTAGACAGCTCATCTCGTTACCACTCAATAGAATGATATTATAAGAATATGTGATCAACATCGAAATTTGTTGGTGAACTTTACTTTAAGCGCACCGCTCGATATTAATATTTTCCATGTGAGAATTGATACGGTTTTCCTTTATTGTTAGATTAAGTAATATCTCCGCCCTGAAATGTTATTTTAATGTGTACCTTATTAAATAATGTGCTTAGGTTAGGTAAAATTCAGATTTTACGTGTCCGATAAGATACATTTATTTTGACTGTTAGGTTAGGAAATCAGATTGTGTGCTTACTGCCAGATAATGTATTTTTGCGGGGTCTTGTGATATATTTCAGGAAAATTTATATTTCAATTGCTTGTTTAGGTTAGTTAGATTGAACTTGTGTGCTGATGATTAAATAATGTGCTATTATTTTGTTTTGCGATATTGCGGGAAATACATGTTTTGATCGTTTGCTTAGGTTACGTAAATTGAACTTATGTGCTCACCGTGAATAATGTCCTGTTATTTTGTTTCGCGATATATTTTTTCTCTCATGTATTTCAAATTGCGTAGGTTAGGGTTTTATGTAAGTTAAGGAATTATATTTTGAAATGATTTCGTCCATCGTTGTTTCGTGATATGAAAGTGCATACTTGATCTATGCAGATTTCAGATATATTTAAAATTCTGTTCGAATATGCTTCCGTGCAAGACTCTGTCTTGGGCATATATTCAGTTTAATGGTGCCAGTCACACGTTACGGGATTTCTTACATATTTGCCTCATCGAAAGTCGACGTGGTTAACTGATGTTCAACGTCACTGACGAGTAAATACGTATTTAAATTTATACAATTTGTCGATCTTAAACACAATTCTGAATTATGTTATGTGTCCATGGCTCTTGAAAATTAATGACATGATATTGTGAACTTAAGAGTGATAATAATGTTGATAATGACGTTCAACTTTAAATATTACGTAAACCCTGGCGTAGAGAAGTAGAAGTAGAGCATTTTTTTTTTCCTCATTCGTAAATATATCATTTCAGCAATAGTAGAAGTTTTTTTTTGTAGATATATTATGTACGATTGATACATGCTACTTACCTGTGCTAGAGTGCAATGATAATGTAGTAGCAGTCGTGTAGACTTATGTTGTTGCCTAATTTCAGTAATATGGACAGGGTTATGAATAATGAACGTCTATTTAGTAATAATTTTAGTAATGATAATGTCATTTCGTTGAGTGAATATTTAGAGCATATGGACTGTTATATTTTTTTTTAAGTGATCACGAACTGAATATATATATACATTGTATAAATATGGAAATGTGAAAATCGATACAAGGTTGAAGTTAAGCCAATGTAATAACATAATATCGTAATTGTTTGAATGCACTGCGATGTAGGCAAATATTTAACAGACTTTATTCTGTTGCTCTTGTTAATTACAATGTAACTGTTGACTGATTGGCACAAATAAACAATCACGACCAAATCTCAATTTTATAATTTCGAATACTGCTCATAGAGTCAAGCATATGTAAGATTTAATTTTTTTTTCTCATTTAATGTAAGTTAATAACGTCGAGTCGTCTTTCATTTTGATTAGCCACTTAACAAGAATTTGGGATCTTTTGATAAAATTTGTTGCGCATGCTTGAACTGAAATTTTTTTTTAGCTAACATAACCAAAGAAAACGGTTTGTTATAAATTATTTTATTTTTGATTTTTATGACCGTAAAACGGGATGTTTCAAATGAAGTGGTATTGCCCACACCCAATGAGCAATTTCTTCTTCACACAGTCCCCGTTCGTGTGTCAGTCCTCCAACAGTTTTCATAATCCGCATAAGTACTTGCTCGATGACCATGTTTGGCCAACCCCCTGACAAAAATTTATCCGATCTTCTAATACTGAAATAGCCTTGGATGGTGAACCGTTCGAATGCTGAGGTTATCATGGTTTCTTCTAATTTCATCATTTGCTGAAGATAAATCTGAGCAAACTTTGCGTAATTTAAGTGCCTTGCGGTGCACAAATACGGAATCATACTTTTTACACAGTAAAAGTGAATTTCCCAATCGTCAGAACGTTCTGCTCTAATGAAAAGACCATTTGAGAGTACTGCACCTACAATTTGGCAGTATGACTATATAACGAAACTTTTTCCAGTTTGACATATATGTATAACAGCATGGAAGCTTCATTCAAGTATTCAGACATGCAAAACGTTTTCAGCGAAACTTTTCCTTCCAGCATATCATACAGTAATGTCTTCAGTTGTTGAGTGAAGTCGGAATCCTTTTTCAGATCTTCCAAAAGGATTTGCAAGGAAACTTGCGTCAAGAAATTCACCCGAAGGGCTCGAGTGTAAGTATGACCTGTCATATGAACCAAAGATTCCCATAGATTCCCAAAGTTCTTCTAAATTGCTTTTAGCCATAGTGTTTACCACAGAGCCATAAAAGACATGATCAGATAGAAACCTTGTAGACGCAAGACTACATGCATGATAGCGGACTGTCTTCTTCAGCAAATGAAACCATGTCCAATGCCTTCGCGTAAAGTGGTTGATTAAACATTACTACACACAGCTGTTGATTTCTTCGCTTGCACTGATCCACCGAATTGAGAAGGCAAGTGTCGATCGTGGCAGGATTTGTCGGTGCAAGGTTGACAAATGGAAGGGGCAGTAGAGTTGATGTCTCGTATTCTGGTTGCTTCTGAACTGTCACCCGTTTATGAATCCGCTCCATTCGCAAACTGGCGGATCTTGAAGGAGATAACCTGCAAGTTACGTCTTGCGATCTTGCTAGAATAAGTTACAAATATTAAAGGTAAAATTAAATATTGCTCAATTGAATAATTATGTTTATTTATAAGGTAGATATCCAGGCCTGGAGTACATTAATCCACTGGTATATATTTATTCATATAAATTAATAATGGTGTATAGTAATACACTCTGTAAATTAAAAATAGCGACACCTCAATTCTCAAGGTAACTTACACAGAAAAACATAGTTGCAGCCGGCTAGAAGAGGAATAGAAGGAAATTATGAGTATGATAGTTCATTTGGTTTATCTATGACACCTATGGTGTACAACGGCGCTTATTAATTATTTATGTATGAGTAATATTCCCTCCAGATGACACCTAAAAGCGTCTCATAAGTTATTGGAGTGAGAATTCTGGATTTCATTTGTGATGTGTAAACCCAGGTAATTAGCATTTTGTGATTGTTCTCTGCTTTGTCATTGTTTGAACAGTGTCAAGTGGGAATATTGTTGTTGTGGAGCATTGTTTTTGTATGAAATTGTTGCTACATGTGGACTGTAAACAAGTATGATGGGTAAGAAATGTGACTTGTCGCCACGTGAACAAGACATAATTCTTGCTTTGCACAGCTAAATTACATCTCTAAGAGAGATGGCTGGAATACTCAAAATCTCCCATTCGACGGCAGAAACAGTAATTCACAAGCAAAAATTGTATAAGAAATCATCCCTTCGTCAACAGTGTGATAGAAAAATGAAAGCATCACCCAGTGCAGATCATAGATGGCCATTTTCCATTGGGCTCGCTCGGGCTCGCGCTCACCTGTCTCAACTGGGCTCGCGCTCACTCGCGCTCGCGCTCACTTCTCTCAACTGAGCTCGCACTCACTCGGGCTCGCGCTCATCTCTCTGGATTGGGCTCGCACTCACTCGGGCTCGCGCTCACTTCTCCTAACTGGGCTCGCGCTCACTCGCGCTCGCGATCACTTCTCTGAACTGGGCTCGCGCTCATTCGCACTCGCGCTCATTTCTCTTAATTGGGCTCGCGATCACTCGGGCTCGCGATCACTTCCCTCAACTGGGCTCGCGCTCACTTGAGCTCGCGATCACTTCTCCCAACTGGGCTCGCGCTCACTCGGGCTCGCGATCACTTCTCTGAACTGGGCTCGCGCTCACTCGCGCTCGCGATCACTTCCCTCAACTGGGCTCGCGCTCACTCGGGCTCGCACTTACTTCTCTTGATTGGGTTCCCGCTCACTGGGGCTCGCGCTCACTAATCTCAAGTGGGCTCGCGCTCACTCGGGCTCGCGCTCACTAATTTCATTGGGGCTCGGGCTCACTCGGGCTCGCGCTCAATTATTGAGCCCGATCCCGGTTGAGCGTGAGTGCCGAGCTCACGAGTGTCGGGCTCGCGAGTTTGGACACCTATGATACAGACACGGACAATGACACGGAGAACCAGTCGTATTAACAAATGCTGAAACAAATATTCAATTATGCGCTTATTCACCTAAAAATCACCTTCACTAACATGTCTGCTCACTAGGAGCGAATCCCCAGCGTGTACGTTAACATATACTTACGAGAGAATACCTATATCTCAGATTTTGAGTACAGTTTCAAAAGTTAATTTCCGTAAGCTGTAAAGGCAGTAATTGTTGTGCTAATTATCACAAATTAAATGCAACTTTTGAGTTGCATACACACAAACTACCAGGGAATGAAGAGCATGTACTAACAAAGAGTACACTGGAAAATGAAATAACATGTTATAACAAAAATTAAAATAAGATGATAATCGATACAAATGTAGAGGATAAATATGGCATGTCCGAACTTCGCCAAGTATGGTGGAAGAAGCTATTTGTTTACTTCTTCTTGACCAACCGCTAAGAACATTTATAAATCCATATGTGGCTTTGTTATACGCAATTAGTACATTCAAATGCACGAACGATAACGAACTGAAGGGTACGAAGGTACAGTTGCAAGTAACAACCATAGTCATAATAATATAGTTCAACTAAACAACGTTGAAAATAGTGGATAATTAGGTTGTAAGTAGAAATGACTAAAACTGAATAGTTTGCATCGATCATTCCGAAGAAATTTGGAGTTACACTGAGCATAGTTTGGGGGGGAAGCGAGCATCCCCGGTGGGTATACTTCAGCTGACTTCTTTGGGGGGAAAGAAAATGTGATTGAGGGGGAAAATCCCCCTCATCTCCCCCGGTAATTCGCACCCTATATATATATATATATATATATATATATATAGATAGATAGATAGATAGATAGATAGATAGATAGATAGATAGATAGATAGATAGATAGATAAATAGATAGATAGATAGATAGATAATTGGCTTAGGGCAATATAGTGCTAAGCCGCATTTGTAAAAACAAAATCTACCCGTTGCTGTTGACAAATTTGCAAAAATTGAGATTAGATGTCAGTAAATATCGTAAATGGTGTTCTTGCCTTCATTAATTTGTATTGTAGTGCAGCGATAAATTTCGTTTTTTTTTTTCGGAACAATACGTATAAATGTGGCTTAAAGTTATATTACTCCAAGCCCTTTATATATATGCAAATTAGTTGGAAACCTAGGGCCCGTAAAATAGTGTTTCTAATCAAGTCCCACGTCTTGTAAGTCCATTAGGTTATCTTTTCTCTCTCACTTGAAGAAAGAAAACTATAATTTTTTAACAGTGACTTCCCTCCGGAGCAGCCTCTACTTTTAATTATGTGTTTGCTGTTTGAAGGCATATTGTCCTGTTACAATACAGTAAATATGAACATTTCTTAATTTAAGTCAAATTTAAGATTATTAAAACTGAATTTTTGAAATTGTGCGTTGATTATAGCCTGTAATTTGTTAAAACAACACCTATCAAAGAAAATTACAAGTTAATGAAAGGTCAAGCAAGATGTTTGTGAATATGAAACTTACGTCATAATATCACTTTGAGTCAAGAAGTTATATATGATAAGCATAATGATCATGATAATGATAAGCATAGTGTGGTTCTAGTTTTCGATTCATCTTTACATTTCTTTATGTATATAAATGCCAGTTTTTAAATCGCATAACATAACGGAAAAAATAGTAGCTACATTATATAAAATGAGGTAATTTTACGAACTGCATTAAAACAAGAAATACAATTATGTTTAAATATTGAGGTAGTTTGGGATCTCTTGCCTGTCAGATGTCAATTAACAGATTAATAATTTCCTTCTATAACAAGCAAGACTTTATTTTACATGAATTAAAGACCAAATACAAATTCAATTTATGCTCTTTCGCAGGAGACCAATCCGACAAGCTTGGAGCCTTATATAAATGACAGTGAGTTGGTACAAATGAAAAATACAATTTACGGTATAAATGTTAATTTTCGACCCATGTTGTGTAGATGCTGGTCGATTACTCGACGAGATGCTGGTTGGTTGCTGAGATGATCCTTGGTCCTCTCCCTTACCTTTTTATATTGTATAAATTTCGTCAGTCAGACCCTGAGGTTCTCCATAACAGCCTTGTTTGTTCACTTTATTACCTTTTACGCTGCGTGACTGCCGGAGAACCTCATTAGTCCCCGATAAGTGTGACTGTTTATCCAAAATTCTTTTGTGACCTAATTTAAGTACACATACACATTTTTTTTACATATAATTACTAGAAAACAATGTTAGTTGTGCGACAAAAAACTTTTTTTGACATATTCCTTTTTGCAATATGTTGAGCTTTTTTTTTCTCAACTCATGTCATAGTTTCATTACACAACTGTGAGTTGGAAAAAAAGTGACACACACTACGGTGATGTTCAGGAACAGTTCCTCATCAGTGGGGGACTGTAATGAAACTATGACATGAGTTGAAAAAAAAGTTAGCTCAACATATTGCAAAAAGGAATATATCAAAAAAGTTTAGTGAAATAACTAACATTGTTTTCTAGTAATTATATGTAAAAAAATGTATGTGTACATAAATTAGGTTACAAAAGAATTTTTGAATAAACAGTCACACTTATCGTGGACTAATGAGGTTCTCCGGCAGTCACGTAGCGTAAAAAGTAATAAAGTGAACAAACAAGGCTGTTATGGAGAACCTCAGGGTCTGACTGACGAAATTTATACAATATAAAAAGGTAAGGGAGAGGACCAAGGATCATCTCAGCAACCAACCAGCATCTCGTCGAGTAATCGACCAGCATCTACACAACATGGGTCGAAAATTAACATTTATACCGTAAATTGTATTTTTCATTTGTACCAACTCACTGTCATTTATATAAGGCTCCAAGCTTGTCGAATTGGTCTCCTGCGAAAGAGCATAAATTGAATTTGTATTTGGTCTTTAATTCATGTAAAATAAAGTCTTGCTTGTTGTAGAAAAAAATTATTAATCTGTTAATTGACATCTGACAGGCAAGAGATCCCTAACTACCTTACTATTTAAACAATTATGTCAATTGACGAAGCTATCGTGAAATTTAGGATGTTTTGTGTTCTCTCTCTCTCCTTTTTTTTTTTTTTTTTTTTTTTAGCAATTAGTATATGATACCTCATTTGTCCGAAAGACGAGACTACATACCACTTAATCACATTAAATCAATATGAATATAAATGCCTGGTAACCCTTAGCTGTTTCGTTAGGTATGTGCTAAACTTCACTGTAATATGATCTGATAAATCCGTATGAAAATATTGTGACAAACAACACCAAAATCGAGTAGTGGCAAACTGAATGCTATCGTTTCTCCTTAGATGATGAATTGCAATCTTTTTCCCCCCATTGATTTATATGAGGATAATATATATATATATATATATATATATATTTTAGGGTGGTCCTTAATTTTTGATTTCCAAATTTCTTTGGACTCACCCCCTAAAATGGTTCCATAGGACTAAATTAATCCAGGAGAAAAAAATAGCTTCATTGAACAATATTAAATGGTGCCCCAAGCGACCTACAATTTTGAATCCGATTACAGTACATAGTATATGGGAAAAATCTAGAATAAACTCATGTAATTTAGAAACGGCTAAAGGGGATGCGAAGATACCCTGGATAATAGAAATAGAGGAAGGAACATACCTAATTTTGTATAGTACTGTCATAGTGGCCATCTTGAAATCCGCCATCTTGGATTCAGGTCAAAATTTTTAAATAGGAAGAGGGTCATATGACATATCATTTTGATGTAGCGTTTTACCAGAAGCACAAATCTGGCACTATTTTAAAGATAGCTTTAGTAATGTAAGAATTATTACCTGTGAAAAGATTTCTCTTTTTCACAGGTAGTAATTTTTACACGACTAAAAGTAAAGACATGAATTTGGCGCGAAAAGAACTAAAGGGATATGCACGGCTTCGCTAAGGAATGCGAAAGAAAATGCACTTCTGAAAAGTATTTCTTTTAACTTTATACACCAAAAGATATGGAGCAATTCAAGTAATGAAGAGGAAAACCCAGTTGAGAATGTTAGACGAAATGTAAATTTGGATGCGTCTGTGCCCGGACCCTCCAAGAAATGTAAAAGGGGAAAAACTAATTTTATTACTCAGAGACTGGTGTTGTTCTTGATCGATAAAGGGTCACTGATAGAGCAGCAATACATATTCTGACAGCGACGGCAGAAGCATTCGGCCATAATGCAGAGGAACTAGTAAAAAATGGGTCTTGCATTCACCGATGCTGAGAGAAAATCCATAGCGAAGTTGTACAGAACCACAAAAAACAATTTCAGAGTGTATCAAGTGCGTTAGTTGTGCATTGGAATGGATAACTACTGCCTTATTTGACTGGCAGAGAGACTGCCGACAGGTTATCAATAATTATTATAGGAGATGGTCATGAGAAGCTAAATGGTGTTCTCATTTTGTCATCATAAAGAGAAGAACATATTACTTCTACTATAGTACATTCGCTTGAAGAATGGAACTTGGTAAAGTTCGTGCAGTCAGTTTATGGTGACACTACTCCCTGTAATATGGGTCATGTCAACGGTGCTTGCATTCTGCTAGAGCAGTAGCTCCAAAATAACCTTCTATACCTTCCTTGTAGACACCACGTTTATGGATTAGTTTTAAAATGTGTATTTGATAAGTGAGGCGTTGGATGGCAAAGTGGCGTAAGTCATTTTTTTTTTTTTTTTTTTTTTAAGAAAATTGAGATGTAGTCATTTCTGTGAACTTCAAACCATAATCTATTGGATGGCAACTCTGTGTATCTCAGAGTTAAAAGAACAGGCCATAGGCCAAAAGATGGCAGAACAAAGAACCGATTTTATCCGCTTTTACTATATCGATTCTAATAAAAGTCTCAACATCTCACAATGTCTCAAAACTGACTTGCGCCACTTGGCCACCCAATGCCTCAAGCAGTGGCGTATTCACGATTTTGTTTCGGGAGGGGCTTTGCTAACTTTCGGGGGGGGGCTTTGCCTGAAAATATGAAAATTCTGCAAGATATTTCATATACTTTACTATAGTAAGTAAGATTTCGGGGGGGGGCTTAAGCCCGGAAGCCCCCCCCTAAATACGCCACTGGCCTCAAGTGTTGTGTTTCGTTTGCATCTGGACCAGATATTCTCCTATTGAAGTGTTTTCAGAACGAGTGGTCTAAAATAGACTGCACTACCTTTATTCCAGGAATTGATGGTGATGATGTAATGAACAATATTTCCGATGTAAGAAATGAAGTGTTGAATTTTGCTATCAAACTTGTAGAAGTAGGACACCGCAGAGAAGATTACTGGGAATTCTTAGAACTGACCATCATATTCTTGGGTGGCATACCTCCTAAGGTGGATGGGTAAAGAAATCTACTATTTAAAAACATTTCTCTTTCGCCAACAATTTCGTTTAACGAAGCAAATAGAAACGGGTCTTCGGAGAGTATTGACTTCTCCAATCAGGCGTAGATACTTTAGTTGAGGCACTTATTTTTACACCTTTGAGTAACATAAATAAACTATGTCATTTTTGAAGAATTTAGATTTAAATATTTATTTATAAAATAGACATAAAATCGTCAGAACATTTTTGAAAAATCTACAATTTTCAACTTTACCCATCCAGTAACCTACATTTTTTTTTTTTTTTTTTTTTTTTGAAGTAGAAAATTCTAGGAGACATCCTCCAAAACAGCATAAAAACTTACGTTTTAAATTAAATGTCGATTGGTAGCGATGGTCACTTCGCTAAATCACACGAACGGACATCGAAAAACAAATTTCTCGTCATGTAAGGGGCATAAAATGTTAAAAATCCGTCGAAATCTAGAATTCAAATAATTTCAGTAACACAATTCAATATAAAGCAATATAAAGTAGACATTAAACAATAAAAATGACAGTAGACAGTAAAAGTACGTTCTACACAAAATTTGAACTTCAAACTAATACGCTCATTTATTCTCAAAGTTGAGTTTTTAATAAATCCTACAACGAATCTTTCTTTACACCTAACATTCCCCACACCGAATTTTCTTACACCGAATTTTCTTACACCGAATTTTCCTACACCGAATTTTCCTGCTCCCAGATTTAACATATGAGGTTTAAAAGCATTAAGTAGTTCTTAGCTATGTTCCTAGGCATTTCTTTGCATCTTACACATAATATGTTAAAAAAAAAATAAAATCTGCAATATAAAAACATCGCATGAAGAAATATCCTTCTTAGTTTGTCATTCGTACATTGTGGTGTGATGTTCAAACTTAGTTACAAAACGCTACAACACATTCTTTTGTCTCTTTCATATAATAAAAATAGATACAGATAATATCTCATTTCTAGGAATTCTCCAAACATCCACGTTGTTCCACCCTCAAGTAGGAAAGGAAAGGAAGAAGGAAAACAACTCTTTCCCGCAGCTTGGTGACCTAAATATGGATAAAAATTGCCGCCAGCGAAAGTGAGTGGGGGGTGCTCAACACTGGTTAGTAACGAGCATTTTGCTTCCTGAATCAGACGGTCATTTGTTAAAAATTTCCGGTAATTTCTGCAAATGGGAGATTTTATAAATACGCAACAAATGGAAAAGGAATGTATAGTTCCATCTTTCAACCAAATGTCTTTCTATGTAGAAAATGAATGTTAGTGGTAGTAGCGCCGACCTTTGCATAGACACCAAGGTCAACGGCAGAAAAAAGAAAACTGTAATTTTCGAGAGGTTACATTGAATGGATAGATTCTTTCCCCTCCACCGCCGCCTCCTTTCATCTCCTAGATTTTTTGACTCATGGATATACCGGTTGTATATTTCTGTGAAAAACAAGTTGTATATTTACGTCTTGACCAGCCAATATCAAACCCGGTCCAAGCAGTACACTGATTGAGTGGCCAAGTAAATAACGGAATTTGAGACAACATATGTGGTCATATATCAGTAGCGTAGCCAAGATGTGTGTTGGGGGGGGGGAAGTGCTGTTATAGGTACATATAGAAAAATTACAAACAAAAAAATATATAAACATAAACATGTATAAAAAATTACAAACATCAAAGTACCAAAGTACATTGTCGGACCTCTTGGGGGGGGCCCTCCGGGCCCCCCTTCCCTACGCCACTGTCATATATAGATGCCGAAAGTTTGGAAAGACAATTTCACGCCAGCTCCCAAATATCTGGACGTGGGGAGACAATGGATAGGCAACGTAGGAGGCTCGATCGATATGTTGAATCTCGGTCTAGTTTCGATTTACTAAAGTCTGTCTCGTCTCGAAATTTAAAGAGGAGAAACATGATACTTAGAGTAATCTCGGTCTCGGTATCATCATTAGAATATGTTACGTATGTTCAAGTTTAATTCTAGAACGCTTGGAACAATTTCAACGAAGCTTGATACACATATGACATACAATCACAATAATATTGTAGGGGCAAGATATCTCCGGTCTCCCTAGCGGTGGATAGAAGGGTGACGTATAAATAATCGAGAACGACCTACATTCATGTGGAATACACATTTTTAAGAGTCTCTATACTGATTGTTGAGAGTCCAGATGACATTTAAGCTCAAGTTTAGTCTAATAGAACAATAGATCTCCGTAGAACCTTATGCTAACTGTTAGAAATGAATAGAACTATTGAACCTACCAGAAATTTTGAAAACAAATAAATTGCACGTCAAATATACATTTCAAATATTTTGAATAAACTTTTATTCTTCCGTGTATACAGTTCAAAGACTAAACCATATTCGATTACCCATTAAAGAAAGAAAAAAAAAAACGAAAAAAATCATAATTTAACGTCAAACCATTAAGGTCTTTCGGCTGAAGGAGATGAATGATTAATGAAAGTGAATGATGTAAAATTAAACTTTCTGCTCTCCTACCCTGAATCAAACCTGGAACCACGTACAACAAAGAAAATACGCGCTAGCCACTACACTAGCAGAGAAAATTGTTTCTTGCACTCGTTCGAAGCATGCCTTTGAGTACAAAGGCTATATGACACGGTGACCTTCAATTTAAGGTAGAACCATAACCACCGCAATACGATCAAATTTCAAGGCTCTCTTCATCAGGACTCCAACCCAGGACACGGTGTAAGGAAGGCGCACATGCATGATTGTAAATATTTTGCCGTAATTTAAATGTGTTATACGGAGTATTCATATAGTTTTTGGCCAAGAAGAAGAAAAGAAAAGTTGTAAGCTGTTGTAGTTTTATTCATTGCTTATAGCATTGTTTCAAATTCTTTAAAAATAAATAATAATAAAAATAAAAAACTTCCACTGAAATCTAGTTACATACATTAATTCATACTATCCTTCGATATGGACAACAAACTCATGTGCAAAAATCCTGCTGCTCTGTAACAATAGATAGCAATTTCCAAGAATTGTCTCACTTCCCTCTATGCTCTGTACCTTTAACCATAAAATATAAGCATCATATGATCTTTGCATCTTTCGGAATGATGGGAGAATTTTGAAAACGCTACGTCTCATTCAGAGCTTACGAAGCAGAGATGGGCATTTTTGCTAACTCTCACTCACACTTACCTACCAAAATGAGGGTAAGCGAGGGTGAGGGTGGCCCCCTTGAGAGCAAAAATGAGTGAGGGTGCCAATCTCTGGCTCAGACATCGTCAAGAATATGCTTTTCCTTCGTTTTGTAAAGTTTCTTCAATCTTCCTTTTCAATGCTGCACATGGAATGAGTAGTAGGCCCCGACGTATGGCTCGCCGAGTCAGCAAAAATTTTAGTGACGTCATAGGTCAAA
Organism: Thermobia domestica; assembly: GCF_964235325.1. Taxonomy (NCBI): domain Eukaryota; kingdom Metazoa; phylum Arthropoda; class Insecta; order Zygentoma; family Lepismatidae; genus Thermobia; species Thermobia domestica. Next base: position 28,121,358 of record NC_137458.1, read on the forward strand.
GGTCAATGACCTTGGTCGGGGTCAATGACCTAGGGGTACCTAGGACCACCCCCTCTAAATTTTGGCAGGGGTACCTTGGCCCACCCCCTAAATTTTGGCAGGGGTACATAGGACCACCCCCCTTAAATTTTGGAAATTGCCAAATCTAAAAATTTGGTGTGGTAGCCTAGGACCATAGTATGTACCTCTATTAGTATTGGGTGTCTATGTCGTTCCCTTTCATGGGTAAAAAATTGCCAAAAATTCAAATTTCGGGGTTTTTTGACCTAATTTATCCCCTTTGATGAGGTATTATTACCCTATATAGTTATATGGGCGTATACAGGGGTCCATTACCTTTCATAACATATGGGTATATTAATGCACCCCTTGAAAAATTTGGGAGGGGTACCTTGGCCCACCACTTAAATTTTGGAAATTGACCAATTTAAACATTGGGTATTATAGTACAGGACCCTAATATCTATTATGATAAATTTGGGTGGTCCACCTCATTTCCTTCTAGGGGTACAAAATTGCCAAAAATATAAACGTAAGCAATACGTTATACCACGTGTTTGGTTTTTGGCTCAATTTATCCCCTTTGATGAGGTGTTATTACCTTATATGGTTATATGGTCATGTATAGGGGTCCATTCCCTTTCATAAGATATGGGTATATTTGTGCACCCCTTGAAAAATTTGGGAGGGGCACCTTGGCCCACCCCTTAAATTTTGGAAATTGACCAATTTAAACATTTGGTATTATAGTACTGCACCCTAACATGTATTATGATAAATTTGGGTGGTCCACCTTGTTCCCTTCTAGGAGTACAAATTTGCCAAAATATAAACGTAAGCAATACGTTGTACCACGTGTTTGGTATTTTGGCCCAATTTATTTCCTTGGATGAAGTCCTATTACCTTATATGGTTATGTATAGGGGTCTATTCCCTATCATAAGACATAGGTACATTTGTGCACCCCGGGAGGGGTACCTTGGCCCACCCCTTAAATTTTGGAAATTGATCATTTTATATATTTGGTATTATAGTACTGGACCCTAACATGTATTATGATAAATTTGGGTGGTCCACCTCGTTTCCTTCTAGGGGTACAAAATTGCCAAAATATAAACGTAAGCAATACGTTATACCATGTGTTTGGTTTTTGGTCGATTTTATCCCCTTTGATGAGGTGTTATTATCCTATTTAGTTATATGGTCATGTATAGGGGTCCATTACCTTTCATAAGATATGGGTATATTTGTGCACCTCGGGAGGGGTACTTTGGCCCACCCCTTAAATTTTGGAAATTGCCCAATTTAAACATTTGGTATTATAGTACAAGACCCTAATATGTATTATGATAAATTTGGGTGGTCCACCTCGTTCCCTTTTAGGGGTACAAAATTGACAAAATATAAACGTAAGCAATACGTTGTACCACGTGTTTGGTTTTTGGCCTAATTTATTCCTTTGGATGAGGTCCTATTACCTTATATGGTAATGTATAGGTGTTCATTCCCTATCATAAGACATAGGTACATTGATGCACCCCGGGAGGGGATTCGGTATCATAGTACATGACTCAACATGTATCATGATAAATTTGGGTGGTCCACATCGTTCTCTTTTAGGGGTACAAAATTGCTAAAATATAAACATAAGCAATATGTTGTACCATGTGTTTGGTTTTTGGCCCAATTTCTCCCCTTTGATGAGGTTTTATTACCTTATATGGTTATATGGTCATGTATATAGGTTCATTTCCTATCATAAGATATGGGTACATTGATGCATCCTTTAAAAATTTGGGAGGGGTATCTTGGCTCATACACTCGGTTTTAGAAATTGTTTAATATAAGCATTTGGTATCATAGTACAGGTCTCCAATATGTACCACTATAAATTTGGATGGTCCACATCGTTCCCTTTTCATAGGTAAAGAACTACCAAAAATCAAATTTCGGAGGTTATTGACCCCTATTTAGCATGTTATATGGATATGTACAGAGGTTTATTACCTTTATATGTTTATGTTCCCTTTTAAATTTGGGAATTATCAAATAACAAAATTCGGTAAACGTTTTCTAGGACCCATTGTAGATGTTGATGTTCCTCTTATGGCCAAATATTCAAAATTTAAATGTTATTGACCGGCTTTATTATTGAATAAGTACAGGATTTATTACTTTTTTCATAAGACACAGGTGTATTTGTGTACCAATCTTAAATTTTGGAAGGGGTACATTTCTTATTGTCGTATCAATAATTGGTAATTGGATAGTATCTCATTCATTGGGTAAATCATTGTCAAATATGAGTATGATCACGTGATCAGTTATTAACCTATGATGGGATTAGGAGTCCAGAACATTGGTACATTGAAACTTTGTAGGATAATTTGAGAATTGTCAAATGAAATTACGTCATTGGTTTTGATTATTCCCGCCAAATATAAACGTAAGCAAGACGTTGTACCACGTGATTGTCCTTGATGCGGTAGTGTACAGGGATTCATTTCCTTTGTTGTGGTACTTCTTAAGTTTGAGTACACACACTTTTAGAAAACAGTTGGTTCTACTCAGGTAAACAATTGACGGACATTATTGACCTTATTGAACATATAATGATATGATTAATTCTAAGACTTAGGTATATCAAGAGAAGTATTCTTTAAATTTGGGAATGGTGATAAACAGAATTTTAACATAAGGTGCGAAATTTGAAACAATACATTGAACTTTAGTCACAGCTCATAGTCTAAGATCATTGGTGGTGATTGATTTGAAATCTGATACTTAACCTTATTGAATCTTATGACTCATAGACGAAAGGCAATACATGCTACAACAGTTTGAAATTTAATCATAAGGTGATGTAATCTGACACTAGCAAAGTTATTGTTAATGCAATTTGATTGGATGATCACTATCTTTCCTGCAATCTGATTGGTTGATCACTATCTTTCGTGCAATCTGATTGGTTGATGAGTTTCAAATCTTTGCTGCATTCAGTTTTAAGTTTTGTTTAACATTTAAAAATCTTGGTTTCGTTCAACATTTTGCACTCACTGATAAATATGATCAAAACCGTTTATTTGTTAATCGAATAGTTAAAAACCGGATAAAGTTTGACGGTTAACCGTGAAACGTAAAATTTTTTGAAACTTTTTGTTTGAAAATTCTTGCTTTCAAATTTTTGATTGAATTTTTTGTTTGAAATTTTTTTCTGACAACTTTTGTTTCAAATTTTTTTTGTTTAAAAATTTTTCGTTTGAAATTTTAAAAAATTTTTCGTTTCAAAATTTTGTTTAAAATTTTTTGTTTGAAATTTTTTCGTTTCCAAATTTTTTGTTTGAAATTTTTTCGTTTCAAAATTTTGTTTGATTTTTTTTCGTTTGAAATTCTTTTGTTTGAATTTTTTTCGTTTCCAATTTTTTTCGTTTCAAATTTTTTTTCAAACTTTTGTTTCAAAGATTTTTGTTCGAAATTTTTGTTTGAAAATTTTCGTTTCAAATTTTTGTTTGACATTTTTAAAAGTTTGTGCACTCATTAGTAAAGAACCGGAACTGTTTAGAACTAAAACCTCTGGCAACATTGTGGTGCAATAGTACACATCAGAATATGGGGTTGTACTTGAAATGAAAAAACACAATTCATTGAAATGGATCATTTTATTACACTCCACATACCGGAACTGTTTAGAACTAAAACCTCTGGCAACATTGTGGTGCAATAGTCATTTGAGCAAGTGCTTTTCAGGAGGAAAGATGTGTACTTCTAACGATAAAGAGTTCGTCTTCGCAAGCTATTATCCAATAAATATATTTCAAACAAAACATGTGATGATTGGTATCAGTGCTAGAACATTTGAACCAGTGATTCGATTGGGCAAAGCAGAACAATTTGGTGTACAACTGACCATTGAAGAATGGCAAATATTATGTTCACGAATCGACCAAATGAACGATTATTTTCATGATGAGCTAAATGTGACCATAGTCAAATCATTAGGCTCAAATCATGAAGTGGTGCTGCGTACAGTCCTCGAAGAGAAGAAGGTGCTGTTACGTAAAAAGAGTACATTTCATGTCCCTCGCAACATGGTGTATCTAACACAAACTGAATGGAACAAATTCATCAGCGTATTCCAGTGTGTGAAACATGCAGTGGAAGTGTGCAACAAAACAAGTATATTCCTGAAAAAGTACTATTTTGAAAAATGTGTTATGCATATTGTTCAACATGTATCTAGATATTGTGATGGTTGTCATCATCGTTCGTGGGTGCATAACTGTATTGATAAACAGTTTATTTGTGATCAAATGGACATTGAGTTTCCACCAATTGATATCGCAATAGACCTTAAAAGACTTCAATTGGAATTAAAATTATACGCTAAAGACAAACTAGTGCAAGAAGTTCAAAATACATTGTATCGACAATATCCGGAACCACTATCTGGTATGGATGTATGTGGAGTGTAATAAAATGATCCATTTCAATGAATTGTTTTTTCATTTCAAGTACAACCCCAGGTTCTGACGTGTACTATTGCACCACAATGTTGTCAAAGGTTTTTGTTCTAAACAGTTCCAGTTCTTTACTAATAAGTGCACAAACTTTTAAAAATGTCAAACCAAACTTTGAAACAAAAATTTAGAACAAAAATCTTTGAAACAAAATTTTGAAACGAAAAAAAATTCAAACAAAAAATTTCAAACGAAAAAAAATTTCAAACAAAATTTTGAAACAAAAAATTTCAAACAAAAAATTTGGAAACGAAAAATTTCAAACAAAAAATTTTAAACAAAATTTTCGAACAAAAATTTTCAAACAAAAAATTTCAAACGAAAAAATTTTCAAACAAAAATTTCAAACGAAAAAATCCCAAACAAAATTTTGAAAATTTTCAAACAAAAAATTTGGAAACGAAAAAATGTCAAACCAAAGTTTCAAACAAAAAAAATTCAAAAACTTTTTAAATGTTAAAACAAAACTGAATGCAGAAAAAGATATAAAACTCATCAACCTATCAGATTGCACGAAAGATAGTATTCAACCAATCAGATTGCAGGAAAGATAGTGATCATCCAATCAAATTGCATTAACAATAACTTTGCTAGTGTCAGATTACATCACCTTATGATTAAATTTCAAACTGTTGTAGCATGTATTGCCTTTCGTCTATGAGTCATAAGATTCAATAAGGTTAGCTATCAGATTTCAAATCAATCACCACCAATGATCTTAGACTATGAGCTGTGACTAAAGTTCAATGTATTGTTTCAAATTTCGCACCTTATGTTAAAATTCTGTTTATCACCATTCCCAAATTTAAAGAATACTTCTCTTGATATACCTAAGTCTTAGAGTTAATCATATCATTATATGTTCAATAAGGTCAATAATGTCCGTCAATTGTTTACCTGAGTAGAACCAACTGTTTTCTAGAAGTGTGTGTGTACTCAAACTTAAGAAGTACCACAACAAAGGAAATGAATCCCTGTACACTACCTCATCAAGGACAATCACGTGGTACAACATCTTGCTTACGTTTATATTTGGCGGGAATAATCAAAACCAATGACGCATTATCAAATTATCCTACAAAGTTTCAATGTACCAATGTCCTGGACTCCTAATCCCATCATAGGTCAATAACCGATCACGTGATCATAATGATTTACCCAATGAATGAGATACTATCCAATTACCAATTATTGATACGACAATAAGAAATGTACCCCTTCCAAAATTTAAGATTGGTACACAAATACACCTGTGTCTTATGAAAAAAGTAATAAATCCTGTACTTATTCAATAATAAAGCCGGTCAATAACATTTAAATTTTGAATATTTGGCCATAAGAGGAACATCAACATCTACAATGGGTCCTAGAAAACGTTTACCGAATTTTGTTATTTGATAATTCCCAAATTTAAAAGGGAACATAAACATATAAAGGTAATAAACCTCTGTACATATCCATATAACATGCTAAATAGGGGTCAATAACCTCCGAAATTTGATTTTTGGTAGTTCTTTACCTATGAAAAGGGAACGATGTGGACCATCCAAATTTATAGTGGTACATATTGGAGACCTGTACTATGATACCAAATGCTTATATTAAACAATTTCTAAAACCGAGTGGATGAGCCAAGATACCCCTCCCAAATTTTTAAAGGATGCATCAATGTACCCATATCTTATGATAGGAAATGAACCTATATACATGACCATATAACCATATAAGGTAATAAAACCTCATCAAAGGGGAGAAATTGGGCCAAAAACCAAACACATGGTACAACATATTGCTTATGTTTATATTTTAGCAATTTTGTACCCCTAAAAGTGAACGATGTGGACCACCCAAATTTATCATGATACATGTTGAGTCATGTACTATGATACCGAATCCCCTCCCGGGGTGCATCAATGTACCTATGTCTTATGATAGGGAATGAACACCTATACATTACCATATAAGGTAATAGGACCTCATCCAAAGGAATAAATTAGGCCAAAAACCAAACACGTGGTACAACGTAATGCTTACGTTTATATTTTGTCAATTTTGTACCCCTAAAAGGGAACGAGGTGGACCACCCAAATTTATCATAATACATATTAGGGTCTTGTACTATAATACCAAATGTTTAAATTGGGCAATTTCCAAAATTTAAGGGGTGGGCCAAAGTACCCCTCCCGAGGTGCACAAATATACCCATATCTTATGAAAGGTAATGGACCCCTATACATGACCATATAACTAAATAGGATAATAACACCTCATCAAAGGGGATAAAATCGACCAAAAACCAAACACATGGTATAACGTATTGCTTACGTTTATATTTTGGCAATTTTGTACCCCTAGAAGGAAACGAGGTGGACCACCCAAATTTATCATAATACATGTTAGGGTCCAGTACTATAATACCAAATATATAAAATGATCAATTTCCAAAATTTAAGGGGTGGGCCAAGGTACCCCTCTCGGGGTGCACAAATGTACCTATGTCTTATGATAGGGAATAGACCCCTATACATAACCATATAAGGTAATAGGACTTCATCCAAGGAAATAAATTGGGCCAAAATACCAAACACGTGGTACAACGTATTGCTTACATTTATATTTTGGCAAATTTGTACCCCTAGAAAGGAACAAGGTGGACCACCCAAATTTATCATAATACATGTTAGGGTGCAGTACTATAATACCAAATGTTTAAATTGGTCAATTTCCAAAATTTAAGGGGTGGGCCAAGGTGCCCCTCCCAAATTTTTCAAGGGGTGCACAAATATACCCATATCTTATGAAAGGGAATGGACCCCTATACATGACCATATAACCATATAAGGTAATAACACCTCATCAAAGGGGATAAATTGAGCCAAAAACCAAACACGTGGTATAACGTATTGCTTACGTTTATATTTTTGGCAATTTTGTACCCCTAGAAGGAAATGAGGTGGACCACCCAAATTTATCATAATAGATATTAGGGTCCTGTACTATAATACCCAATGTTTAAATTGGTCAATTTCCAAAATTTAAGTGGTGGGCCAAGGTACCCCTCCCAAATTTTTCAAGGGGTGCATTAATATATCCATATGTTATGAAAGGTAATGGACCCCTGTATACGCCCATATAACTATATAGGGTAATAATACCTCATCAAAGGGGATAAATTAGGTCAAAAAACCCCGAAATTTGAATTTTTGGCAATTTTTTACCCATGAAAGGGAACGACATAGACACCCAATACTAATAGAGGTACATACTATGGTCCTAGGCTACCACACCAAATTTTTAGATTTGGCAATTTCCAAAATTTAAGGGGGGTGGTCCTATGTACCCCTGCCAAAATTTAGGGGGTGGGCCAAGGTACCCCTGCCAAAATTTAGAGGGGGTGGTCCTAGGTACCCCTAGGTCATTGACCCCGACCAAGGTCATTGACCTTTGACCTATGACGTCACTAAAATTTTTGCTGACTCGGCGAGCCATACGTCGGGGCCTACTACTGAATGCATTTCTTATGTTCTTGTCTCTGAAGCAAATGAGTCCACGTAAGCGCGAAGCGAGTGCGGGCTCCCGATCACACTCACTTCTCTCAACTGTGATCGCGCTCACTTGGGCTCGCGCTCACTTCTCTCAACTGGGCTGGAGCTCACTCGGGCTCGCGCTCAGTAATCTTAACTGCACTCGCGCTCGGTCGCACTCGCGCTCACTAATCGTAACTGGGCTCGCGCTCACTCGGGCTCGCGGTCACTTCTCTCTACTGGACTCGCGCTCACTCGCGCTCGCGCTCAGTTTTCCCAACAGAGCTCGCGCTCACGTTTTTCAACTGGGCTCGCGCTCACTTGAGCTCGCGATCATTTTTTTCAACTGGGCTCGCGCTCACTCGGGCTCGCGCTCACTAATCTCAAGTGGGCTCGCGCTCACTCGGGCTGGCGCTCACTTTTTTCAACTGGGCTCGGGCTCACTCGGGCTCGGGCTCAATTATTGAGCGCGAGCCCGGTTGAGTGCGAGTGCCGAGCTCACGAGCGCCGGGCTCGCGAGTTTGGACACCTATGGTGCAGATCGCCAAATAAAATCAATAGGACTGCAGAATTAAGGAATGACTTCCCCAAAAATAGTTTCTATAATTTGAGATGATCTCGGAAATGCAGTTACTCGAACGACTGTATTGTCTTAACTGTATGAAGAGGATATTACGAAGAAAAAACTGCCTGGAAAGTCGAAACTGACAAAAAAAAAAAAAAAAAACAGAAGACTTCAACACGTAGGTTTCTGAGGCGATATGCCACTTGGACTTATGACAACTGGAAGCATGTTGTTTTCTCCATTGAAAAAAGTTTAGAATAGTGGGAAACGATAGTGGGTGTGAAGTTGTGGTTAAGAATGAGCGAGGAACTTGATAGGGATTTTGTTTAAGAGATGCAAATATTCAGTTACTGAGTGATGGTATGGGCTTGCTTCACCGCCACAAAGGTCAGAACAATGGATATATGTGAAGTCATTTGATGCATAAAAACATCTTCAAATTCTGGTAGTAGCTGTAAAATTCTTACAACAGCTAAAGACAACTTTCCTCAAGAAAATATGGACTACTTCGTTTTCCAGGACGTTAATGCTTCATGTCACCGAGCGAAAATCGTTAATACGTGGTGCAAGAATATGACTATTCAAAGACTCATGTGGCCTCCAAACTCACCTGACATGAATCTAATTGTAAAGTTTGGGTCAATACGAGAAGAAGACTCAGTAGACAACTACCTCGGATAGAATTAAACTCATGGAACGGATAATCCGGGAGTGATTCCATGAAATCAAGGTTGCATTTTGCAATAGCCTGGTCACCAAAAGGCCTCGACGATTCCCCGCACTTCCTAAAGCCCATGGTCCACATACGATATCTAGTTTGATGTATTGTACCTCTCAAACTTTGTACACAATATATCCTACTCTTAAGAAATTACATTTTTTGTTTTGTGCTATTATTGCTGATCTTTCATACTTTTATGTATAACTCTTCCCCAGCCGTTTTTGCTGAAAACACACACAGCTACTAATATATGCATATAAATTCATTATATGCATATAAAAAACCTGAAACTGCGTTGCAAGTATTAAGAATGAACTGCTCATTAAGAATATGCATTGTAATATTATCAGTAATTCATGTAAAAACTCATATTGGATAATGTATGTTGTGAAAACCATATCCGAGCAAGTGTCGCTATTTTTTCTTTACGGAGTGTATTTGCTTAATTTATATTGTACATATAAGAGTAGTTGGCGCAAAAAAATTTTAAAGGAGTTTTTGTAGGTATTTTTTAGCAGGCCAAAACATATAAAAAGCCAGCCTTTTCCATTTATCGTCGCTGTGCGTCGTAGGAGTCGTTGAGTATAGGATCTCAGCCAACCAATCCGCTGCACTGGAAGTGAATAGTGCAGTTTGGAAAGAATCCCCTCCAGTTAGTTACTATGTAGTCAGATTAGGGATTCTGCTACATTACAGATGTCCGCTAAAGCAAATGGGCTTTGGCCGTGATATAGCTTAAACAATGTTAGGGAATTAGGAATTAAGTTTGTTTTTTAGAAGTTTGATCCTTCGCCTATAACAGAGGCTACTTGGATCATATATTGATTGGTTAGAATGGAAGTATGTAAGCTTCCTATGGGTTCTATGTCGGCGGTGAGTAACGCTCGAATACAATTAGGAGTTGGTTCCGTAGTATTGGTGGACGAAACTTTTATTTTAATCCGAATGCGTTTGGGTTCCATCCCCTGTGTATTTATTAGCACATTTAGGTGCTGTGAATGATTAGATTTTTTCACTGCAAGTTTCATGCAGGAAAGTGTAAGAGTGAATGTTGACCTAATTCCTCATTCCTTGAGTGCAAGCAACTTTAATCAGAGCCGTGGAGTAAAGGCTGACAACCTATCCCAAGATCAACCTATCCTACATATATAATTAGATAGATTCCTTATTGTGGACTTAATTTGGAGTCTCAGAATCAGGGTTAGGTCAGACTGTGTCCTCTGAGTCAAAGCCCAGTCTTTAAAAGGAGTACGGGCCCGGATTAACTGATTACTGTAACCCGTATTTCCACATGTCCCTTCTAAATTAGAGATTAAATAATTAATGAATTAGGAAAATTAGAAGTTAACTTGAATTCTTCCTTTCTCCATTAGTTATTAGGGAAAGGCAAGCAGAAGATTTGGATGCATATAGGGACGGAGTAGCGTCCTGAGGTTATAACCATTATGCCACCTCTTAAATTAGAATATTTATTTGTAATAAATAATTAATCTACACATTAATTCCTCGAACTTTCATTTAATTTCTTTGATATGAACCAATCCTAGGCACAACAAGCAGGTATTTATAAGTGGACGTATAGATATATAATTATTGAGCAGGTAGTTGTTGTACAAAGTTTTCGTAATTTAATTTTATTTTATTTGGAAAAAAATAATAGTATAATTTCTTGAGGGAAGTGAAGGTTATTCAGTAACTTCATCTCAAACGAGGGCTAAGCCAGATATCAAATATATATTAATTTTAGTTTTATAGCTTAGAGCTGTAGAGAGTTTTGTCAATTGAGACCAGAGAGATAAGAATGTTTACCGTACGGACACACGGTCGGACAGCCAAGGATTTTTTTTTACTTTTTGCTTCCAAAATTGTGGGTTCTCATCAGTAGGAAGGGGGCTATTTTCTCTCCTTTTTAATCCGCACTACGTATGTTAGTGAGACTAAGCCCGGATTACTGCCCTGTATTATCTTAATTTGCCAGGGAGCAAAGGGATTAACGCGGGATTAATTCGGATTAACGCTGATTAAGGCAACATTTCATCATATAGCATGATGTACATAGGGTAATTACATTTTAATTGAAGTAATAAGTATTTTCAATTACATTCTCAGTTGAAGTAATGCGATTTTGCAATTACAGTGGATCGGTAAAACTTCTTGTGTATGACGTGTGTAAGATGTTTCCGATGGCGCCATTACTGTTTTGTTTCGTCGCGACTTTTTCCTTTATAGACTTCCACTTGCTTTGTAAGACCTACCGCCAGGCCCGCTGCGCCACGTGCTTAATGCCATTTGCCGGCTCTTTTATACTTTAGCTCAATTAAAAAGAAAAAATTATTACATATCTTTTCACTTACCTTTGATGATTTACTCCGGTGCTACTCCGCTGCCCGCACTCCGATGCTGCCTATTTTCCTGGTTGTTTGTTGTCGTTCACTGGTTCATTGATGTTGGCAATTTTCTTTATGACATAGTAGAACTTCCCGCGCGAACCGAAATCAAAGTAATATTGCGATGGCGCAATTGAAATTTATGGTTTTTAGGGTGTACTAATAACTTCGATCGAGTATTTTGATTCAGATCATTACTGAATTTAATAAATAATAATTAATCGCGTTAATATATGAATTTAATATTCTATTTTTATGAAAACTATAAATATTGTGCAATATTTATTGAAGGAAATTTTTTAAAGTACGAAAACTACATTATTGCAATATGGATATTACTATGATACGTGTCAGACCTTTAGTATCCGTAACTAGGTATGTTTACAAGCTGACTTTTGCATGCTGGTATATGTATGTCGCTTTTTTACCGGAAGTATGGCTCATTTGACACTGATTGCGGGCACAACATTTGATTGTACCATATTTGCTCCTCCTTGCAAGTTTGAACTATGTTCTTTATACACAGAACTTTGCATTGTTAATACAGTTTGTATTGGGATTTCCCTTTATTTCCATTTATTATTATTATTATTATTATTATTATTATTATTATTATTATTATTATTATTATTCGAATTATGAAAATAAGTATTATCTTACGTAAATAGGAACTTAAGCTCTCTGAATTACTAGTCTGTCATGATATTTACTATCATGATATATATGGCTGGGAAAGAGTTAGTTTTTGTATGTTACAGGAAATTATTATAAATATGTTATTACATTTTTAGTATATAAAACTGGATATAGAAATAACAATACTTAACATGTAGATGCGATCGTTTTTATTGCATGCCCTATTATTTAAATGTGAAATTACACGTTACAACTCATTGATATATACAATACAGTTAATAATTTTTATTACTAATTGCGGAGAGCATATGATTTTAGTTTATTTGAGATTGTGTTATTTAGATTTTTAATGTTTAGTGTGTGTGTGTGTGTATTCTAACAGTTATATAACCGATAACAACGAACAAACAATTTGAAACTATGTAGAAGACTTCTTTACCAATCTAATGCCGTGCTGTTTAGATTTCATGTTGCATATGTATAGGAACTGACATTCCATACATACAATGCATATATTTGAAACTGAAATTGTATTGTAGGTATTCTGGAGAGCGGGGATTTTTTAGAGATATACACTTTTTGTTTCTTCAGATACTTATTTTTTTACGATTTAGTATACAAAGAACGCTGCATTTTTTATTTACTACCTTAATGCATATACATTTAAGGTAGAAGAACCGAATTTAATATTTTTATAACTAATTTAATACAACTTGCATTAAAAGTAATGGCTACAATACGAATTATGTCATGTTAAGCGTCAATTTTACTAATCAAACTTTGTATTTACGGTTGGCACTACTTTATAGGATGTGTGAAAGATATAGGAACGCACAACTCTTTTACTAGAACTTACACTAGTTTCAAGTTGTTTTGCTTGTATGAAATTAACATTCGTAATCATGTATGGTTTGATTTACATTAGAGTTATTTGGATTATGCTCTGAAAAGAGAATTCTTTTCTTTATAGTGGGAAACTTTATATTTGTGATTACTTGGAAATGTTGTCTCTGCGTCTGAACGGAATAAACGTTTATTTCATTATAATTATTGTTCTTGTAGATGAAATAGATAACTGTACACTGAATAAAAATATGAATACAGATATTTTAGTTTTACCATTACTTTCATTAGAAATTGCAGTAAGAATCTCATGCACTAGAGATTCCAGCCGAACACTTAATAATGTTTTTAATTAAACGTTCTATGATTCTAGGGTAAAGGACACGCTGATGATGAGAAATGAAAGAAACAGTGGAATGAGAATATGGAAACAAACGGTAGAACTGAGAAAATCCTCTATGCACGATGTTTATCAATTACAAACATACATGGTCCAGAATTGAACCAAGAGTATTGACGCTACTAATTAGGCAGTGTGTTCCCTATAAGTAAGAATAGAGGATGTTCTTTTGTTTGAAAATGATCGTTGATACTAGCAGGGCTGAAAAGTTACCCACTTTAAGTGATAGACGGTGTTGCAAAACTACTTATATATTATGTGGATTTAACACTTACAATTGACTACAGTGCTAAGAAAAGTTATAGTCTTCATATCATAAACTAAACAAAATGTATCAACCTCAGTGACTCCAGTTCAATGGACAAACAGTTCATCATTCACTTACGTTGGTAATGTTTGAAGAAAATCTAAACTAAAGTATTAAATATTTTCAGTTTCCTACCATATTGTTCGAAAAGAATTATTTTGTTTTCTAATGCGTTGCCTCTTAAACACCAGTTCCTTCATACAGCATACAAACAACTTAGATTATATTTCCTAATATTAATTTATTTCTTTTAAAAGAGAACAATACATTACTCTCACTGAGAATTCAGTTGCCAGTAATTCAGTATTTTAGCTATAAACTATTATTTACATTTGTTCGTTCAAATGTTTGTAACGTATTGAATTCTTAATGTTACAATACTACGGATTAATCCATTTATAAAATAATATTTACAGTTGACAGATCAATTCTTTGTAACCCTTTGTAATTTCACAACTTACATCAAAGTATTTAGCCCTATATATGAGGACAAACTATGTTCTTCTACTCATACACAATCGATTGCATATGCTACAGTGTCTCACTGCTCATATACACCACTAAATAGTTTTTTATCTTTCTCCGAAAACATTTCTACTAATTCTTTGATGTAACAATCATACTGTAATGTACTCATATACCAGATTATTTTTTTCTCCAGAACATAAGTGTTCTTAATATTAGTCTTTAAAATGCTTCTTTAAATAAAGTTTATAGACTTTTCTCTCTCATTTCACATTTAATTACGATCGTCTACATTTTTGTAATAATTCGTAATCATACTGCAGCAAACAATTGCGTTCTTTTTCATTTTCATTATGTTCAGAACATGGTTCACATAATAATACTGAATTTGGTGAGTACTCTTTAAATAACTGAATAAAACAGTATCACTAATACTTTACTAGTTCACTCGCACTCATTAGCTTCCACTTCAAAACAGTTAATATTTTGAAGATTGTCATCATCACTTTCTGATAGTGTTTCATCATTATATCTATTATAGCGCCTGAAATAGTACACTTCTATTTCTTGAGATGGATATATTATTCTCACTTTATCACGTAATTCATCTGGCAAATTGGAAATGAAATGAAATGAATTCTTTGAGTTTTACGTCCCACTTTATGCCGTTTAGGCTAAGGAAGACGGTGGTGAGTAATAAAAGATTTGGTGGAATGAAGAAAGTGGGAAAAACGGGAGAACCCACGTACAGGGTATTTGTCCACCACATCTGACAAATTGGAGTCAGACGGGTGAATTAACACTATAGGTTTTTCTTTTTGACGTTGAATTTCTTTTTCTGTAGGTGAAACATAAGCAATCTCCCTGCTAGTCATTTTTCTGCTCTTCAACAAAAACAAATTAAATACATTAATTTTTAAGTGTGATACACCTATTTATACACCTACAATAGAAACTTCTGCGCATGTGTGAAACACACTTTTCCTTACATATAACAAAGTATTCTATGAGTTCTCCGTCTTATATTGCAATCAAATAATATTTTATTCGAATTTCCTGTTTAATAATATGTTTCAAGGCGATACAAAATAAATCTTTCCCAAGAAAAATTCGTTAGTGATATCACAAGATATGTTCTATTACTTTCCAAATATACTCCAGAACTTATATTCCATGATAATAAAATACATAAATGTATAATAGTAAAATATAAAATTACATACTTGTCTTATTATTGTTATTTTCAATATGTTCTATACATAATGTACAAACTCTAATTCAAGATAAAAATCTTTTACTCACAATAAGGTTACTTTTAACATACTTTCCTACATTGTTTTTGTACATTTTACACCATATCAGTATATTTCCCAGTCTTTCTCTAGTAAACTTTTAACTAATAAAGGTCTATACACACACAAGATCTTGAAAATCACACACAAGATCTTGGAAACGTTCAATAAAGTTCCATGTAGTCACAGATGTCCATGCTTTTTTCTATAATTTAATAATAATTCTTTACGAACCTCAACTTTTGTTACATCTATAGCTTTCCGTTCAAGCGATTACGTATCCAACATCAATCATGCTCTAACTGTTCACCTTCCATAAAACAGCAGGCAATACAGATACATACATCGTCTGGTTTCCAGTATATTATACACTCTTTTATACAATCCAATGATGTACGTTCTACAGTACACTCACATGGTAACTTCAAAAATTCTTCCAACTCCCAATTCTGCACTGGGGAATTACTCACTATTGGTGAAGATGTAGGGGATATTCTTCTTTTAAATGATCCGCGCACAATAAATCGTGACGGAGTAACTTCTGTTTCCAGTGGCGGAGGTTACGGGCTCATCAACGGTTGGGTTGCAAAATAGGTTTCATTCTACAGTGTTTTATTGATTACATCAGTTCCTATTTGCTTCAGCATCTAAAAAAGAATGAAAAAGAAAAATGCAGTAGTAACTTACCGTATTACGACTTTTCAAAATACAAAAACATAAAATATGATATTCAAAGTAGCACTAATGTTCCCAACCATATTGGCTTTGCATATGAGAGATACAAATTCGATTCCCAGTGTGGATTTCTGTTCCTGTTCAACGAAAGTTTGTTCTTACACAGTAAAGTTTATACCACTTATAACTGAAAAATCCACAGTGCAAGCAAAAGTTTTAGCGTACGGTTCTTTAGGTGGAAACCCCTGGTTCAAATAACGGCAGTGTCATGGCTCCCTATCCAGTATACGTTTGTTCTTCCACAATAAAGTTAATAAATACCAGTTATACGTCTTACAGAATTCATAGCTACATATAAGTAACAAAATGTGCTAGGCAAAAGGTTTATCGTACGGTTTTTCACGTGGGAGAGCCCTCGTTCGCTTCCTGGTGCAATGAACAATCTAGATTTCCTGTAGCCTCCATGTTAGATTACACTATATCTTAGTTAATTTATAATTACATATAAGTACACCGAATAATTGGTTTTCAATGTCGGAAAATCCGAAATCAATTCCCGGTAAAACAAACACTTCCTTTCCCTTATACTCCCGACAATTACGAGTGTTTTACAAGTATTTCGTTTCCAATGTCACTTCCCGTATAAAAAAAAGATGAACAAGTATAAAACAAAAATAGAAATACTACAAAGTTAGTAACTACCAATAGTTTTTTCTTCGAGTGCCTTCTACATGTCGATTCCTTCTTCCAACACTATACTTCCGCTTCTTATCTCGTATACGTTGTATGGTTTATGCAAATGAGTCGGTATTTATATAACTCTAATAACCTTCAGAGCAATCTCGAAACAGCAAGATTCTTCTTTCCTCCATTCCAACGATAATAACCTTGAGAGCAATCTCGAAACTTCCAGATTCTTCTTTTCCCCATTCCAACGATAATAACCTTGAGAGCAATCTCCAAAATTTAATATTCTTTCCTCCATTCCAATGACCAACATCCGCTGCCGTGTTAAATGTCATGCGTATAATGAAACAAAACATATATCAACTTGTTATACGTGTGTGATTTGCATATTTCATTTCTAAAGGTGAGTTATATCATGCTTGTCAACTTAGCATTTCACAAGAGACAAAAGCGGAAATCATTCATTATAGGTCATATTCTCCTTTCCCTCTAAAACAGCCATAACCTTCGTAATTCATAGCTGCATATATTATCGTAGTTTTTATAATATGTTTCTGTGTCATTTACATATACAAAGTGATTAATCAATATATGCGAAAAATATACGTTTCATTCAAATTGTCATAATATAATAATAGGACTACCCGTAAGTACAATTATTATATATCATTAAGAACTGTCAAATGTCAAGAATATCCACGTAATACACCGTATATCATTAGGAACTGTTACAATGTCAAAAATATAGCCTAACTGCCTCATTAATATGGGCGAAAAAATGCCAAGAATCTACTCACCTTCATCACAGGCCTCTATTAATTTTCTGTGAATTGTCCTAGCATTTCGCTCTCGTGTCACCCGGAATTTGATAAACACACGCTGTTCTGCACGCGTGAATATTGCGTTAGGAGGATATTTCACACAACAATCACTTTAACTATGTCTACTCGCCACACACACCGTAATATGGGACCTTCATCGTTGAACTGACTCAAACATATCCAAGGAACACACTACATTCGTTATTTGTCTCCTGTCCACACGACACTTCAATCGTAGCAGTGTTGCCAGTTCGAGTTAAATGACCCTCATATATATGCCGTATGTGTTCTGCTTAATCTTAGTGACTAGAGTATATCTTCTGCTTCAAGGTATATAGTACAGATGTACATATTCAATTGGGTCATGACTCTACGGATAAAGTTATTATATCACTTATCTTAATCTTAACTGCTCTTCAAGTATATGTCTCATGCAAAGTAATCCGTTTTCTCACCTTGCTCCTCGACCACAAAAGAAACTAGGTAGATACAATTAGAACCATTGTCTTTTTTAGTAGAACCATTTAATAGAGTCTGCATGGGACGTGGATCTACACCTTAAAGTGGAATCCAAACATGAGTTTCCACCAGGAATCGAATCTAGGTTTCGACTACCGAAGACACGTTAATGATATTGACACGAGGGTTAAATCAAAAAGGATAAGATGAGAAGAGAGAAAGAGAATGGAATGATTAGGTGAGCTCTATCTTGTTCAAATTCACGCTGTTTTCATCTGTGAATATCAGTACAGAAGCTTTATTTCACTGTGATATTGTATTTCTTCCCTTCCCCTCACCACAATTTTCTTTATGTCTTACTTTTCTATTGGACGCAATTTTCTTTGTTCCTTCTCGCAGTTGATCGGTGTATTCTGTGTCTGCCCCAATTGATGCTGATTTATCTAAAGAAGAGGTTGTCAGTCTCAGTGGCGGCGGTTGGACGTTAAAAGTGGGGGACAAGACATGATCTGAATATTTGTATAAATGTTAGTTTTCCTGATTGTTTCTAACACTTTCATGGACAAAAGGTTGTATAAATAATAGGATACTATTTTTTAGTTAAAATACCGTATATCGTATTTCATATTTTATTAAGTAAATTGACACCATACTGATATTCCGGAACGGTGACACGCGCGAACGGTGCATCTTACCACTCTGGTTCGTTCAGTGTCGTGTTTTCTGCATCGACGCTATCGCTTGCACTCAAGTTCGAACAAATTCATGGGGAGATGAAATTGGGACTAAAGGCTAATTTTGTTGGCCGTACTCTTTGGTAATTATGGAACTACTGTTCTTACTCAATAACCATGGTGTGTTTGTACGATATTCAATTTACCACCTCATTGTTACAACAATTAAAATATTTGTAAATTAAATAACCATAATAGAATCGTAATTTAGTATACATACTTGGGTCCCTGCAAATCTGTTATGAATTGCTTAAACGTCTCTTAATTTTTTAGTAGTTTTAAACACAACGACAACCCTTTCAACCAATAAATAATGTAATTGTTAACAACCAAAAAACTTTAAAAACAAGGAGTTGGGGATAATGTCTAAAGAGAGCAGAGCAGAATTTAACATTTACTTTTGGCACTGTTGGTGACAATTAATATACTAGAAGCCTAATACATTACTTAGTTTGAAACTGATTAGTGACCGATTGATCACGGGCTTTTTCTTGTTTCAACAGTATCGCTATTGTACTTCTGAATGATAAATTTTAACGCAAATTGTCTATATCTACAGTGCTGGAACCATTCACAAGATTTTTCTTTTCATTAATTTTTCAGCCCGGTGTTCTGAACTGAGAAGTTTATTTTGTAGTGTTGTGAATGCTGTATTAACTTTGTAATTTCTTGTTTGTGTTAGTATGTGTGTGTGTGTGTGAAGTAAAATGGCAGTTTTTAGTCCAAAGAGAAAATTTATACTAAAGATTACATCAGGTATGGTTTTACTTACGTTCATTGAAAAAGCTTGTATTCAACTACCACAATAAGTTGTGTGTCATGTTGTCCTTAGCAATAATGCTCTCTTCCCCTCCGATTGGAACGAGTACATAAAGACCTCAAGACAAATTTTTAAAAAAAATATTGTGAGAGGAAACTTGCTGAAAGGTATGAATTTGGACTCCTCTGGAAGTTTTCACCAGTAAAATGAGAAGGTGGTAGCAGCATCATATGAACTTTTTCTTTTAATAACCAAAGATAGAAGACCTCATACTATTGGTGAGACTTATCACACCTTACATACTTCAGACTACAAAAATTTTACTTGGGGTAAAAACAGTGGCGTAGGGAAGGGAGGGCCCAGAGAGGTCGCCCCCCAAAGAGGTCCGACAATGTACTTTGGTACTTTGATGTTAGTAATTTTTTATATATTTTTATGTTTACATGTTTTTTTGTTTGTAATTTTTCTATATGTACCTATAACAGCACTTGGACCCCCCAATCATACATCCTGGCTAAGCTAGGGTAAAAAGTTAGAAAAAATTAACAAAATATATCTTGCAGACAATACTGGGAAACGTAGAACTATATAAGAATACGAAATGGCCTAGGATTTAAAATATCAAATAGTGGGAAAGGTAAAAAAACTCTACATTATTTTCCCTGCAGTATGATGATTCTGCGGACATATCTCGGTGTTATCATTTAATAGTCAGGCCCGAATCCAGCCACAGAGGTTGGGGGGCATGAATATGTTAGGGGAGCCAAGTCATTAAAAATTCTTTTACAAATACCTAAATTGTGCATTTTGTATTGAGGTCTGGAGGGACCACGAAATGATTAGGGGGTCAGGACCCCTAGCCCCCTCTGATTGCGGGCCTGACTAGAGTACTGTCGGTTCGTAAGTTAAAAAATGGTTACTAGTAGAAATATTGTTCTCAAAAAGTTTGAAAACATCGTGCAAAGGTTACATTGTTTTTCTGCTATCATTTTTCTTTTTTGTTGAAAATGATTTGTCTTTTGACAGAGTTGTAGGAATATGTACTGATAAAGTTTCAGCAATTTTAGATTCATAGTCCGTATTTATAATGCTGACAAAGGGCAGGATTCGTACAATTATTGGTTCACACTTAATTCATAAGCAAGCTTCAGCTACAAAAACGTTACTAGAGAACTTGAAACAGGAACTATCATCGGCTATTAAGTGTGTTAATTTTGTATAGTCAAGTGTTCTGAATGCTCGATTCTTTGAGGCTTTGTGTTACGACCTCAAAGTGCTGAACATGAAACTTTAGTTTTCCTTACAGAAGTTAGTTGCTTGTCGAAAAGTAATATGTTAAGTAGGCTATAAAAGCTTAAGTCAGATGGGGAAAGTTTTCCCCTAAGTGTAAGAAAATATGAACTCTATACTTGTGTTACTGATGACACAGCTATTTGTATTTTCTCTTTCATATCTTGTTGATATTTTTGAAATGTAATAATCTCAATCTCAAACTCCAAGGTATGAACACGAGAACATACTAATTTCTTGTGATGCGATAAGAACATTCATGGAAAAGACTCTACTATGGAAAAGCCGCCTGAATGCTTCTACGCCCAGCTTTTAATCTTTTTCTCAGTTAAATTAACTTCTTGACAATAAAGAGTGTAATTCAACCATATGGAGAGACAACATCAACTCGCACCTAGACTCAGTCTACGTATGATGAATTCAAGCGATATTTTCCTGATTTGTGTGAAGAAGATTTGCGGAGCAAATTAGCAAGAACATCTTCATCATCGATGTGGAGTTACTTCCACATGAAATTCAGCAGGAACCAGCTGAATTAAAATGCAATTCAAGTGCCAAAGAGCTATTTCAGTTGTAACCACTTACCGGATCTGCCTACCCCCTCCCGCTGTCCCATCAACGAGTACTTTCAGGAGACCTGAACTTACCTGGTTAAGATATCAAAGAACTTTTCCAAAAAGGAATAACAGAACTTTTCCCGGATTGCCCTCAGGTCTCAACAATGAGATGAAGCACCGAGAGGTTCGGATGTCTCGTCTCGAAATCCTGACGCACATCCAGATCATCACTCAGACCACGACACACAAAAATATCATTCACACATGCAACGAAAACACATTAAATAGAATACTACTATGCTTATTTATTAAATGCTCTATGTGTAAAAAGATAGAAGGAAAACAATCCCAACACCAAAACACTGATATGGGTATAGAAACTTGACTATTTCCACAAACAAAATTACACTTCACATTTCACGCGATAATAGCCCTTTGTATCACGCATATAGATGAATAAAAGGTTATATTTGGGGATATACCACAAACACTTTTTTCACATCACTCACTAATGCACGTGGGGGTTAACACTGTGAAGTAACACTAAAATAATCCCACGACGCAAGTTCCTAGCTGCTGCGAAAAGAATAAGTAAAAAGTTGACGGTTGTATCCAGCAGGATGAACACAGACAGTCGCACTATGTAAATTACGACATTGGAGGACCCGTTCACTACTTACGCACACGGGGTCAGCGGACCCGGGACCACTAAGTGGGGGCTAGCCGCTATACCAGTCCTTGAGTGGTCACTAGACGTGTGCCCCTTTACTTAATTCTGTAGCGAATTCCACAAGCGTGTAGACTATCTCCACACGCGGAGAAAAACTCCGAAAGTCCAGGTGTTGTAGTTATAAGTAGGATTGACCAACTGGTCAATGTTGGCAGTTATTTTTAAAGCCACCTGTATGGATACGCAAATTAAATTTTAAAACAATCTTTGTTAATCACTAAAATTGTCTCACGGTGAAAAAAAAACGTTTCAGATATATGTATGAGTGAACGATGAAAGACTCTTTTATTCTTGATTCTTGGGAAAGAAATTGAATTATTAGCAGTTCCCACAGAAGAAAATAAAATATAAATTGAAGAAGGATTTCTGTCTTTCCAAAATATTGTAAGGATCCCCACATCACGACAAAGGCACGTGTCAACACGTACTATTGATTGTAAACAACATAGCAGAAGAGAAGCCGACACGAAAAACACCGAGGATCGCCGAAAGAAAACGGACCTCACGGAAGAACCTGAAGAGGACAGATAAAAGCCAGACCACCGAGGGACCCAGCATCAGTTGGCCAACAGATCGCTTACTCTTTACCTTCCTATGTCGCTGTGGACTAGGAGCACCTCTTCGTTACTTTATGTCGCACTGAACTAGGGATCCCATCTTAAACTTATAATCCTAATGTAACCTACAACCTGCTAATGGTTCTGGAAACTGCCATGAGTGGAAGGGGCACGCGGCAAAACATTTAATATTCCTTCACTTGGTCATTGAAGAGGAGACTTGAATTAGAAACATGTGTATTTATTATATTTTGTAATAAAATTTGGTGAAAGGAAAAGTCGCCTGGACCATCATTTGACTCTACCTATAAAAACATTGCGTGGTGTAGGCACCGGAGTTTTGTATGGGGCGCTCTTTTTCTTAACTTTTTATCTAAGCACTGACGAGGTTAGTATCAAAATTAAACTAAATTTCATATAATTTCTTTCCCTCCCTCTTCTTACCTTCCTGAGTGCGATTTATGCCGGAAACTGGGTCAAGTAAACGAACATACATCAGGAGATAATAACAGAAATATATCTAACATATCTTTTAACATGACACATTTCACGAAGTATGGGGACACGTGCACGAGGATCTGGACAGGTTTTTCATGCTATTCGACCATATGGCAACCATGCAATCATAGTCACCAGCTAAGAAGGAAATTTTTTATATCTACAAGACACAGAATTGGATCTCGTGTTGCAGCTTTAAAACCAAAATCAATTTGGTACGATGTCCTATGACGATATAAAATCTAAATTGGTAGCATTAAGTAGGCCAAAGGTCCCATCTTATAAAGCAAAACAGAAATTATTCGACGTTCAACAAGGAATGGATGAGTCCATAGACTCATACTTTTTACGTAAACCCCGAGCAATCAGACAGTTACTACCAGAAGCGACAGAAGAGCAAAAAATCCATCATTTATCCTTGGGATTACAGAGGGATTTTCTTAATAAAATAACATTGGAAAGGTTTGTAACAGTAGACGCCCTACAGACTAAACTAAACACTTTGGAAGCCGCCAATGACCTTTTAAGGAAATGGGAACATGCAGAGCTATCACAAAAAATGCACATGCTATACGGCCAGAATCATATGCCTAAACCACAGAATACATCCTATGGCTTACCAACCGAACCAAAGACAATGTATAATGCATAACAGTTATATCACCATACCTATCCAATACAAACGGAACCTGTTACACAACCAATGAGTAGGTATGTACCTACATATCAACAGCGAATTAATCCTTACATAGCAATTTCTCAACTTAACTCTCAAGAATTTCAAATCTCAAGTCAAGAACCTAAGACCATTTCCCACAAAGAGCAAAATCCTCCACAAAATTACCACTCTACTTTGACCAATAAAATGGCAGAATTGTCGATGGTGATAGCACAGACGAGCTATAGAAACCAACCGAAGAATAGAAACCAGGGAAATAGAATGAGGAATAACAATAATAACGGAAAGAAAATGCGGGAACAAACCCAGAACAATCAGCAGGCTACACCTACGGAAGATCAAATTGTTGTATGCGCGATATGCCGAAAGCGGGGGCATGGTGCATCTGTTTGTTACAAGCGTCAAAAAGACGTGTGTGGTAGCCCCTTGACAAGGGGACCGACAATCAGTATCAGTCGGAAGAGGGAAACCAAAGAGAAATTAACAAGCACAAAAGCCTAAATTACGAAATTCCTATGATAAAGGAACAATCAGGAAAATAAGCAGAAAAACGGGAAAAGATTGCATTAGAGGTCGAAAATAAAAAGTCCCATTTAACAACTAAAACTAAAGCAGGCTCTCAGAATGCGATAATTGACACAGGAAGTGCGGTATCCTCTGGCCGGGAGACGTCGTACCCCCTGGAACAAGTCTAATTCCATTCCAGACAATAGTGAAAGATATTTCAGGAAATAATATTTATTTGAACCAAATAGCATTGATAAAATTTAAAATAGGCCAAACAACATTTACTTATTACTTTAGAGTAATTGACAGGACAATGCTAATAATTATAGTAATTGACTTTCTCCAACGATCGCATTCCACCATCGATCTAAACAAGAATACGATCTCCTTCTTTAAACGTCCAAGGAAGCCATAGCTACCACTTGAGAGCAAAGAAAATATGCTGTCAGCATTTACGACTGAGATAGTATCGCAGACAGACCTGAACTGTTTGTACGTGACTAAGCAAGTAACA
Source organism: Thermobia domestica (assembly GCF_964235325.1). Taxonomy (NCBI): domain Eukaryota; kingdom Metazoa; phylum Arthropoda; class Insecta; order Zygentoma; family Lepismatidae; genus Thermobia; species Thermobia domestica. The sequence continues at coordinate 28,146,483 of NC_137458.1, forward strand.
TTACCTCCTCGTTCTCATACATTCATACAAGTGGTAGGAAAGAAAGAAATAGCTGACAAGAAATTCTTGAATATAACATTGCTTCCTGGAATTTGCGAGAAACATAGGTTAAATGCTCTTGATCAGAAGATAGGAGTAAACAAAATTACAACAAATCCCAATGGCAATTGCGTCACTGTAAAAAGGAATACACCAGTGGCGGTTCTTGAGGAAGGGCACGAAATTTCTTTTAACGCCTTGGAAGAACCAATTTTTTTTTAGAAAAAGCGTATCAATTTAAGACAAAAGAGGAAACGGAAGAACGCTTAAAATACACATAGAAACTTTTCAATAAAGAGCTCTTTCACATTAACCCCGACCTGGACAAAACCCAAAAAACAAGCAGTTTATGACTTATTGTTTAAATATAGAGACGTTTTTACGTATGCTCCTAACGACATCGGACATTTTAGGGGATATGTTCATAAAATTAGGATTTCTAAGTCTGCTGTATTTCACGACCATTCCCCAGCTATTCCATTACATATCAGAAATCAGGTAGACAAACAGATTCAAGACCTTATCAAGACAAAAATAATCAGGCCTACAGACAATAATGAATTTTGTTCTCCACTTCTTGTGCTCAGAAAGTCTAATACGCAAGAATTTCGGATAGTTCTCTACCTACAGTAGTGTACCAATTACACCATTTATCAGTCCCATTTCAATCAACAAAGGACATTCTAAACTCTATAAACGAGAAAACCTTAATAACAACTATTGATCTCTCGAATTCGTACTTCCAAATTTTGTTGCATCCTAATAGCCAAAAATATATGAATTTCGAGTTCAATCATAAGAGAAAATCATAAGAAGTTTTGAGATGTACGATGGGGCATCGGACCTCGAGTCAGAGCTTGTCTATTGCGACGAGTATGATTTTGGAATTACTACCAGAGCGGATTACAAGTTTTGCAGATGACCTTGTCGCCACTGCGTATAATTTTCCACAGCACTTGCAGGATTTAGAATCACTATTTCAAAAAAGCTTAGAAAACACGATTTTCGAGCATACCCAAGAAGACACATCGGCTACCATGAGCTTAACGTGTTAGGACACCTCGTTAGTGGGGAATCCATTAAAATATCTCCAATGATAGCCAAGAAAATACGAAAGTTTAAGAGACCGAATACAAAGCGAATTCTCAAAAGCTTTATCGGCCTATGTTCATACCTTAGAGCACGCATAAAAACTTTACAATAAAAATTAAACCTTTCAAGCAATTAGTAACATCTAAATATAAATTTAAATGGACAGAGGACCACGATGTTCTCTTAGAACAATTGAAAGAAAACATACTAAACGCCCCATTATTCGCTCATTTTGACGATTCGTTAGAAATCCGCGTCTATAGCGATAGTAGTCGAATGCTAACAGGATGACTACTCGCTTGCTATGCCCCAAAAACCGACAATGAGAAGGTCGTTGCTTACTGTTCTCGAAGACTGACAAAAACCGAGGAGAAAGCTAGCATATGGCAAAAAGAGTTGTAAGCTCTCATATATACATTGAGCAAATTTCGCTACTTTCTATTAAATAGAAAATTCAATCTGTACTTAGACACAAATTATATAGCGACAATGAACACACAACCTGACAAAGTCGGGAAATACACAAGATATAAGTTATTTTTAGCTGATTATGATTTTAATATACAGTATCTACCTGGGTCCACACATCCAGCAGATATAATCCGTAGGCTCGAACAAACCCAGGATATGAAGAAGGAAAAGGAAGAAGAAGACAATGACGAACAAAAGGGTGAAGACTGCCATGCTTTTAAATCAAATAATCTTGAAGTTAATATTGTAGTAACAGGTGATAGCAACCATTTACCAAACATCGCAAGAGAGCAGCGTAAAGATGACAATTACAAAGACATTATTTCCATTTTACAAGGAAAGGAACCGGACAAGATCTTCACGGTTAGATCAGCAATATTTTTTGTCTCAAAAACGATATCTTATATAGAAAACAAAACCATCCTGATTATGGCTTAATATATCTCTTATGTATACCGAAGTCGCCAGCCAATTTGTGGTTCACAACTTTCCACCGCCAGGCGACCAACCCGCATTTTGGGTTTTTAAAATTGTACAAAACCGCCATAAAGAAATTTTATATGCCGCACCTCAAAAACTATCTCGCTCACAAAATACGTACGTGCCAGAATTGCCAACGCTTAAAGAAAACACAAAAGAAGCAGGCTGAACTACTACATCACCCAGTAGGAGAGATAGCAACAACATGGGTCTATGACGAATTCGGGCCTTTCCCAAGTAAAGAAGGAAGAAATAAATACATACTAGTAGCCACAGAATTAGCTACACGATATGTAATTGCAAAAACATTAGACGCCATAAACGCAGAAAATATAGAGAAATTTTTGGAACGATATCCGTAAATTCGGTGCATTTATAACGCTGTATTGGGATCAGCATCCAGTACATGGAGCAACTCGTTTACAAAATTAAGCGCAGAAGTACGATTTCGCCTATAAGTACTCACACGCATATAATCATGCTTCCATAGGATTAGTAGAAAAAACCAATAAAATCATACAGAATTGTCTCAAATGTTTCGTAGAAGAACACCATACGGAATGGGAAAGATAGTTACCGCACGTTATTTTTGGCATCAATACTTACGTACAAGGAGGGACCAAATATTCAGTAAGCTTCTTATTATTTGGGTACGAACCTAGGATCCCGACAGAATATACACTCGCATCAAATAACATATACAAATTGACCGAGATAAACTAGCGGCCATCAGGAAGAAAGTACGAAGTAATCTGGAACAGGCGTACAACAAACAAAAACAGTTTTACGTTAGACGCCATAGACAGACAGCTTATAATCCAGGTGACCTTGTTTTGGTATATTACCCCACAAGAAAAACTGGTTTTCTTGAAGACTTTACCCTTCACTACGAAGGACCAGCACGGATTATAGAGAAGCTTAATTCAAATTCATATTGAGTCGAATTACCATCTAAATTCAACCACATAATTCAAGACATCGCGGTGGACCGTTTGTAGCCATTCTACGCGGACCAAACTGAGGGAACACAAAATTAAGAAGAAAGAGGCACAAATATAAAAACAAGAATATTAACAAAAGTCCAAATACTTACCGGGAACAGAAGAAGAACCAACAACAGAAGAAACAAAAAAAAAAAAAAGAAGATGCACTGACATAAATGGCACTTCTTTATTTCAATTATAAACTGTATCTCATTCTGTTATTTAACTTAGTATTTCCGTTCTACTCGCAAACTGCAAGATCAATATTTTTTTCTCTCATTTTTTAATCTCAAAAGTCATTAATCCTTGCAAGGTCGATCCACAATGATTTCTCGTTTCTAGCATCGCTTCTACAATACGAAGTACCTGCATGCTTATCACGTTATTTTTTCTTCTTATACAGGATGTTCATAAAATCAGGCTCTTGACAACATTATACAGAGTGACGAAAAATTCACATTCTCTATTTTTTTAAAGAAAAGTTTCCCAATTCCAAAAATGATTATTCTTCTTGCATTAGTTCTAATAATCATCGTTAGCGCCTACTACTACTGAAGTGAGACTTAACCGATATAGACTACTGCTAACTGCAAGATTCAACCAATACAGATTATGGGTACCAGATGTGACGACAACTTACATACTGATGCCAATAGCAGGCATCATCACACAATACCCACAATTAGTGAACTAGTGTATATTTATTAATCACAGTGATAGCACTTCTGCCCACTTTGATGGAAATAATAGACTGCTTTGATCCTGCTTAGCTGGGACGGAACTAGAGTGTTATTACCATTTCATATATATATCGCACCAAGTGTTCTTATAGTGTTCATAGTGCTTATAGTGTCTAAACAGTGTTTCAAAATGTGTCATTGTTGTGATGCAGTTACCTGTCACTAATAACAATTGTGTTTTCTCCAAAATAATCTTCCAGATTATTTTTTTTTCATTGTGGGGGTGTAAGGATCCCCATTTCACGACAAAGGCACGCGTCAACACAACACGTGCTATTGATTGTAAACAACATAGCAGAAGAGAAGCCGACACGAAAAACACCGAGGATCGCCGAAAGAAGATTGACCTCACGGAAGGACCCGAAGAGGACAGATAAAAGCCGAACCACCGAGGGACCCAGCATCAGTCGACCAACTGATCGCTTAATCATTACCTTCTTATGTCGCTGGGGAATAAAAACAGCTCTTTCTTACCCTATGTCGCACTGTACTGGGGATCCCATCTTGAACTTATAATCCTAATGTAACCTAAGTGTTCTGGAAACTGCCATGAGTGGAAGGGGCATCCGGCAAAACATTTTATATTCCTTCACTTGGTCATTGAAAAGGAGACATTAATTAGAAACATGTGTATTTATTATATACTGTAATAAAATTTGGCGAAGTCAAAAGTCGTCAGGACTATCATTTGACTCTACCTATAAAAACATTGTGATATACAGAACGTCCAAAAAAATAACTTATATAACCTGGTGACGGTAATGCAGTCAACGTTTTTGGAAAATTTTGGGTTTGTTTTCTACCTGTTTACACAAGAGTACCAATAATTACTAATCTATATAACAAAGCTTTACCATTCTGTCTCATATGGAAGGATTTAGAGCAGGCATTCGATAAGGTCTTATTTAAGAAGCTGCAGTCATTCAAACTTCGCATCAGTGCTATCTCAGGCTGATATGTTACTTTATTTCTAATCGCATTGCTTATCTTACAGTTGGTACGGCACTCTTCTGGCCTATTTTTCCTCTTACTGGAGTATTACAAGGATCAGCTTTCAGTTCTTTATTATATATCCTTTATGCTTCCAATATTCCTTTTGTACCACACAATATCTTTATTTCTCAATATGCTGATAACACAATTTTCTTGTATTCGGCCAAACTGTGCGACAACTTAAATTGTACAAACAACACTCAATAATTTCAGTAAGTCGTGCAAGAAATTGTTGTAAACAATTAACTCAGAGAAAACGCTAGCTCTATTGTTCCTACTGCCTAAGCGACGTTCCAGAGTCCATTCAAGCCCACCTCTGTTACTTATTGTTGATGGGTACCAAGTGGGCCCTTTACTATTAATACCTACCTAGGCGTGATATTCGATTCGAAGCTTAACTGGACTACCCATTGAAGAACTAACAGATAAGCTTAGTATTAGATTGAATCTTTTGAAAGGTCTCACAGGAGGAACTTGGGGACTAAACGCTAATGTTCTGCTTCTTACTTATAAGACGTTTCTCCGTCCCATTCTCACTTTTGGACCTATGCAATGCTTCTGTTTCTTAGTACGGACATTGGCTCACTTCAACAACCGTTGCTTATCGTAGCATTTATTGTAACAAAAATCGTATAATCGATATCCTAGCGTATAAAGTAACAAATGCTATAGCATTTTCCATGCCATGGCATATCCTATGGCGTTGCTTGTTGATAGAACGTGCTCTATTTTTTTAAAGCATTTTGCCCAGCATTACTGGTCGAATTGCAGTGCCGTGGTATGTTAAAAGAAAGCGAAAGAGTTTGTGCCAAATATCCGTGCTCTTTGTTTTGCGTGTGAAATTGAATTGTAGTAAAGAAAATGAGTTGGAGTAGGGACGCTGTTTGTCCACATACTTCTTTGTGATTTTCGTTTTTTAATATAACCGGCGAGAACTGTAGCTTTAACTACCTCACACTTGTTTCGGAGCAATAATTACGCTTTTCTCCAGTGATTTGTTGTACGTCACAACAAGATGCTTATCAAAATGCTACCGTGTAAAAGAACCATATATTTTTGATGCTATAGAATATTATACGAGATTTTTTGGCAGGTACGAGAAATGCTTCCGTCTAAAACTAATCTTAATCTGCACGAACCAAATAATCCGCTTAGAGTGCCTATGACAACAGAAGATATCAGTACAAATATAGCAAAGAAATGAAATGTCGTACTCCATGAATGATTGTTTAAAATACAGATAGTAGATTTACTGGAAAAGGAGTACATATGCAACGAATGTATGTGTGGATTTTTACAATACATCTGCACTTTATTTTATTATTTTTTTATTTTTATTAATTTTTTGCAAATGGCTCCTCAGAAAAAGTGTTTCGCGCCAAAACAAATGATTGCATTTTAACTTCATTATCTGCTACCACTTGGAAGGAAGAAGAGGAAAATATTTTAGAATGTACTGTGTTGTTGCAGTTCTCACTCTCGGTTGGATTGTTTATATGAAGCAGGGAGCAAAGTAGAAGTACAAAATATGCAACAAAAGTTATTCCTATTTAAGTGATAGTTGTTAGTATGTTTCAAATGAAAGACACTGACACGCTTGAAATTACAAGTTGCTGACTACTGTGTATATATAAAAGAACTTGTGAAATTCTGATTCAGCTATTCTTTGCCTTTGTTGATACGGTAAGGTAAAGTCATCTGTACCACCCATACGTTCACTTTTTGTAAAATATTTTAAAGACAAGTACTAATAATAATATAATTTCTTGAGTAAGTTTTTAGAAGTTACAGAATTCTACCAAGTAAATTACTTTATATTCGTAAGTTAGTCTTGTCTATTTGGAAATTTTTAAACTTTATTTGCTCCCTGGGTGTTTTAGGGGTCCATAGATTTGTAAACTGTACAGTCCGCCAAAAGTTCTGTTTGATGAAATTAGTTTCGTAAATAACTTCAGAGTGGAAGGACAATTTGAGTACAGGTTTCAGTAAATTAAAAAGAGTGTAATATTCTGTACGTTTCATCTATAACCACAGTTTTACGTACCAGCCATACCCCTGTTATTCCAAAAGGTTAGTCTTCCGCAAATGGCGTCTCCGTGTTACACTCACATAAAGCTGTTTTCAACGTTTTATTACATTTTATATGTTGTTAATTTGGCATGTCTTACCTAGTGTAATTACTCTTTCATTTCCGTCATTCACTCTTAACTGTTAATCACAAATATTGTATAAACTGCCGCAGATGGCGGCCCCGGATAAGACCCATATAAACCTCTTTTCGGCTGCTTAGTCTTTCTTTAATGATGAGAATTCACTCTATCTTTTAGTCTCTCCTCCAATCTTGCACATGTAAGGTCTCCAGTGTTACTTAACAAAATATAGCTGAGCGAACGAAGTGGGTTTGGTTTCTACCTTTCATCACAATTTAGACAAAAACAAGATGTTCGGTTATAGAGCCATAAGACAGTTGGGGCAGATTTTAAATGTCATTCTTCACTTTCTTCTTATTCTCATGCTGACATTTCGTTAGATTCTGTTCATTTTTCCGTAAATTTTGTATTTCGGAGCCGCCATCTGCTGAAGTTAACTCCAAATATTTCTTATTTTTATGATTTCTTTTCTCTTAATACATATTTATTCGTATTGCATTACTCCGTAAACTTACCTTCCAATGGTTAAGTGTTCCAACTTACTCAGAAATAACGAAAACAATGAAATCCTTACCGTCTCATATTTCCATCCAGCTTACAAATAACACCCTACTACAGTGTCATATTAATAAACTTGTAGAGGGGGAAATTGGGACTGAGTCCTCTATCAAATACATGCCCATGGGCATAAAAAATTACAAAACTCATACGAAAATACTTCTTTCATATAGGGCCGCGGTGGCTCAGCGGTAGAGCGTTCGCCTCTGGTGCTTGGAGTCCGGAGTTCGATCCCAGCCTGCGTGGGTTTTCTCGGGGTTCTCCCGTTTCCTCCCATTTTATTCAGTCCACCATTTCATTCATTACTCATAATCACCGTCTACTTTAGCCTCACTGGCATAATTGTGGGACGTAAAACAAAGATTTCATTTCATTCTCATTTACTTCTTTTCTATGAAATAATCTGTAAAGGCATTGTTTTTCAATTCTGGGTCAAATCACTGTTCCTTTTTCTCGAGAATCCAAATGTGCAATAAGAAATGGGGTTTCCATTTAAAAGTTTAAAGTTACCCCTCGTACTCCCAAAAGGGGTGGGGATATGGGATTGCGCTTGCTATCATTGGATAGCTTTTTCAAAACTAACATGTGCTTTTGTTTGTTGTGCTGATCTGTATATTTCGCAAGATATTGGACCGTTCCGGAACTTCTACTGCACCCTGTATATCTGTGCAGATTATAATTACGAGATGTTTTCAAGTAAAACCTGTTAATTCAATGAGGAAGAGGAATATTAAAGTAACTTACTTATGTAGGCGGAGAAAATGTAAGTCATTTGTGAACATAGAAATAGCACTAAAAAGTGCGGTTCATTACTATTGTAATGTCAAAGTGATTTTATGTATGGAGACTGCTGGTTGACAGCTTCGTGTTCGTTGATTCTCCTGTTATCTTGCACATTTTCATTTCAACGCTTATTTCATCATCATTTATTTATATTTGTCATCCGTTTCAATTAAACGGCACAACCAGTACGTTAAATTAAAAGTTTTATTTTGTTTCTAGACCACCTAGCACAGGCTGGGTGCGTGTTTCTCGCACTTACCTTTTTCTATGTATGCATATATCCGTCTTCACTAGTGCGCTTCAGCGCCGTATAAGCCTACTGCTCTGCGCTCTGGTTTACCCGTTTTCTGAGCCAGAATATATATACAAAGCTGGCTTATATAGTGGCAACCTAGCACAGTTTGTGCATCGTTTTGTCAGGTTATTCGTTCTAATTACATATTTAACGGTAGTACATATGTAAAAATCTGTACACAGCTGGCATGCGTCGAGAAAATTAAGTGTAAAAGGCATTCGGAGAATTGTAATTTTTAAATAATTATTTCTGTTAGTACTACAAGACTTCACGTCTTCTAAGTTGGGTGTCGGCATTCAGTGACAGCGATTGGACGTTAATAGTGCGTGTGTGTGTTTGGAAGGGGGGAGGGGTTCCTGGGTGTTTCTTACACTTTGACGAAAGGTTGTATAACTAATAGGATACTATATTTTACAGTTAAAATACCGTGTATCTTATTTCATATTTCATTAAGTAAATTGACAAGAGAAACTCAAGTAGGTACTAGCCCTTTGTACTCTTAAACAACAAATAAATAAAATGGATAATATTAACCATAGTAATGAATAATGACATTTTAGGAACTGCCAATTTTTATGCAATTTTAGAATAACTTTTTTTTTTTTTTTTTTTTCGAAATGTTTTCCCAATTAATTGCAAAGCAGCTGACTAACATATCGAAATCCATCGTTAGCTGTGTCAGGTCCATTGGCCTAACGGCATGAGCAAGCAGTTCCTGCGGATTTTCCGCTCCTTATTGCACGCCACTGTCACGGAGTGCCTATTGATCAAGAAGTTTTGTGTTGAAGCAACTGACCCTAGAGCACAAAGCAAGGCGCACAGGGTCAGCATTGACATTTTTGCAACGATACAGCTGACGATGGATTTCAATCGGTGCTATGCCCTGTGCATTCAAAAACTTTATGACTGCTCGCACTTCACACGTGCGGGAGCTGGAATAGGAACATCCATCTTCAACCACTGCCACGACGCTACTGAGAGCACTATGGAAGTTCCGCTAGTGCATGTGCCATGCTAGGACCTTATTCTCTCACGTGCATGTAGTGGTTTTGCGCAACATACCGTTTCCTAGCTATGGGACGCGTGGGAAACTTACTTTCTGGATACGCCTCGTATAAGAAATATTAGACTCACCTTTCTTCCATTGTTTTTTTTTTTTTTTTTTCGAATCAATTCACTCTGTGTCGCTGAAAAATTATTAACTCACATTTTTTTGATTGAATTTGTGTATTGCCCAATAAAGAAAATTAAGATTCCTCAATACACTCAATTACATCGCTGTTAATCAAACTGTAGCTTGAATTTTATTTCTGGTAACTAACAACGTGAAGAGAACAGTGTATCATAAATAACGGTTTTTGTATTTCACATGCGATCTTGGTCCAAGTGTTATAATATAACACATGTACAAACACTTGTTACATCTAACTCTTCTTGTTTAATTCTTTATTCCGTTACAACAGTTTTTATTTACATCATAAAAGTAACTTCCGATTGGTTAAAAAAGAAACACCAAAGTAAATAAGAATAATTTGTTGTACAGATCTGAAAACTATTCCTTTGCTCTATTTTTCAGCATAGTTTCTATAAATATTCAAGTACTTATCATATCTTTGTACTAGCTTAGAAGTTCCATCAGCATAAAAATCTCCCGTCCGTGCCTTGAGCCAGCCTGTGACCGCATCTCTCAGCTCTAGGTCATCACCAAGCGCTGAGATCCTGGAAATTTGTGGAAATTCACCGGAAAGCTCTGAGATTGTGAAACGTTGATTTTCACGAACTTTTTCATAAACTTTCTGAATGAGTTGATCAGTGACCACTGATGGCCTGCCACTCCTCTCTTTTTCATGCATGTTTGTTCGTCCACATATAAATGAACGAATCCATTCACGAACAACTCGTTCACTCATCACACTTGGTCCATACACTGCACAAAGTTCCCGATGAATAGCTGCTGCCGAATAATTATTTTGCCGTAAGAAAACGTATGACAGCTCGCACTTCACGGTGATTTCTATTTCATCACAAGTGGTAGAGCGTTCACCTCTGGTGCTTGGGGTCCCGGGTTCAAACCCTGCTCCCGCCAAGTGAGCTTTGTGGTGGACAAACACCGTGTGCGTGGGTTTTCTCGGGGTTCTCCCGTTTCCTCCCACTTTCTTCATTCCACCATTTCATTCATCTCTCATAATCACCGTCTCCTTTAGCCTGACCGGCATAACCATGGGACGTAAAACTCAAAGATTTCATTTCATTTTTTCTATTTCATCACACATTTTGGGGCGCTACAAAAGTGGAACTAGTGATCCGACAATCTTCATTCTACCACGGCTGGATGGCTACCGCGCACGTCTATGCAAAGATAGTAGCGCGGCCCCCACTACTTCATGCGCAGTGACCAATCGAAAGTTACTTTCCGAACGCGCCTCGTATATAGTTTATGTACATTTTTTTTCCTTATAATCAATTAAAATAATATTCTTTTATTTTTTGTTGCATGAATCATAAGAAAAGTACAAATTAAATTACAGAGTTTTTATTTAACTTCGCACGTTACCTATTCGTCACAAGTCAATTCTAAATTGGTTTCAGATGATTGTCAAAGTCATAAAAGAATTATTTTAACTATGATTTGAAACAGTTACACTCACACACAGTGAATTTGATAGTCTCTTTGTATTATTGCTGGTGAATTTTCGAGGACAGAAAGTAAAGGAAATATTCGATTTGATTGTGGAGTGAGCGAGTGCCTTGTTACTTGTAGATACTTACGTGAGCAAAAAGGTTTGTTTAGTTAAAGTTAATCATCCTGCTGTCAATTTAAAACAATGAAAGATTAATTGTTGTTTATTCTCATTTATCTTATGTTAAGTTTTACGGTACAGGGTTCATCAGGTGGTAAAAATTAAACTTTCGAAAGAGGTTATGTTAACTTCTCTTAGCACTTGTGTCAGAAATTATTCTCTAGTGCATCATAAATCTAATATTTTTTTCTTTTTCTTTTACTACTTTGATATTTTTACCGCTCTTATTTTTTCAGGTGTAAATGGCCAATCACATGAATGACAATGTCCACACTAAAGCATTCACACCACGAGAGTATCAGGTAAGAGTAATATTGATTAAAATTGTTTCATGGTAACAATCCATTATAGTTCTTTTCAGTAGGAGTTAGTAATCACAGTTGAAAATAAAGTTAATTACTTTATGGATATATCTTGGTCAATGAGTTTCAAATTTCCAGATTCTTCTAATATGGTGGGAAACTTGAAATATACATTTTGAAAAGGTTATTTTTAATAGGGACAATCTTTCGTGGAGGAAGAATTGATTGATTTAAATTAAATGACTTTTTTAAAATCTGATTTAAATCAAATTTACTTTAGTTAAAACAGAAATAAAATGCAGTTTTCTAACCATTCTTGGACGCCATTTCAGTTTAAAACTAGCATCTTAATCCGTACAGTGTAATGGTATGATCTTAATAATGCAAGTTTAAAGAATACACCCATTTTCTTTTTAGATTAACGTTAATGGCCCTTGATTTTTTGACAGTGTACTTAATTTAATTGTGTGGGGCACGGTGGCCCAGTGGTATGGCGCTTACTTCTGGTACGTGGGCTCCCTTGTTCGATCCCCGGCCAAGTAAGTTCGTGGTGGACAACATCATGTGCGTAGGTTTTCTCGGGGTACTCTCATTTCCACCCACACGTTCATTCCACCAATTCTTTCATTCTTCATGCACTTGAATTAATTATTCGTCTCTCTTAGTCGTAAGAGCATAATCATGGCACGTTAAACTGAAAGATTTCATTTTTCATTTATTTTAATTATTTCGTATTCAAATGGCTATTTCAGAAGAAATTTTTGAATCTATTTATCATTCAGTTCTCATTAGTTTTACAGAGATTGTTCAGTCTACATTTGGTCAATTTTGACTTACCTAAAATTTAGAAGAATCAATGGCGCCAGGTCCGTAAGTGCTCGATGTGTTTCCCTTGGTTCCTAACAATAGCCCGACAGCGTAATTTTCACTGTAATAGGCTTCTCTGAAGAACTGGGAGGGAAATGTTGTTCCATTCCCTTTGCACAGCTTTCCAAAGTCCTTCCACAATTGTCACACGCCGTTTTCCCAAAGCCTGCTCCAGCAATTCAAATCCACAATACTACATAGGACTTGAATCTGGAGATTTAACAGGTACCTCATTGAAAGGTATCACCTGTATACCACTTGTCTCCTCCATCTTCCTGTAGAATGCGAGGGACAATCGTGAGGAATGTGATGAGGCCTTGTCCATGTGAATGCTCACCAGATTGGCGTCATTTCCGTACATTGTTGGAATCTCATGCTCGTAGATCGGCCGCATGATCTGCTCCTGAAAGTACTGCGAATTTATTTTTTAGTTCTTCGCCACCCTACGAATCTTCAGTTTACCTCGGTAACAGTAGCCAGCGTAGCAGTAACGACCATGAACCCTTTTGGGAAGGATCTTTACAGACACGGACCCACCTTCTGAAGTTCTTGTTTCCACCCATGGATCCACCTTTGTTTTGCCAGATGCCGTTCGTACAGCTTCCGGGCGTTACAGTTTCGTTCCTTTTGGTGGGCATCCGTGAGAAGATGGCCGCGAGCTTTCATGACTTTTACCAGCTTGAGTTGATGGTGTAACGTCCGGCTCACAATCTCCAAAGACACGTCAAGACGATTAGCCATACACCTTTGTGTTGGCGGATTTTCTTGCATTACCATTTTGTGAAGTTTCCTCTGCATGGTGGAGGTGGCCTTCGTGCATTCCCGCTTCCTAGGCAACTTTGTTGGTGATCCAAATGGTGGAGCTTTTTAATAACATTTTTTATTCCACTTAAACTGATGTTGCAACCATTCTTCTTGCACTGTTTTCTAATGACAGAAGCACTAAAGTGGGCGTCATAAAGAGCTGCAAGATAGCCTTCCCAAAACCGGCTTAGTTTGGGCGGCATTTTGGTCACAGAGCGAAAACCCACACACGGAAACAAATTTAACACAACAATGGTCCTGTTTTGTGCGTTATTGTCGTCCGCGCGGAAAAACAACTCCGTTCCCAGAAAGCCACTGCACAACACTGCAGGACGCCACGAGCCAGGTCTGGTGAGTCCATTCTGTCCGGGAGGGGAAGGAACAAAATCGGCCAAACGTAGGCTGAACAACCTCTGTAGTTTAGAATTTTACATATCATGGAAATGCATATGAGGCGGTCGGAACACAGGACTTAGGTTCAATCACAGAAGTTGTAAGAGTAAGACGTAAAGTGTGCACGCTTCGTTTAAATAGATGGAAAAATGAACACTTATTATTTTACAATATCTCGACGTGCACCTTTTAAGCACGAAAGGAGCATCAGGTAGAGATCTGAAATATGAAATACGTGCAAAACGAAAAACAGAAAGAAAATGATCCTTTTGTGTACTGAGTGCCCCATATCATACTGTAATTGAAAAGTGTGTATATATATATATATATATATATATATATATATATATATATATATATATATATATATATATATAATATACACTATATGATCAAAAGTATCCGGATACCTGGCTGAAAATGACTTACAAGTTCGTGGCGCCCTAGGTCGGTACTGCTGAAATTCAATATGGTGTTGGCTCACCCTTAGCCTTGATGGCAGCTTCCATTCTCGCAGGCATACTTTCAATCAGGTGCTGGAAGGTTTCTTAGGGAATGGCAGCCCATTCTTCACGGAGTGCTGAACTGAGGAGAGATATCGATGTAGGTCGGTGAGGCCTGGCACGAAGTCGGCGTTCCAAAACATCCCAAAGGTATTCTATAGGATTCAAGTCAGGACTCTGTGTAGTCCAGTCCACTATAGGGATGCTATGGTCGTGTAACCGTTCCGCACAGACGTAAAGTATGAACAGGTGCTCGATCGTGTTGAAAGATGCAATCGCCATCCTCGAATTGCTCTTCAACAATGGGAAGCAAGAAGGTGCTTAAAACATCAATGTAAGCCTGCGCTGTGAGAGTGCCACGCAAAACAACAAGAGGTGCAAGTCCCCTCCAAGAAAAACACGACCACACCATAACACCTCCACCTCCGAACTTTACTGTTGGCACTACACACGCTGACAGATGACGTTCACCGGGCATTCGCCATACCCACACTCTGCCATCGGATCGCCACATTGTGTACCGTGATTCGTCACTCCACACAACGTTTTTCCACTGTTCAATCGTCCAGTGTTTACGCTCCTTCCACCAAGCGAGGCGTCGTTTGACATTTACCTGCGTGATGTGTGACTTATGAACAGCCGCTCGACCATGAAATCCAAGTTTTTTCACCTCACGCTAACTGTCATAGTACTTGGAGTGAATCCTGATGCAGTTTGGAATTCCTTTGTGATGGTCTGGATAGATGTCTGTCTATTACACTTTACGATCCTTTTCAACTGTCGGCGGTCTCTGTCAGTCAATAGACGAGGTCGGCGTGTACGCTTTTGAGCTGTACGTATCCCTTCACGTTTCCACTTCACTATCACATCTGATACTGTGGACCTAGGGATGTTTAGGAGTGTGGAAATCTCGCTTACGGACTTATGACACAAGTGACACCCAATCACGTGACCACGTACGAAGTCCGTGAGTTCCGCGGATCGCCCCATTCTGCTTTTTCACGATGTCTAATGACTACTGAGGTCGCTGATAATGAGTACCTGGCAGTAGGTGGCAGCACAATGCACCTAATATGAAAAACGTATGTTTTTGGGGGTGTCCGGATACTTTTAATCACATAGTATATATATATATATATATATATATATATATATATATATATATATATATATATATATATATATATATATATATCACGAGCTGAACAGTGTAAAATGAATTTTTTTAGCATACTCAGTACCTACCTCAAGCTGTGTTTTTATTGTATAACTTTAATTAAAATGGGTTTTTAAGGGGAGGAAAGGGGGAATTTAAAAAAAAAAATGCCAAAAATAGAGGGTCTCAGAAGCCTTACAAGTTAGGAAGATAAAACTCAGTATATAAGCTTAACATTAAAAATAATTAGACTAATATTCAAGCACTTTCGAGAATTCCGCTTTTAAGGAAAGAGGAGAAACATTCGTACATATTATATGTCTTTCACCTTCAAATCCACGTTGTCTGTCTCGTCATCACGAGAAAACGATGAGTTTCAATAAATAAATGAATGAATGAATTGATTTGAATTAAAATGAGATAAGTGAATATTTTATTTTATTTTTATTATTTGTCATACGGCGTTATTTCATTTGTTTGCTTTTCCGACCAACGTCACAGATAAACTTTTTAGGTCCTGAATATGTATACGAAGTTTATCGGTTTATTACCAGATCATTCTGTATATGTGCTACAGCAATGAATACAACAAGGTTTTCAACATTAATAAGGTTTGTACTTACCACCTGAACGTGAAATTAATAATCTTGACGTTTCAGTGACGATTGTGGCCGTCATCAATACAATACAATTCAAGATATTTGTAAATTGCGTGGAAAATTTACTGTAAACGTATTTCGTTTCTTCAGAAGTAACATTTAAATTGTTAACCTTTTGATTACGGAGCCTTTTTAAAAAAAAAGCCTGGGATACGGCGCCAATTTCTGCAGTTGCCTAGTATGTCTCCTGAATAAAACACATGCAAGTGCATATATGTGATACCCAGAAAGTTAAAAAACAATTAGGTTTAGTGGGCAAACTGCAAGGTATCTATAAATAGTTACTTCGTATCCCAAGCCTTATTTTTAGGTAACTAAATATAGTTACTTCGTGTCCTAAAGGTTAATAAAACACTTCCGAGTTCCCTTCGTTCTAGATGTGTATTGCTTTCTTTTTAACTGTACTTAAACTCGAGGATAAAGAAACAACATTTGTTATATCTATGCCAAAACACCCAAAATTTATCAAATCAGTTTAGAACAGTACAGTTTAGAAAAACAATTATGTGATGCATAGCTCTTGTATTTCTTCTGAGGTAAGCGATCTCTTTATTAATATTCGATATGCATTATATTAGTTCATTAAGTAGTTAAGGTTTTTGATACTCATTTTTATATAAATATTTCTGTAGTTATGAATATATTCTTTGAATATTTGATATCAACTATGATTATCCGGTGTATGTATTATATTAACCATGACCAAGGATTGAAGAGTTTGTATATTCCAGGTGGAGTTGCTGGACGCGGCGAAAGAGAGAAACATTATTGTCTGCCTTGGTACGAACTCTGGGAAATCCTTCATAGCGATGAAATTAATTCAGGAAATGGCCAATGATCTTCGAAGGTATGTTAATATATACAAGTTGCGTCGACATATTAGTTAGAAATACGAAAATTAATTGCACTGAAATGTTTGCTTACATACGTATTTGTTAAATATTTAAGTACAGCTTGATTAATCTCTACTTGCCGAAATTAATATCAGAAGAAGAAAAATAATAATAAGTGTAGGTTAATTTGTTAATACAAATCGTTATATCTGGCAATCTTCACAAGTACGTGGAGTAGAAATGTAAAATACTAAGTGATAACTAACTAGCTAACTGTAAAACCTCTCCACTGACTTCTGTCCTTAGCCAACTGGATCCAGTTTCTACTTTGTATTCCTATTTCTGCGAGATCCATCTTAACATTATCCTCCCATCTACGCCTAGATCTTCCTAATGGCCGTTTTTCGATTGGATTTCCAGTTAAAACTTTGGAAACGTTTCTACTTCCTTCCATTCTGGCGGCTACATGATCTATACACCGGAGCCTCCTAATCTTGATGATCCTAACCATGTTTGGTAAACGTAGTAGTTGATAACTACTAAATTTAACATTTAATATTTTACAGAGAAACATAGATTACCATAGTTGAAAAGACCCATATTTAAGTACCCTTTAAATGTAAAGGTGAGTCTTTTCAAACTATTTAATATCTTAAAGGGATATGGCCATTATTTTATAGCACCTTGTATCTCGGCCTATTGCGTCCTGTAGATCTGGAAATAAAATTGGTTGTTGCGATTTATCCCACAGCGACAAGCCAAGGTATATCAACAAATACTATAAAGCAAATCTGCAGGACTTTCCTGTTAGATGAAACATAATGTATATATGTGTGAATTAACTATTCTAGTTCGCTATTGGTCAATAATGGCACCTGGCCTTAACCTAACTTTGTGATTGGCCGAAACTTTTACCCCTGCATGATAGGTATGGTACTGATGTGGAAGTACCTCGTCGAAACAGTTTTAAATAACCTAATTGATTACCGTATTTGCCGGCGTATAAGACGCACTTTTTTCCTCTGGAAATTGTCAGTAAAATTGGGGTGCGTCCTATACGCCGGTGCGTCTTATACGCCGGTGCGTCTTATGCAACTAACGGTATTTCGAAGACATTATATTTCACTGCCTCTGCTTCTCCTTTGTGTTGTTGAAATCAGGGTTCAAGAAAGTGCTGACATAAGGTTGAATATTTCAAAGGTACCAATAACATTGTTTTTCCGAAAGGAATATGCCTGCAAAACTTGTCGCCGTGGTTCTTATAAACCGCTGAATAAAGACCAAACAGTCCGTGTTCTTTGTAACCACCGATTGTTGTTTCACCACATTGCTTTTGAAAGGATGACGGTGTTCTTTTATTTAGTACTTGTAACCACAGATTTTATGTTTTGTATTGTTTACGAATAGATGACCAACAAAGGCTAAGAAAGATTCGCATCGTGTTCTGCCTCAGTTCATTAATCTTCGTTATCGTGGCAAGTTGTTAAAATGTCGCGGAGGCACAGCTACGACATAGCGTTTAAGCTGCAGGTTATAGAATATGCTAAAGCTAATGGGAATAGAGCCGCAGAACGTCATTTTGGCCCTCCTCCTACAGAAAAGATGATTCGCACCTGGCGAAAACAAGAAAATGAACTTACAGCAGCAAAGCGATCTAAGCATAATCTTCGCAGAGGAGTCGTCAAATGGCCACAACTCGAAGAGGATGTAAGAAAATGGGTTGAGAACCAAAGGAAGGACGGGATTGCAGTGTCTACAAAGATGATAATCCACAAAGCAAAATCTATGGCAGAGCGTACAGGTAACACTGATTTCATTGGTTCAACTACATGGTGTTCCCGATTCATGAAAAGAAATCGCCTTTCTATGCGTGTAAAAACTAAAATAGCACAGAGAATGCCAGCTGAATATGATGACAAAATTGTACAGTTTCACAGATATGTCTTAAAAATCAGAAAGCGTAAACAATTTCAACTTTTGCAAATAGCCAATATGGATGAGGTACCTCTCACATTTGATGTACCTTCAAATAAGACAGTGGACTAAAAGGGCAAAGAAACTGTTACTGTGAAAACCACTGATCATGAAAAAACGCGTTACACTGTTGTGCTATCATGTTGTGGAGATGGAACGAAATTGACGCCATTCTTGGTATTTAAAAGAAAAACATTACCAAAAGAACAAATACCAAATGGTGTAGTGATTCACGTTCATGAAAAGGGTTGGATGGATGAAAACGGAATTAAGATGTGGATAGAGAAGGTGTGGTCCATTGTATTTTTGTCATAAATGCATGTATTTTTTGTTGTCTTTTTACAGTATATCTGTTTACATTTTATGCTTAAAGTAAAATACCTACATTAAAGTAAAATAAAATATAACAAATACTTGAACAAAAAATAATGGAAATTAATAAAATTTTCACATATTATATTTTTCTCGAAAATCGTTTCCAAAAAAGGGGGTGCGTCCTATACGCCGGTGCGTCTTATACGCCGGCAAATACGGTATATTTTATTGATTATTAACGCGTCATAGTATGTACATGTATTTAGTAGTGTGAACAAATAGTCGTTTAAAATAAAAGTGTGATACATGGATAAAGCGAGACGTAATTTTACAGAACAGGAATAAACATTCATTGCCCTCTCTTAATGCTGTGTCATTTTTCTTAAAACATTTTCGTCCGACAGTATATATATATATATATATATATATATATATATATATATATATTTTTTTTCTAAAAACCTTTTATCCTCCAAAAGATCACTGTGATAGGGATCGACTATCAATTTCGAATAAAAGATGGAGATGTCAATATCAAATACTTGAGTATTTTAGGCTATGGACTAATCCCATTTACTGTCTACAGCTATAGAAAAGATGTTTGAAATTGAATCAAAAAAAAAAAAAACTGATAGCATAAGTAGTCAAAAGAGAAATACTGTGTGTGGTATCTTAGAGTATGTAATGAGATATATTTCAAGTTCTCTCAGGTGTACAGTTGAGAAATATGACATTAACGTTTATTCATTTGGACTAACCTTGGTATACTCCTGTTATTTAGTAAATGCTGAAATTTGTACTCCCATCTTCCTCAGCGGCGCGGCGTTTTCTTAAGGTGTCTATCAGCAGAAAACTCGCCACATCACATCACATGACAATAATCGTTGTGGAATAGATACGATTTTCATTTTAAAATTTCGTGAATTGTGTGAGATTGTATGTTTTGTTGCAAGTGTTTGTTTGTGTTAACCATCCCTGTTTAGCACCAAGGCTATATGAGACGGGTCTGCAGTTCCTTGTCGAATCCGAACCACATCCAAACGGGTTGACACGGGAATTTTTAGTGAAGATGAACTCAAATCATTCGCCATTTAGCACAGTATTAACTATTTAGTCACAAGGGAGCGTAATGTATGAAATTTCGACCGTCACCTTAACATAGAGTATAAACTATTTGCAGTTCCACTAGGAATCTCCGTATTTGTGGCAACATGAGCAAGCACACCATGCATTTTAGCGCATGTGCCTTTGGTGGTCCCGGGTTCGATTCCCGGTGGAAGAGATAAAAAATATTTTTTTAATCATTCGCGTGTATTAATCATCCGGATCCTTTATCCTAAAGGGCGTGACCATTGAGCGTTAAATATATATATATATATTGTAAGGATCCCTACCTTTCAGTGCAAGCACACTGAATGGTGTATTCATGCAACACGTGCTGTTCTTTACAAGCATCAGCACAGCAGACGATACACATAAAACCAGAAAGACATGAAGACAGCATGACGGGAACCGAAAAGGGACGAACCACCCAGAAGTGGTCTATAAAAACGAAGAGGACAGAAGTATCATTTGACTACTGATGACTTAACCTATATCTGCTCTTGAGGTCGACCTGGACGAAGTACTACTACCTTGCCTAAAATCGCTGGAGGCTGCCATGAGCTGAGGTGGTTACCAAAAAGTAATATATTCTGAAGTCGCTGCAAGACGCCCTGGAGGATGCTATGATTTAAAGGGTTCCCGTATAAAACATGTCCGTCCTTTACCTCACTGGCCATTTTAAAGAAGATTTTAAGATATTCACTTTGTAGATACAAAGACTATTTTGTATTATTTTTATCAAATAAATTAGGTGAAGGGCTAGAATGTCGAACTATCATTGTTTCTACCCACTTAAGCATTACAATATATTTACACTATTCATTTAGTTAAAATGGAAGCTTTTCTGGAGCTATGTAGTTAACATATATGCTTTTGGCGCGGTAGATCCAAGGTTTATTTTCGGTAAGAGTTCATGTTCGGATCCTAATTTAATCTGTAAGTTCACATCTCATAAGCTTAGTCCTAAAACGGGTATTAAATTCCGAACCAATTGCCATAAGAAGCTCGTTAAAAATGGAGGAAGATCGGATACCTAAAGATATGAAAACTGGTTATGGCAAGGCGTAGATAAGAACAAAAAATGTAAACGAGAATATATGTTATTCTTTAGCTAGATGTCCTGATTAGACGATTATTTCCAGAAGAAGACATAATCTATGAAAATATTCGATTGTGGTAATAAAGATTCATATTCAATGCTGTATTCGATTCTCTAGGTGCTATTTTTCTTTCTTAAGTCTTGTAAATGATAATGTAATATGCTAAGTCGTAATGTTTGTGATTAATTATATTATTATTATTATTATTATTATTATTATTATTATTATTATTATTTATTTATTACCTGGATTTTAGAAGTAAATGTGTCTTATTATTTTTAGGCCATTTCGTAAAGGAGGGAAAAGAACATTATATATAGTGGATACTGTTTCTTTGGTAACTCAACAGGCTTCCTTTATAAGGCATTTAACCGATCTCTCAGTAGGCGAATACACGTCTTTCAGTAAAGTAGAATCTTGGACCAAAGAAGAATGGGAAACTGAATTGCACAACAATCAGGTATGTATTTTTGGGGGGACTTTTTCGTCAATATGCATTGTTTATCTTATGTAATAAGATACTACCAGAAGTAAATTTCAGCGTGAATAACACCAGTGTCGTCTAATGGTCACCTATAAATCCTGTGCAGATATATTAAGTAAACTTTAGTAATAATTACTAATTCACCTAAGTAATTTTCTTTTCATGTGTTTTATAACCGATATTTCAAGTGTTGCCCGCGGGCACTTATCTTCAGAGCTTAGGCGTAGAATTTCTTCTATGCTGATCTTGACATAGTGTCCATAACAACAGTGGTGTATATTAAAATATGTATAATTAGAGAATACTCGTTCTGTGGAGGGGAGAATACGTTTCATTTTGGACATGAAGGGGTAAATTTGGATTTAAACGCCATTGGAAGTATTACTGGTCATCTCAGCGACCCCGAAAACTATAGATTCGACACTAATATTGGTGATTTTCGATCATTTATATATATATATCCCGCTCCACTAAGTTGCACTGTCAAAGTGAAATGATAAAAATCATTCCAGGCCCAAACCTCATCTATATTGAAATTTCGATCGAGATCAGTCTCGTGGTTCAAGAGTTATAAGTTTTATTTATTTTTCTATATCTCCCCCCTCCCCCGCTCGTACGTTGTACCGTCAAAGTGAAATGATAAATCCATCCCAGGCTATGTTGAAAATTTCATCGAGATCGGTCACGTGGTTCAAGAGTTATTAAGTCACAAATATAGTGACTTTCATTTATATATAGATAATATAGTATAATTTGGTAGTTCATTCGTTACTAATCAAACCTGTTTTTTGTATATTTTTGGAATCTTATCCTTGTAATCTTGTACGGTGTACATTGTCACGTCTTCCAATCAATGGATATTCAAATTCCTGTGTGTAATATGTAGCCAAATTGAACACTGTTACCAATTAATATTCAAATTCAATACTTTTTTTTCATGTCATATTTTGTCATTAACCAAATTATACAGGATGTTTCAAAATGAACATCAAGGTTTAAAAGGCTTTGTAGTATTTATTGCTCTAATACATCAAATGAAAGAGCAGCTCAAACAGTTTTTGCTACAAGTGTTCAATGTGAACACCATTCGTCACACTGCATATATCGAGCCGATAGGCGAGAAAACCCATAAAATTTTCGCCGGACTATGGCACAAAACATTTTCAATTTAGGGGAATCTTGTTGCAACTGTACCATCTCTTGGGGATTTGCTGACCCCTAGATGCGAACATTATGACTGTCCGTCACCATTTACGTGAAATGTCGATTCATCACTGAAAACGACACGATCCAGAAAATCTTTCGTCATGCAGCAACATTTCATTTGCAAAGTTAGCACGTAAACCGTAGTCTGTAGGTTATAGAGCTTGTAGCAACTGTAAACGGTAAGAGTAGTTGTAAGCGTCTTCTTAAAATTCTTCACACAGACAGTTGCACTGTAACTACAGATTCAGTCTTTGCAAAATGTAAAACACAAAAAGCTTTCTGCTGACTAGTCGCCGTGCTTTGCTACTAGCGCTTTCTACCGGCAGACAGAAGAAACAGTGCATGTGTGCGTACAAAACAATTTGACTTGCTCTTTCATTTGATATATTATTTATAATTGTAAATTAATTGTAATAAATACTACGAAACCTTAAAACGTTGATATTCATTTTAAAACACCCTGTATAGTAAATAGGTTAAACAATAATAATAATCAGACCTGCGGTGAATAGAATTCCTGTTGTCCGCTTGCTAGGCGAACACTATGGTTGTGCTATGAGAAGCAGAACAATTTCGTTCTGCATTTCTTACGTTTATTTACTTATTTATACCTGAACTTTAAATCTGGGTGCAGGTTCACAATGTAGCATTGATTTCGCAGGCTCTGTCTGGAAGTTGGTTAAATAAATAAATGTCTAAGGATGCAACTGAAATATTAGAATGTGCACAAAGGAACACTATAGAAGGTATTGAGATGATTTTTTAACTTACATCTTTACCTCAGTGCCTTGGTTTGTTAAAACGACTCTTCAAAAATAACAGGAATTAGGATTGAATTTTCAAAGAAACTAAATTTCTGAAGTAATGTATAAATGGTGATGTTTGATTTTCTTTTGCAGGTACTTGTGATGATAAGCCAAATCTGCCTGTACATGCTTGTAGAAAAATATTTGCATTTATCGGATGTTAATTTGATTGTGTTCGACGAGTGTCATAGGGCTGTGAAAGAACATCCAATGTGTCAGGTGAGTACGATTCTTGTGACACAATAAATTGAAGAAGTATTCAAAGCAAGTGAATAGAAAATAACCTACTCAGTATCATCGTTATTCATATTTTCAGTGACTTTTTGACCTGCTATCTTTTGAGCAATTAGAGAGAATAGGCTACGAAATTTCAGAAGGGGCCAGCTGAAATTGCGCTATCTACACAGCGCATCATTCACATATGAGCATGAATCTTCTCATTCCTCACAACATCTGTACATGTCCCTTTAGACACAAGTGCAGGACGTCTTGATAAAAATCGGTAAAGGATATCATAAAGGGGAGATTTTTTTCGATTAATTTTTCAATATCTCACTCCGTTTGCAAGATTTGAGCCTACTTCCGGTTAAGAGTTTCTAATTCATGTATGATCACTGTTTCCTCGATTCATATTCCTAGGTATTTATTTATTTAATTTTTGTTCCTATGTTATTTATTTTCAGGATCGGATTTCTTTTTCATGTTTGCCGCATTATCGTAAATTTTGTCTTATTCGAGGATAATCTTAGTTTATTATTTTTGCACTACTCGTTTACTATGTTTAGTATCTTGTCCCTTTCTGTTGTAAACCTCTTCTAAAGGATACAGCTGTCTGCATGCCCAGTCTTTTTGATTTTGTGAGTTTAGTATTTCAAGGCTGGGCAGGATTACTATGTCACATTATTCGTCCACTGACTGATCTTTGTGGGCATCTTTTGTTATCACTTTTTCTATGTCCAATTACTCGTATGGTGTTTTGTAACTTGCCTTTCTGTTCTCGCAGTGTTGAGTATAAATTTATATAACTTTCTGTCCACTCGTAAATTCTTGTACTCGTGTTTTGAATATTACGAGCCACCAAAGGTTGTCTAAAGCTCCGCTAATGTCCTGAAATATTATCATTTGAAATTTTTCAGTTTTTCTTGATTCTATATGTTGTATTAAAGCACTTATTGAGTCTTGCCTCTTTCATTTCCTAAACCTGTATGGTAACTTGCAAATTTTCTGTTCCTGTATTTGTTTAATATAGTTACTCGTTACTCGTTCGAATATTTTTCCTGTTGTATTCAGTGAGCAGATAGGCCGGTATGATTTTGAATCTTTTTTTATGTTTGGCCTTCTCTCTTCTTTAATATCACCAAATTTGGAAGTTGTCCAATGTATGCGAACTCTTTGTTGAAGAAGACGTTCATTACAGATTCTGGTTGGATAAGGTACCCACTTGTCTAACTGGTTTATAAAAAAATCAGGTTTCATGCAGTCTAGTCCTGGTGCTTTCTTTTCTTTTTCTTTACTCCTTTTTTATCTATATATTCTTGGATTTCTTGGTTTGTTCTTGGTATTTTACAATTTTTTTCAGGCATATTATTATCTCTTTCTTTTCTTTTCTTTTCTTTTCTTTTCTTTTATTTTTTATTGTGCAATGTATCCTTTCGTGAGTGAGTATCCTGCTTTACGAAATAGTGTTTTCAATTCCAGTTATAAATATTTCAGTATTGTTCGAGAAGCCTAAAACTTAAAAAAATTTGTAAGCCATCCTTCTTGATTGTTGTAATGAAGGTGACAGATCCGATCAATCAGTGAGCAGTGTGACATTGATATAAAGTACTGAGTTCAACTGTTAAGTTCTTCGCGTATTATAACGTAAGAAAATGGGTGGTTACCTTATTGTGCCATCGCCTTTACTTAATGACGGCGTAATTTCAATGGACGCTACCACCTTAAACAGATATATATATATATGTAAGATATTATATTTAAATACCATTAATTTTTTATTCATGAAAATAATTAATTTTTCATTATTAATTCTTGAGGTTTCTGTTGTACAGTATTTAGTGAAATAAATTTACAATACTAATTTATGATAAGTGAATTAGACGAATGTGAATAGGTTTTCCAGCTTCAGTTCAGTGGAACAATTTTAGATAGATAGCAAGGGAATAGTAGAAAATTGCGACTGAAGTGAAGAAACTGATTTAACATAGCAGGCATGTAAATAGTACCAAGTACCGAATGATTAAAGTAGTAGCACCGGTTGAAACACTCTAGGTAGAAATAAGGAGGAAGACGTAATAAAGTAAGTACCCATTTGCTTAATTTGTTAATATGCGTCAGTTGCGAACTCTGACCTTCTGTACTATAACGCATGTAGAAACTGGCTTATTTATCTCATTTTCTTATCGAATACTTTAGTGCATGAGGAACAAGATCTTGATACGTCTTTCAAATTGCATTTTAGATCATAAGAATCTGTGCTTGCAGTAAGATCTGTGCTTGCAGTTAAAAAAAAAAAAAATCATGAGCTTCTTAAGTTGTTATGAATTTCAATGAAAAGAACACCTTCACGTGATTTCAACCCATGGACTTTGTCAAATGGAGAGTTCGCAATTCTGAGGTTGATGCTATGGTAGTCCAACATGTAGATGGTATCTTGGAGAGAGAACAATTCCAACGGCTGCAGTAGATCCCCAAAGTAGAAGAGCTGATAAGGTCCATTTTAACCTAACCCCAGATTTTTAGATCCATGGTACGTACGTACACAATGACCGTCGTTATCAGGGTTAGAAGGATAAGGAAAAATTAGGTTAAAAGTGCTAAGTTTGGAGTCTCTGAAAAACCAAGCTGACAAATGTTCCTTTTTTCATAATATAGGGTCCGGCATGGTGATCTCCCTAGTTCGCAGTTATTTTAGTAGTTACGCTCGAGTGACATTTAAGGAGCACAAGACGTGCCACTTCAGTTACAACTATGGCGTGCACTAGTAAACACCCATTTATGTCGAATCATATTGAAAAATGGTCACTATGATTCCAAGGCAGCAGCTTATCGTACCCATTTTAGACCAGGTAGACACGGAAAAGTTTCTGACGCTGAAACCGTACTCCTATGATGTAAGAAATTTAAGACAAACAAGTTTAATTATGAAAGACCTACTCTCGTAAACATCAGAGTTCACCAAACGACGTTGCAGCGCAGCCAAATGAATTCATTGCAATTCGACGAAGAATGTTTCCAGGGCGCTTCATTTCACTATTTAGTAACATTAGATGACCAGGTCGCTTACCAGATATGCTCCCTTGTATTCTTTTCTTCTTTGGCAATGCCTAAACTGATGTCTTCAGACATAGGGCGCAGACAGTTAAGGAAATAAAAGATGTTTTCATACTAATACCTCGGCAATACTAGAGGCAGTGTGTATGCACACGTTGCAGAACTTTTTCATGAGGCTTCAGGAGTGTGCAACTCATCAGGACAAGCTTTGAACGATATTATCTTCAAAATAAATTGATGACAAAATGCTAACATGACTCTGTATGATGTGAAAATAAAGTTTAATACTGCCGGCCTATTTTACTCCTTTTATTTTTTTAATTTTTTTTTATTTTATTATTATTATTTTTTTTTTTATCGAGATATCTTTGTGCTGAATCCTGAACGTACATTTTATTTTTCCTTTCTTTCTGGTGTGTTTAAGTAAGTGACTATTGTGTAATTGCCATAGAAATGAGTGGCAGAAATATTCCGCTCTTTCAGTAGACGAAAATGTAAAATCTCGTTTTTCGTAGTTTTGGTTCCTTGAAGAAGAAGAAGAAAAAAAGCGAACAGCCGAGAGTTACCGAAAATTTGGGTAATCAAATAAAAGAAGGCCTACTCAGATAAATATTTTATTTTACTAGTAGAGTACATTAATCTAAGTAGGGTGTTCATCTTAGTTATATCTTCGCTTATTTAAATAATAATATTCATAATGATTCACTTTTGTTATTCATTTCAGATTATGAAGGAATTTAGAACGTGTTCCAAAACTCCGAGAGTGTTAGGACTTACAGCATCTCTTCTCAATACAAATTGTGATCCAGGAAGACTAGAAGGGGAAATACGGAGGCTAGAGTTAACATTAAATAGCTCAGCGGAAACTGCGAGTGATATAGTATCTGTATTACGGTAAGGATTTTCTTCACTTTTAAATATTTTAACATTGCAAGAAATAGTGAAAATGTAATTGAGGCAGTCTACGTAAAAAGGGCACATAGAAGAAAACTATATTTTGAGTAAACGCAAAAAGAAAGTGGTAGTACTGTATGCTGTTAACAAATAACAGTTACTGAGTTGGTAACAAACTCCATAGAAGATACATCCTTTGCCAAATATAATTAGCCAATAATACTATATTGCACTTATCTATTAATGAATAATGCATACAAATGTGCAGTATGGTTATGTGCCTTTTTTTTTTCCGCAGAACACTCGAAAGCCATATTACAGATTCAGAAACTATTTCTCTAAATGTATTGAAACTGAAAGTTAATGAGATCGTGATCTTCAGAATAGTCGCCAATAAATAAACACATCATGCTATCCAAAATTAGTTTTAGAACATAATAACGCACTATTATGTAATGATATTTCATTAACATATTAACATAAAAGGAACATTCATTTTTGAGAGTTTTTTTAAAAAAAGAAAGAAACTGTTTGGAAAAGGCCCCCAGTCATATAAAAGCTTTGCGTCATAACAACTTCAAAAGGTAATGGGTTCTGCTTACACATAACCATTGCAGTTAGATAAGGCTTTGGGTTACCAATCACCTCCTTTTATAGAATTTTTCTTTCTGATCAGTCCAAAGTTTTGTCGCACTGGGAGAAACTATGCCCTCTGACCGAAAAAGTTGAAGAACATCCTTTTATTAAAATCTTGCAAACCAAAGAGTAAACTTAGTCATCAGAAAATTTATATCTTGACCACCTGTGTTATCAGAAAGCAAAACAATCGTGGAAATATCAGGAAACTTCTGAAGTTTATTTTTCAGACAGTCATACAACAAACAAACAACAGGGTTTGGATTCCTTAAATCGTCACATACAGTAAATGTATAGCAATAACTCAAGTCGTCATTACATACATGTATATTAAAGCAATAAAGCCAGATATATATATGTATATACACATCCTTTTATAAACTTGGTTATTCTCATGTCGTATGGGAATGGGGCAGTTTTGGGAATAGTCAAATTCTGCTGTGTACTTTGAAGTGTTTCGTGTGCAAGTCTCAACCAAAATTAAAGTATTGATATGTCGCTGTGCGAGTAGACAGTGGCTAAGTTTTGGTGCGCTTCTCAGTCAAAGAACAACACAGTGAGAGTTGCCTGTTCCAATTTGCAGGCCAGGCTTAAGAAACACATTTCATTATAAGAAGGCCCTGCATATGACATGTCGACTTCAAAGAGGTGTACCACTGTCATTTTTTGAGAAAATTGCACCACTGAACCTTTAGGCGTAGAAGAACAAGAATATGTAATCTGCATAAAAAAAGCACAGAAGTTTATGGACCCTTTTTACGTAGACTGCCTCTTTTGGTAATTTCAAATAAATGAATCAGTTTTAGAAACTTTCTTTTTTTTTTTTTAAATTTATTTATGTAATGATCCGCACAATCAAACGATTTGTGTGCGGCCTTTGGTATACGTGATTCTATATCTGACTTCTGTGAAGATATAGATTTTCGTAGTCTAGCATCATTCAGTTTGTAATTACCGTAAGTAAGTAGGGACCTTCATTCTAGAATTCCAGAAATAATGGCGTTAGAAATAGTCGATAATGGTAGCCATACATCACACAGTGAAATATGCACTATCTGACCTTTGTCTGCTATTATAACACCGAGAAGTTGTAGTTTTACGTAATTATATATAATTGGGGTCCATTATTTTTCTATTTTCATCTTTTGCTTTGGTTGGACGCTGTGATGGTCTTCTAGTTTTTTTCTTAAGCGGTTCACTCTCTTTGATATATTCGCATGTCATTTCAGTCTTCATTAGGTCTTTTCCTACTTCGGTGACTCAGGTTCCTTTCGTTTTTTTCTTTTTTTCGTTCTTTGAAGAAGGTGAAGATCAATTGGGCAAAGGTGAATGTCCGAAGGTGAAGACATGTGCCCTTGAAGAAACAATTCTGGTTGTGCCGTCTTCTAAGTTCACTTTGTTAATTAGGCCCAAGATTTTTTTTTAAATCTTCCTTTTTTTCCTTCAGTTTCTCGATCATACTTTTCTTGTTCATTGTAAAGATTATTATCACTTTCTTTCTTTATTTTTAGATATTGCTGTAAACCAGAAGAAATAGTGATCCAGTGTAGGCTTCCATCACCAGGTACCTTAGAAGAGCGCCTAGAGTATTCTGTGTTCAGAGCAACTCATTTTTTGGATGACCATTGCTATGATCCAATTGAAATTTACGGGCAAGATTTTAAAGATGAATTAAAAAACATCCCTGACCCTAAAAAAGATCCTCAAAAAATAATTTCAGATTTTTTGGAAACTTTACGAACATTAGGTAAGTATATTTTGTTAACATTTGACCGTGAGAAGTGTCAAGTAATTTCATTTTTATTCAAACGTCTTTCTTATTTGGGTAAGACTTCGCAATAATTTTATTTCATCCACTTCTGCCGAACCATTTTATTTTCCAGCTTTTAACGAAATATCATGAAAACTCTTAGAGTATATTATTTTTGTAAAATAAATATATTTGAAGGGATTATCTAAAGTTATCGTAAATATTGTTATGTAGTATATGTGTACGCATGATTTTGCTTCAGATATTAAGTACATTTCCTAGCAAATGTAAATACATCTCCACTTTGTTAATAAGTTCGTAGGAGTCAATCGATACAAGTTATAGAAAGTTACCTTCTTTCTACTCCAAATAAAACTTCTGAAATTCGCATATGTATTCAATTTGTTTGCCATTTTCCACTTATAACTCGAGTACCGAAAATGTGGCTATGTGCAGAATGATAGTGGTTGTTGATGATAGTACTTATGAATAAATAAAACATCTCTGATTATTGATATGCTTGAGGAATAGTACCCGTAAAAGTTCGCCATTTGATTAATATTAGAAATTTCAATAAAAATAAGACCTGACCAAAGCATACAGTTTTTCTTACTAATCCGTGTTACAATTCCGGCAAAATAGCCCTTTCCGCTGGTTTAGTAGCTAGCACATGCGCCTTTGATGCACGGGCTTCCGGGTTCGATCCCGAAAGGAGGGCATTGAAAAACTGAACGCGTTACGTTGATACGAATTCCATCTTAAACTGTAGATCCACGTCTCATGTAGGCTCGATGCTGAAAATGAAAAATTAGGAACAGACAGTCAGATTTCGGCAATATATCATTGTCTTCATCAGACACATCAGATATAATATGTCTGATGAAAGCATTGGTATATATTGCCGAATATAATGTGTCTAATGAAGGCACCATAATATAGTGATATTTTGCCCAAACCGTAACATAGATCAGTAATAATGCGTGTGTGCTTTCGTCAGGTATTATTATATTATATAAGTTATAATGGGAAATATCGAAACAGAAAAGTCGCATGTAAAGACAAAAAGATTAGCTGAAGACTGTAGTTCGTAGAAGCTTCTCAGTTGCGACAAGTGACGTGCTGCCAATAATGGATGAATAGTGTTTATAAAATGGTATCTTTAACCTGTTTTATATGTAAGTTGTATTCATTTAATGTCTGTGAAGAATCAAGAGAGTAGCACATCTAAAGTGTAAGCATAAACAGTAAATTCATTGTTCGTTAATTGTGATTATTTGGTGTTCTACTGAACAGTGTTTTTGTACCAAGTGCAATAATAATAAAAAAAGTATTAATATATGTAATACGGTAGACCAAGGAAAGAAAGGGTTGACGCCAACACAGACACACACACAATGCTGTGGATTAAGATAGGTATTCTGGGAGAAATAACTTCCAGAAAATACTGAACTTTTGTATTATTTTATTTATTTATTTATTTTTTTTTTTTTCGGTTTTAACCTACTAGTTTCTGTTCATTCTTTCTACTAGAACTTTCACGAAGACTGCTTTTTCAGCATGTTTTATAAGTTGATAAATATCTCAGTTCAGCGTAGTATACTGGGTTTTTAGCAGAACACTGGAAATGCTGGAAATAGCCAAGTCAACTCCAATAGACATCCTGGTGCATTTTCTTGATATCTTATTTCTTTCACTGATAGGAAGTTTCATTATTAAAAGCATGTTTCTGAAAAATATAATTAAGAGTTCCCAACAATGAATAAAACAAAATTTTTAAAAAGAGCACAAATTATTCTCTAAATATGTACTCAATGTTTTTTGACAATGTTTCACTATAGATCTTTTGAATTTGAATGAATTAATATAAATATCGTCAGTCTTTCCAAAATTCATTAAAAATGTAGGTGGAAATGCTGCCATCTGTTGGTGATAGTCAAACCTTTACATTCACCTTAATTTTGCGTCTTACGGAGTTGGTAGGAGAACATGGAGCAAGCCTGTGGTTATGATTTTCTTGCTGGTGACTCTACGCTCCTTTTAATGTATTATTGGTATGTTACATATGAAGTGTGTAATCACGCACACAAAAGGCGAGAGCAAACCAATGCATAAAATATTTGTTCATTACAAAGCTCACGTAATACGAACGGAGAAAGAAAGTAAAATTTCACAAAACGATGCTAACTAAATTTCACAAATCTATGCTAACTAAATTTCACAAGACTAATGGCTATGGGAAACCCATTGTCACCATTGTTAGTTAATCTAGTACTTCATATGATTGAAAGCAGAATTTTGAAAGAACGGAAACTTGGTTCGATACGTTAATATAGATATGTTGATGTACTTTTCTTGTACAAGGACGATTCACAACTGAATTACTTACTAAAAGAATTAAGTAACATTCATAAGAATTTCAAATTCACGGTTGAGAAAGAAAAGGACGGTAATCTCACATACCTAGACCTTATTATAAGAAGGTGTAACAACAAATTCATTACCAGTGTCCACCACAATCCAACAGCAGATACACAGTACATTCCTTATAAATCTGTACATTCAGCAGGTACCAAAGCAAATATTTGGAAAAGATTCTTTTTGCGAGCGTCTCGATACGTCTTACTTCCTTAAAAACAGATTTACAATTAGAGACTGAATACCTGATGAAACTGGATAGTCTGAACGGATACCTAGCTTCATTATTAAATAAATGGTATAATCAGGTTAAAAGGAATGTAAGTTCCAATAAACCTGAAACCAACATGAAGGATAAAAGATGGATAGGATTGCCTATTTTTCCTAGATTGACAACTGCTTTAAATAGAATTTACACGCAATACGGTTTACGTACAGCTTTAAAACCACCTAAAACTTTAGAAAAAAACATCACTCAATTTAAGAGTTATTACACAGATCCTAGTGGGAAATCGGGTATTTACGAAATAAAATGCAGTTGCCAAGAGAGTTACATAGGGAAAAGGAAAAGAAATTTAAAAGTCCGAGTAAAGGAACACATTAGAGATTCGAAAGCGGAAAATCCGGTGTCAGGTTTATCGAAACATTTAAAAGAAACGCAACACAGGGTAGAAGATTCAAAAATTTTACTTGAAGCTACAACTGAAGTAGAGAGACTAATTTTTGAAAATGTATTTATTCAATTAAAAAAACAAAATTAAACCTAGACAAGGGAAGGTAAGTGACGAATGGGAGGTTGTTATCACAAAATTTTCACAGCATTGGTATGATAATAAAAATAACATGAGTTGGCAACCTTCCATGGCCACAAACTGGCTCCGCCATATTTTAATTGCTTCAAGAACATCTGCAGATTGCTGACGTACTTGGCAAAGTGTTTTCCACATAGCTCTTCCCCTTGGTAAGTCCGTTCCTTTTTAATCCTTGATGTTTCTGTTCTTTTTCTTCCTGTTTTTAACCTCCATGACCAAGACTCCAGGGGAGAGTCGAAAGCTTGGAAATTTAAAGATTCAGGAATTACAGAAATCTGTAAGTAGAATTATAGTTACAATTCCTGAGCGTGGTTTTGCAATGTCTGTATGCTGGTAAAAGTTTTTTTTTTTTTTTTTTTTTTTTCGTACAGAGAGAATATGTTTTACTAGTTATTAAATTTCTATCGGATTTAAGAGTTCTATTTTGAAGTTTAATTTTTATTTTATTTTCAGGTCCGTGGTGTGCAGATAGAGCAGCTTTAGTGTTGTTAATTCATATCGAGAAGCTCAAAGTGAAGACCCCTTACGAAAGGCATTTCTTGCTACTATGCATGGTATATAGCGTCATGTTGACTGTTAGGTGAGAATTTTGTTGGTGTTCTTATTAATCATATGTTGAATGACAACATTAGCGCTAATTTTGCAGCAGATCAAGCAAAATATTGCTACATTGTACACTGTCTGTTGTATATTTTTATAGTGTTGTATAAGGTTTGGATGATTCGAATGTGTGGATCATTCTTTATAGCAATATTGTTCTTTAAATCATACTTGAAACAAGCCCCAATTCCTGCCATAAATATAGTACAGTGAAACCTCTCTAAAGCGGACAGCCGTGGGGAATCAAAAATTGTCCGCTATAGAGAGGTGTCCGCCTTACAGAGGTTTCAATATTTTCTTACGTAAATTAATAAACAAGGTAATATGCAATTAGAAAAAAATATTTTTGCATGAATCACGTATTTATGAATATTACCAAAATGTTACTGTATTTGCATTATCTTGCGTCATCCAATTCCCTATGTTCGAGGCACAACATGGTAATAAAATGTTATAGTTCTCTACACTTTACATTTATCGCTACTTAATACGTTTTCGGTGTGTTGCTTTAATTTGTGAGTTAATTGCAGTCCAGTAATGACTTTTTTTAAAGACAATATGCGTACCCGTGGTCAAAAAATACCAAACTTGTCTTCTGCTTGGTTAGAGATTCCAGCGGGACACTAGAATGATGTGTCATCCCAAATAGTGGGCAACTGTCAATCACTTTTGTTTCTGAAACAGGTTTCTGAAAGGATATAAGGGTGTTGTGAAACATAGACCCTTCCTCAGAGTTGCTGGACAGACAGTTGAGGAGGCAAAATGTTGTCACACACTCATGTTCTTCCTTGGTGACATAGTATGAATTACTAAAAGTGTATTTTTACTATACTTTTCAACTTGTTTTTAGAGAAAGTGTCCGTAATAGGAGGTAAATAATACCTATAAAAGACAAGAAAGACTGTCCGTGTCCGTACTAGAGAGAGTCCGCTTTAGAGAGGTTTGCCAATATGTTTTTTCCTATTACGATGTTTGGGGATTACAAAATATGTCCGTTATGGGAGGTGTCCGTTAGTAGAGGTTTCACTGTAGTTACACCAGATAATTAATAATGCTTCACCATAAATATTAATTAATACATGTTTGGAGATGATAAATGTTGTTGAAGTGGATCGAAAATACTTTGATTGCAAGCACGTGCTGTTATAGAAAGATCGGAAGGAAGCGAAAATAAGTAAAGGAGTAAGGCAAGGATATGGACTGTTCAACGTGTACATAGCAGGGGCTATGAAAGAGTTCTTTGATAAATTTTAAAAACAAAAAAGGCGTAAAAGTAAATGGCTAGGTTTTCAGCACAATAAGGTTTGCTGATGAGATAGCACTGATAGCGGGGAACGAAAACGACTTACAGGAAGCACTTTTAACTTGAACGACCAAC
Organism: Thermobia domestica; assembly: GCF_964235325.1. Lineage (NCBI taxonomy): Eukaryota > Metazoa > Arthropoda > Insecta > Zygentoma > Lepismatidae > Thermobia > Thermobia domestica. Next base: position 28,182,132 of record NC_137458.1, read on the forward strand.
TGGAAGAAACATGCAAAATGAACATAAATACGAAGAAAACCAAACTGATAAAGTGTACAAGAGCAGGACAGGAACTGGAAAACGTATGGCTAGAGAGAGAGAAGATCGAAGACGTTAAGACTTTCCCTTATTTAGAAAGTCTAATATCCCCAAACACAAGAAGTGAAAAAGATGTAAGTTCAAGAATAGCTAAACAAGCATTCAATAGAAAAAGAGGCCTGCTAACATCAGGAAATGTGCCGTTGGACGTTCGAAAATGATTTTCTAAGACCTTGGTATCTAGGGTGGCGCTTTACTGATCAAGAGACATGGACTGAATTATCCAAGCTGGAACCATTTGAAATGTGTTGGCGCAGAATGCTGCACATATTGTGGACCGAAAGGAAAAGAAATGAAGACGTACTAAAGGAAGCTAATGAAGGGACGACAGATCATGAAGATGATAGGAAAAAGAAGGAACAGCATGCTTGGACATTTACTCGGTACTTCGATTAGATCACCGTGTTGATAGAGGGAAAGGCAAAAGGAAAGCTAGGAAGGGGAAGACCAAGGATAGAATATCTAGATGCAGTTACGAAGGAGAAACCTTATCAAAGTATAAAACAACTCTCCCAAGAGAGGAAAAAGTTTGAAAATTTCCATGTTGCCTATCAACCTATAGTTCAGGTGATATAATAATAATAATAATAATAATAATAATAATAATAATAATAATAATAATAATAATAATAATAATAATAATAATAATAATAATAGTTGTAGTAGTAGTAGTAGCAGCAGCAGCAGCACATGAAGCAAGCAAGCACATGCACAGGCGTGAAATGCAGCAGCGTTGTTTGTTTAATATAAAATATTCTTGAAATAAATGGAATTGGTATTAATATAATAATTAATGCATTTATTAAAGGTGTAAATTAAACAGTGAACTTTTGAACTATATTTGTGACGTATGATGTTCTGGAGGTATAAGCACTATGTCGTGTCAATAAAAATGAATGAAAAAAAAAATAGTTTGAGAATTATAGCTCCTTATATTGGTTAGCCGTAAGTTGTTGCTAAATGTAGCTGAAAGCCAGGTTTGAGCAATACATAAGAAGGAATTTCACGAACTTTGGCGTGTTTGTAGGGGAAGGATATACCTAAACCAGTAAGCAATAGGTGCCACTTTATCCGCATTTTGTTCTTACATTACATGATGTCCTGTACTTGTGTACTTGACTTGACTTATTTTCCGTTCGTACATTATTCTCTACTCCTTTTCCTCATCTTGTATCCAAAATTAAATAATATCTGAAAAGTTAATACTTCTAAAATGTCTTTAAGTGAACTAACAGAAGCTAAACGCATCATTACAACATTTAAAAATTATCGTTCCTTCAAGTCTACATTGATAATTAGTTAATGGTAGTATGAAATCATGGTTTGTCTACAGATAAGTTATCCGTTGATTTTATCGTGTTAAATTTTTAACTCTCGTAGATCCGAAATATTAAACCATTTGTCCAGATTACAGTTAATTTATTCATGACAGCAACATAATGCTAATATTGTGAAAATTTACTGTATGGAATGATAAAGTTGTTTCTAATGAACATATATCAACCATACTAAAGATAATTTAATCAACAGATTTTGTGCATAATACAGTGCGTTCCACGAATAACACTAAGGTCCACCTCCTGAAGAAACGAAGGCAGATAGAAACATGAAACCTTTTGGAACCTTCAAGGGACATAAAAGGCAACATTATGCTGAGAAGGAGAATCCCCCACAAGGGGGGCTAAAGGGGGCTACTGGGAGTAACTCAAAAATTTTAAATAGCAACCCACATCGTGTGGTGCCTCGTTTGAAAGGTAATCACGAGTAAAGACCACTTTTGAAAATTGTAAGTCGCTAGCATGTCCGTAGCCAACATGGCGGCCATCCGTAAAGGACGGTCGAAGTGCGTTCAACGAATAACACTAAAGCTCGTCTCCAGAAGAAACGAAGGCAGATAGAAACATGAAACCTTTTGGAACCTTCAAGGGACATAAAAGGCAACATTATGCTGAGAAGGAGAATCCTCTACAAGGGGGGATAAAGGAGGTTACTGGGGGTAACTCAAAAATTTTGAATAGCAACCCCCATCGTGTGGTACCTCGCTGGAAAAGTAATCGCGTATAGAGACCAGACCGTGTCCACAACAAACTCTAACGTAGGTCTTGTTCGGAACGAATGCACAATACACATACCACACAACTAACACTATAACAGTATTGCAAATACAAAACATGCAAATTGAACTGAAACCGATAGAAAGGAGAGTACCATAATATTATTGAAAAATCTGAACCCTCCGAGGCTCGAACCCCGGACCGCATGTGTACTGAACCAACACTTTACCATTGCGCTACTGTCAAACTGCTACTCTTACGGACGAGGAGATGTAGTTCATGACGACGAGTTGCCTGTGGTGGCGCTTTGGTGTTGGACACACGTACTTTAGCAAAGCTACTCTGTTTACTCGTGCACCACTATCGGATGTGCTTTTCCGACCAACAGTGCGCTACATTACAACCCGGAACAGTAGGTCTGAAGGACGTAGACGTTTGTTTGTGCTGGTGCGTTTGACCATCCTACATTGCATACATAATGTGGTCTCTTGAACAGAGAATTGAAATTGTGTTACTCTTTAGTGCTACGAATCGTTCGTACAGTGCAACAGCACGGTTGTTTGTACGCAACCCAATTAGTGTTTCTTCCGTACGCCATTTATTAATCAAATTCTTTACGACAGGCAGTGTGACCAATGCCCCAAAGCCTCGAAACCCTAGTGTTGCTACGGAAGAAACACAGATACAAGTGTTGGCGGAGCTGAATGTGCATCCTCAACAGTCCATAACAACTGTGGCTCAAACGTGTGGTGTGTCACGCACAACGACATACAGAATCTTAAAAAAAAAACATACCTTCCATCCATACAAACTACATATGGTCCAGGGGTCAAGTGAACATGATCCCGATATGCGTATCGAGTTTTGTGAGCAGATGTGTGAGGCATTGGCACGTGGGACCATTGTGCTGACAAACGTGTGTTTCAGCGATGAGAGTACGTTTTACTTGAATGGCAAGGTCAACAGGCATAACTGCCGATATAGGTGTGACACAAACACTCATGTATTTCGTGAAGGCAACACTCAACACCCAGAGTCGCTGAATGTCTGGGCGGGTATCTTAGGTAATCACATAATCGGGCCCCTCTTCATCGATGGAATATTAATGGATGAGAAGTACCTGGCGCTGCTGCAAGACTTTATTGCACCGTTGATTGTCGAGGCAATGGAAGAGAATCCGCAAGAATTTGGAGAGATTCCGCCCGTTTTTCAGCATGACGGCTGTCCTGCCCATTTTCACCGCCTTGTACGTGACTATTTAGATAGTGAGTTTCAGCGACGATGGATTGGTCGTCGCGGCACCATTGAATGGCCAGCCCGTTCGCCAGACCTTGCTCCACCCAACTTTTTTCTCTGGGGCTATTTGAAGACTATAGTGTTCCGCACGCAGCCGAACAGCATTGCGGAGTTGCGCCAACGCATATTTGATGCCTGTCATTCTATACCGGTAATGACTTTTACCCGTGTTCGAGAGGAGTTCGTCCAACGTTTACATTACTGCCAGGAAGTGGGCGGTGCACACTTCGAGCATCTCCTGCATTAATGAGGTATGTTCCAAATCATACTATGTTACTCTCTGCTTACAGGTTTGCAATGTTTTTTCGATCATAGTTTACGGATGGCAGCCATGTTGGCTACGGACATGCAATCAACATGCACTTTCCAGCACAGGTCAATACACGTGATACCTTTCAAACGAAGTACCACACGATGGGGGTTGCTATTTAAAATTTTTGAGTTACCCCCAGTAACCCCCTTTAGCCCCCCTTGTGGGGGATTCTCCTTCTCATCATAATGTTGCCTTTTATGTCCCTTGAAGGTTCCAAAAGGTTTCATGTTTCTATCTGCCTTCGTTTCTTCAGGAGGTGGACCTTAGTGTTATTCGTGGAACGCACTGTATAGTGTTTTCTCTGTGTTGAAAGCGGCTATATATTTAGATGCACATAAAATTAATTTGTACTTAAAGTTGACTAGATGAAACGATTGACCTCTATATACGAGGGGGTTAGATAAATTTATGCCCTCAGAGTGAACACGTGACGCCAGGTACACAGTAATAGCATTTTTAAGTTTTTAGGTTTTAGTTTTAGGTTTTAGGTTTTAAGTTTTAGGAAAAGATAATAGTTTGAGGGGAGCCAGATCTGGAGAATAAGGGGATGGTCAATGATATCGAACCTCAGTTCACACACTTTGTGCATTGCGATTGCCGCTTTGTGGCAAGGAGCATTGTCTTGCAGGAAGGCGATGCGTTTGGATAGTTTTCTTCGCCTCTTTTCCTTCAATACGGTATGCAACAATTTTTCCAGCAGTTTCACCTGTCTTTCAGCTCCGAGCAGATTTTTCTCTGCGACATTTTTTGTCGGCCTTGCTGACCCCCTATAGCAGCACTGTATAGACTGAGTTTTGGTCTCGGGATCACATATAATTAGGTTTCATCATCAGTAGCAATTTATTTAATAATGTTGGAAGCACTCACTGAAAAACGGCGCAACACATTCTGTGCACAGTCACATCTTGTCCGCTTCTGATCAGCTGTGAGGAGTTTGGGCTTGGGCAACCACTTTGCCGACCATTTTTTCATACCAGATTCCTCATGCACGATGTAATGCACGCGCTCCACACTGATCTCTAGGATCTCTGCAATACGTGACGGACCAGTTCGCTTGTCTGCAAGAATCATGTCGTGCACACGATCCACAGTTTCCATGGTCACCACTGCCTTGGGTCTTCCACACCTCTTCGCATCTTCAATGCTCCTCCTGCCTCTCTTGAACTCTGCTACCCACGATTTCATTGTGCTATATGAAGAACAGTCCGTGTCAATTCATCAAATATTTCATTCGCTCTCATATTCTCTAAAAAGAGGTATTTGATGACTACTCTCTTCTCACGTTTGGTAAAAATCACAATGTGCTGCGCCATTGTCACTTCAAACCTCGAACAAAAGAGAAGTATTTGAAATACACTTACGATTATTTTTATTTATTTATTTATTTATTTATTGCAAAACATCTTCTAAAATTTAGTTACATAACATACTATAAGTATTTTTAAATATGAATTCATTTACTGTGTTAGGCCGAAACTTATCTACCTCCCCCCCCCCTCCTCCTGGTAGTTTCCTTTACGTTAATTTTCTTTCAAGTTTATCAGCTCTTGTGCAGTTCTGATAGAAGATACACACATGTAAGTATTCTGAATGAATAAAGTATGTAAAAAGAAATAGAAACATGTAAAATTCTCTATCTGTTGCCAGAAGAACGAATAATATCGAAAATATTGGAGATGGTTATTCACAAATAGCTGTCCTCATCCTCAGTGGTAAAAAGTTACGGAGATGAGTTAAAAATATGTATTATTTTTCCTGTATTTCTATTATATTCTATTTTCCCTTTATTTTTCAGAGCACTTTGTGAAGAAGTATTTGAAGAATACGAAGAGAAGGATAGAATTTTGAAATTTTCTACGCCAAAAGTGTTACGTTTATTAGAAGTGTTAAGACAATTCAAGCCCGAAAGTGCAAAGCAGGCTGATAAGCCTGAAGTAGCTGGTTCTCAGAAAAGTGACATCGATAAACAAATTTGCATTCATACAAACACTATAAAACTTGAAAATGGTGAGCTCAATCCTAGTTTAGTGAACGGAGATTGTGATTCCTCGAATGAAATGTGCGAAATACGAAACGAAATCAACTCTAACTTTTCCAAAGAAATAGTTATTAGTGATCATGTTGCGTCCACGAAGGAAATTAATAACATAGTAGATAATCCCAGTGAGTGTTGCAATGGGGAACAAACAATTCTAGTTAATGGTGATTCTTTAGATGAATCAAAAGACGATACATCAAATGAAAGCGCGAAATCTTGTGCTCAAGCTCAAAATGAAAGTGCGTATGCCGAAAATAATTCAAGTGATAGAACAGATGGTTCGGATAATCAGAACGAATCTCAGGTATGTGTGTGTGGACTTACAATTCAAAATGCTGAAATGAATACTACAATAGAACAGTGTGATAATACAAGTGTGACGAACACAAATTCGATTAGTGATACAAGTTCTAGTCAAGATATGGTGAATGTAAACTCTCAGAGCGAAGAGGCAGACAATAATTCAGTTCACTCCAACTGCAATAATAAAGCTTGTACAAGTGAGTGTGATGCAAACTCGAATTGTGATTCTGTCGACAACTGTTCGCCTGCAAAGCCATCGTTAAGTTTGCAGTCGTTCACGTTAACAGTTTCTCATCAGCTTCCGTACTCGAGGACAAGGAACATGGGCAGTTCTCGTCAGAATTTTCACAATAGAGGCAAATCCGACTCTTTTAACAGACAGCTCAGATCAGGTGGTGGACCAGATGACCAGACAGACGGGGATACGTTGTGTGGCATTATATTCGTCGAGAAAGCGTTTACAGCGAAAATTCTGTATCACTTGTTAAACGTAAGTTGATTTTTTTTTAATTTTATGTACTCTATAGTGAAATTAATTCTTCTACGTAATGATCTAAGCTAAAAGAAACAAGGTAAATACAATGAATGATTATATGCATCATGGCAATGAATGAAAACCTTCTTTATGTGTATACAGCGCTAAAAAAAAAAAAAAAAAAAAAAAAAAAACCTTCGCCAGATCGCCATGGCAGTTATCTTGAAGGAAAAAAATAAATATATATATCACATGGATTTTAATTACTAATGTACGCGGTGGCTCAGTGGTAGAGCGTTCACTTCCGGTGCTTGGGGTCCCTGGTTCGATCCCAGCTCGCGCCGTGTGGACTTTGTGGTGGACAAACACCGTTCTCGTGGGTTTTCTCGGGGTTCTCCCGTTTCCTCCCACTTCATTCCACCATTTCATTCATTTCTCATCATCGTCTCCTTTAGCCTAACCGGCATAAACGTGGGACGTAAAACTAAAGATTTCATTTCATTTCATTTAATTACTAATGTAAATTACTTAGTTTTAGTACCGGTACATTCCCTTTTATTTGCCATGTACTTAACGAAATTTTAAATTTTGTTGTATACGATAGCAAGGAACTGTTCCTTTCCCCCCACTTATAATTGATTGTTTATAAGTCTCTACAGAAAATACAATGAATTATAAAGAAGCTTATTCGTAAAATTCCTCTGCGTTAATTCATTGTAATTTCTTGGGCTTCTCATATTTCCTCCGTCGCTCTCATTTTACAAGTTGTTCATAGTTCTTTACTTGCATTTAGCACTTTCTTCTTCAGAGGCTGATCATGTAATGAATAGAATGCATAGTTATCTGTAGAAGCGTACTAGCTTTGTCTGTGTTTTATGTGGTTCTTAATCTTAGTTTTTCTATATTTTCAGTTGTGTTTTTAAATTTAAATTTTTATAACTCTAGGACTTACGAAGATGTGACCCAGACTTTTCCCATTTGATGTCCCAATATACGGTAGGCAAAACGGCCAATCCAATCACAGATTCACGGGAAGCTGAAATTGAGCACAGGAAACAAGAGGAGGTACTGAAAAGGTAGGAGAAGATATTGGAAAAATATATTATCTTTCATTGGGTATGTGTTTCCTGTTAGCGAGTATGGATCACAGCTTAAATCATTATGCAATAAGGTTTTCAGTAAGGTGTCCTACATTTAGTCTAATAGGATTGGTTTTCAGTGCAGCAGAAAGACGTTATGCTGGTTGAAGGTAAACGTGAACTCCCGCCTCAATATGATAATGTGGATTGGTTATTTTAAATTTTTGTTTAAATAAGTAACTAAACTTTATATATCAAGCTCAGTAGAAGAGAGTTTACCTCTGGTGCATGGGGTTCCTCGTTCGATCCCCGTCCAAGTAAGTTTGTGGTGGACAACATCGTATCCGTGGGTTTTCTCGAGGGTACCCTCGTTTCCTCCCACATTCTCATTCCACTAATTCTTCATAAGCATTCACTTACTTTCATCATCGTCTCCCTTAGCCTAACAGGCATAATTGTGAGACTTCAAACTGAAAGATTTCATTTCGTTTCATCTTTTCTTTTAATGATCCTTAAAAAATGATGAATATAAAGTGTTTAGCAAAGGATTATATTAAAACGTAAATACCCTGGTGGGAACACATTGAGGAACACCCCTTATACCTCGTCCGTGCAAAAATTACGAGAAGTACAAGAGGAATTTAGATTTTGAAAATTCCCCAATAACATTATTTTCGAAGAAGCGGATCGTTGTGCTCCAAATTTAATGATTAATTTATACAAGGGTATTTTCTCCTGATTTTGCTTGAACAGTTTTCTTAATGTTACGCCACCTTTGTCAACAAGAAACTACAACTCAGCCTACTGCATTTCTTCGTAGATGGTATCAGTATTCTTGGGGTACTGAAATTAATAAACAGAAATTTAAAGTATCAGAAAACGCGGTGATGAATGTCTTAATAAGTCTCAAATGATGTATTCGTTGCGTTCTTGAATGAATATGGTGCTCATAATTAAACAGAAAACATGGTAAGATGAGAGATACATCGTTTTTATAGTAAATATATGAGGAGGGGTGCATAGTTTTAGTAGTAAAGGCTTTGTGACGGAGACCTTTGGTAGACTAAGAAAAGGGTGGACGGATAAAAAGAAGCAGGATTTTTAGAGAGATAAGTTACAACATTCTTGGTTGTGCTGAATTAATACAGAATAAAGATTTTTTTTTTTTTTTAAATAAAGCCTGGAAGTGAGTTAGCTTCTGTTATATTAGAGTAGACTTAAATTTTTACTTCATGCGTTCCCGTTTTTCCTTTACAAAGGCGGGAGAGAACTATAAGTCTTAAACTCAAAATAATATTCCAGCATTTGTCTGTGGTAAATAGAAAGTTACTACGAATTATGCACACGCCGGCTTGATTAAACTATAGATCATATATATAATGATTAGCTTTGTGATGATTGATGGGGTTATTAATTTGTTTTTGTGTTCGACCGTGGTGTTAGTTAAATATAGATAAATTGCTTAAGAGTATGAAATGTTGGTAATATTTCGTAGGAAAGTAATAAAGAGTTTAGTGTTCACGGAATTTATTATGTTCAGAGGTGTATGTAATGGTTTATGGAATTGTAAAATAAATATAGATACTTCTGAATAGGTTTCTTTATAAAATGTTGACTTAAATTAAGATAGTAGGACCTTACACAATGTATTATATTGATTAACATAGGAATTTGGAGTCTTGCTGATATGATGGTGCAGGTTAATTTGAAGTTGGACTATTTCGCAGTAAACAGCCACCGACAAAGATCCTGAGACGAATATTCGGACACAAGAGGAACGGGAATAGGGAATGGCGGAAACTTCATAACGAGGAACTACATAGTTTATACGGTTTACCAAACATTGTTAGGGTCATCAAGTCTAGGAGGCTTAGGTGGGCAGGTCATGTAGCTAGAATGGAAGAAAGTAGAAACGCTTTCAAAGTCTTGACTGGAACACCAATCGGAAAACGACCATTAGGAAGACCTAGGCGCAGATGGGAGGACAATATTAAGATGGATCTCGCAGAGATAGAAATACAATGTAGAAACTGGATCCAATTGGCTAAGGATAGAAGTCAGTGGAGAGCTTTTGTGAACGCGACAGAAATACAATGTAGAAACTGGATCCAATTGGCTAAGGATAGAAGTCAGTGGAGAGCTTTTGTGAACGCGACACTGAACCTCCGGGTTCCATAGGCCATAGTTAATTAGTTTAGTTAGTTATAAGTCTGCTAATAAACAGATGAAAATTGAGTCCAAGATATCTCGATTATAAGACAATATCCTACGATACTTCACGTATTCGATGAAACATAATGTTTTAATTTAAAATGTTATATATGTATTCATGTGCTGTTGTCTCCGTAAAATAATAATCTTCATTTACCGAATAAATACGGGATAATTGAAGTAATAATTGTTTGCCTTTTCAGGTTTCGAATGCATGAATGTAATTTATTGGTTGCGACGTCGGTGTTGGAAGAAGGTATTGATGTCCCGAAATGCAATTTGGTGGTTCGTTTCGATGTGCCTCAGGGATATCGATCATATGTGCAATCGAAAGGGAGAGCACGAGCGCAGGAAGCGTATTACATTCTAATGATAGAAGAAGATAAATCCGATCCATTCATTGAAGATTTGGCAAAGTATCATTCGATTGAACAGGTAATTAGCTAGTTACAGTTTCTTAAGAGGAAATAATATATATATCGTGTATTTATTTCTTATATTTTAAAAAGGAAGGGGAAAAAGGACCAAGTTTTAAGCTTCATAACAACTTAGTTTCACCAGTACCAGTATATATAATGTAAAGTATTGTATGCGTACATATATATATATAGCAGTATACATATGTATTGTAAAGTTTTCTTGTGCATATGGTAGAGCAAAACACGGCACGGGAGTTTGGATTTTCCCATCACCTTTTATTATAAAAGTTATAAATTTGAATACAATATATGACAAATAGTACAAGTTTCCTCCAATGTTTTGGAGATTTATTGGTGAAGTTTAGGGGAACGCAATGGCTATCGTCTTAGGGCGTATTGGATTGGTGCCTGTTAATGACTGAGCATCTTAGAGAGAAGAGTTCAGGGTGTCTATCGGTCACGAAAGTCACGAATGTCACGAAATCAGAAAACGGTCATGAAAGTCACGAAAAAGTCACGAAATTTAGCTTTTGAGTCACGATTTTTTTAAACTACAAACGTAAGTACAGATTGGAAAATTTTGTTTTCTGAAACGTCAAAATTCACCACCAAAAATGTCTGTGGTCGGCTTTAGACGCTACCAAATCGCAAACAAAGTATGTTTCTATCATATGGATGAAAATTCAGCCTAATTCGCACGCAAATTCGCTCTTGAAACTGTTAGGAAATTTTATGATTTGGTAAAGAAAAGGCCACGAAAAAGTCACGAAATTTCATTTTGGAATTTTAGTAGACACTCTCGAGTTGGAATTCTCAATGATTGTGCGTCTTAGAGAATTTGGTAATTAGATGCCTCTCAATGAGCGAGCGTCTTATAGAGGTAGAAAGGAGCTCAATGACCAAGCGTCTTAGAGAGTTGGTGGTTTGATACTGATGTCTTCTGTGATGTGCTCTCCTCTTATATCCTAAAATGTCGGCTACCTTTGTTGATCTTCGTCATTTGCCGACCGTTAGCGATGGTGGACGACGTTCTTCGAGGCTGTCGTCTGATGAGTGTTTATTTCAATCACATGTTGTAAAAACACATGGTCACATTCATCATGGTGTGAAAACACTAGGAATCTTTCAGTATATATAGTTGGAACAAAGGAATCACGAAGTGGGAATTGAAAATGAATTACTTACCGAAATACATTGAGCACTTTCACTGAAATATTCTATTAAATAGGAAAGGAAAGAAATAGAATGTCTAAAAAAATGAAAATCAAAGAACAGACTTAAAACTGAGAAACGTCCAGGCCACTTTTGTGTTATAATTTTGCAGCAGACTTCGAAATTTCAAACATTTTGACATGCATTGTAGTGTGAACCGCTTGAAGAACAGCCTTATCAATAAACTCAAAGGTACTCAATTTTACTCTTTCAAATTCCTATAGATCGTTCAATAAGTTATATTAAACTTCGAATTTTCGCTAACAATTGTCAGAATTTTCAAAATATGTCATGTGCGTGCAATTTTCACACGAAGAAGGTATGTAATTCTTTGGCATATTTTCCTGAGAAACTGTAATATGCCTTATAAGTAAAGATATACGTAAGAAGGGAGAGAACAACGTTACTTGTAGAGAAGAAAAAAATAATACTTCTTTAGCCGAAAACATTTCCAAAATCCTATGCCCGAGAACGTATTCGCTGATTTCGGATGTGGCACGTTCTAAACCATAGAAACGAGTTGATATGTTGAGTTTATAATAATTGGGTTGGAAGTTAAATAACGTTTTATGACGTCAGCGTGGAAACCTAATTTTACGAGAATCTATTGGAGCACAGTGGCTCAGTGGTAGAGCGCTTACCTCTGGTGCCTAGAGTCTCTGGTTCGATTCTCGGCCAAGGAAGTTTGTGGTTGACATCATCGTAGGGTTTTCTCGGGTGCTCCCGTTTCCTTCCAACATTTCTTCCATTATCATTCACTTGCCTTAACCCTTTTAAGATCTAGGGTTTTTTTGGGGGTATTTTTTAGACTTTCAGTCAAGCAGCTACTGCGTCGTCACTATTTATCCTCGAATCATGGTTCATACCTCATTCTCTTCAGAATAGAGCAGGCTTTCAAATGGTATCAATTACATGCCCATACCTTATACCAGAGAGGGGAAAGGGAAATTTCCGGGAATTTTTTTGGCACACTTTGGGCCCCCTCTGTAACAACCCTATGTAAACGTAGAGATCTGAAAAAAAAACTGATAAATACTACTCGGTAGACTGAATGTGTGTATCAAATTTCAAGCTTCTATCTTGAATAGTAAGGGCGGGAAAATATTTATCGTACCACAAAAGACCCTGATCTAAGGTAAAAAAATTTCCTGAGACATCCATATTCATCCTAGAATCATAGTTCGTCCATCATTCTCTTCAGAATAGAACTGCCTTTCAAACGGTATCATTCACATGTCTCCATCATGTATCTGAGGCGGGAAAATCGCAAAGAAAGGAATTTTTTGGTTAAAATATCCCTTTTAAAAACTTTTTGTCCCTCTGCACCCTTCCTGTGATAACGCAGAGATCTGAAAAAATATGATAAATACTACTCGGTGGACTGAATGTTTGTGCAAAATTTCAATCTTCTAGGTGCAAAAGTAAGCCCGCAAAAAAATAATGAAAATAGGCCTAACAAAAGAAAATATATTTCTTAAAGTTATGACGTCATCACCTCCTATGTCTCGACGCAGGAAGGCGTGAAACCGTAAGTAACGTGTTCTACATTGCCTCTAGACTAAAAAAAAAGTCTAAAAAGCTCAAATAGGAGAGTTATAACGTAAAGTTCCAGAAAACGCCCGTATGGTACAAATTGTACCATAAGACCGTAAAAGGGTTAAACATCTCTCTCCTTTAGCCTAAAGGACATAATCGTGGAACGTTAAACGGAAATATTTCATTTTTTTTTCCAGGAATATCTCATCTGCTAGCAACAATGAATACCAAAGTGCACCACAAGTTGCGTAGAAGATATTTGCACATTGCAAACGAAAAAAAAAAAAAATGAAAAAAAATGAAAAAGAAAGAAACGAAAATCAAGCTAATTCAATTTTAACATGTGAAGGAAGTACAGTTCATATGGATATTTGTATTGACTGTTGATTATCAGCACTCTCTTCATTGAGTCAACGCTGAAATTGAACTTTTTTAAGGCAGTACAAATCGGTGTTTGAGTGAGGTGGTACACGTACTGTTCTTATCTCCTGTGTGTTTGCGGTTCACGTTGTATTAAGACGTGTTACTCATTGCAAGAACGTGTTTATTATTAGTACTTTATTGAGAATAAATAGTTCTGAAGTGATTCGGGGACAATTTGTGCTGACAGTCCTATGTCACATAATTAACAATATATAATGACTTTGATTTTGGAGATGATTTTGGGCAACGAAAGTGTTAACATACGTAACATTTTTTCGTACAGGTAACACCATTTTCTCCTTTTTCATGTGTTTCTTTCGGTACGTGACATATTTCACTTTCTGAGAAAAATACGCCAAGGAATCACTTTCTTCATGTACTGTTTGCATTCATACAATACGTTTCATTCCCGAATTATAATAGTTCAAAGTTCATGGAACAGAGCTTTGTGAACACCCTGTACGAAAATTGATCAAGCGATTTCGAAGTTATAAGAATACTTAGAAGAATAATGGCATAAGAATACTTAGAAGAGAATACACTTTTGCTGTCGACTGTACAAAAGAGTCGGGTATAGAGTATAAGGCCCATCAAAGATACGTTAGAATTACAAAAGTTTTAAGTGTATTTTCATAAAGGTCTTTTATGTAGTAATTGTTATTATCTCTTAAAAAGATTTCTTATGGTGCATAAACAATTGTGTTTTTTATTCTCTTTCAGATGCTTCTCCGAAAATGCCATAACCGAGAACCGCCCATTGAAGAAGAGTTAGAAGCCGACCTGTATAACGATGTTATCACTCCGTATAGACCACTCAAAGATAATTCAACACCTTGCGTTACTCTAGCTTCGGCAGTAGCCTTAGTTAATAGGTAAGTGATCTGATTGTTAATTATGGGGTTACGCGCTTTTATTAGACCGAAAAATCGAATCTTCCAATGTAACCTTGTAGCCTGTGTTAGTGTTATGGCAGCCTTCCATGAATTTGCTTTTAAATAATTTACACTGAAATTCAAATTATGTTGATTATGAGAGATAATTTACCTTACAAACAATGTTGCCGCTATGAATCCCGAGCTAGTAACGGAAATTTGTACTCAGATTACTATCAATTAAGCTAATCTTCCGGACATTTTGACTCTGTCATTCAAGGTCCTAACAGGCATAATCATGGGACGTCAAATTGAAAGATTTCATTTCATTTGATTTTTTAAAATTTTTATATAAGTAACCAAGAAAGTTCTGTCGCGTTTTCACCTACTACCTTCGAACACCGATATGTCACCTAACATGCACGTGGAAGATCAAAAATAGTCCCCATCATCATCGACGACCTACTGCCAATGTTCTGGAAGGCCATGGATTCCATCGCGGTAGAATTTGGTGGGTCGCGAAGTGAAGAAGATATCAAGTGCATTTGGCACCTCTACTAGGGATTTGAACTGGCGTTCTATAAGGTGATTGTTCAAGGAATGGAACAAGTGATACTCGGATGGTGCAATGTCCGGGAAGTATGGCGGATGCAATAGTATTTCCCATCCAGGGCATAGAGTGGTGTTCGGGTCAATATAGCCACGTGGGGCTTAGCGATGTCCTGTAACAGGAGAACCTCTTTGCGATTCAGAAGTGCTGGCTCCAGAGTTTTGAGTTTTTCTTGAACACGGCTCAACTGCTGACAGTACACAGTTGCATTGATGCTCTGACCAGCTGGTAGCAGTTCCCAATGCACGATGCCGCGAGCAGTTCATCAAACGCACAGGACGACCTTCTTCTGGTGCAGTGCTAATTTCGGTTGTTTTGGAACCGGTTCATGGGATGCTAACCAATGATGATGACCCCGTGGAGCTTCTTACACGACCCACTTCTCATCACATGTCAGCACCATGTGCAGACATGGCTCCTTACTCAAACGAGACAGCAAAGAAACACAGGTATCTGCTCGCGTTGCCTTCTGGCCCGGAGTCAAATAATGTGTGACCCATCGACCCAACTTGTAGTGCTTCCCAAGTTGATTGACGTGCTGCCGAATGGTTTTTCCACTCACATTGAATTGTAGTTCCAGTTCCTCACATCTTTGGTCATTGTTCGCCTCAATTGCTGCCTGAACTTTTTAATTTTTACATGTGTTGGTCTTTCGGCACGTGGTGCGTCTACGAGTGTCTCGTCACCGTACTTAAACTTGTTAAGCCAGCGCTGCATTGTCCGCGTAGTCACAACACCCTCCCCAAAGGCCTGGCATATTTTCCTTCCCGCTGCAGCGGCGTTTGACCCCAGTTTGAACTCGTACAGTATACACGCCCTTATGACACTCGGTGGAGGTCCCATGTTCACTTTGTCCTTACGCAAGTTCACGGTGTAACTTGCACAACCAGGTAGTATGTTGGATATTCCACACCAACAACTGACCTTTGCCTTATCTCCATTCGCATTCAACTCACGGTGTGACGGTCATTTGAACAGACTTCCACAAAAAACGACAGAACTTTCTTGATTACCTTTATTTGATCTCTAAAAAATGGTGAATATCAAGTGTTTAACAGAGGATCATATTAAAACTTAAATATACTGGTGGAAATATGTTGAGGAACACCCCATGTACATCGTCCAATTCAAGCGAAGTTTACACCGCACACTGTGTCTGTAGAGATTGTGCTGAACTTGCTTTGTAAGTTCCAGTATATCGGAAATCATAGAGGGCAGGCTGATCGAGTATTTGTAGAGAACATTCTGCTTATGGTTTGTAGGTGCTTGGACAACAGACGATTGCTTTTATGTGTATTACAGTCTGTGCACTGTCAAGACGATACCAGTGAACGCCTAATGTACAGTTAAGTGACTTTGAGCATGCCCGTAGAGTGGAGCTGCAAGATGCCAAGTGGTTGCTCCACACTAGTGAGCCATGGCATGCCACTGGTCCATCGTTAGTGTACATGATGGAAGACATAACGTTCCTCACAGATGTACCCGCGATGCACCGGCTAGCTCCTGAATACAAGGATTGTTCTGGCCACCATAACTGAGAAAACGGAGCCCGCGAGTGTAAGCAGAGCCATTATGGCTCTATGTGTGAGCGCACGAACTGTTGTTCGAGGCAGGCCTACGTTCTCGCATTCCGTTTACACAACTACCCCTAGAGACTGCAATGGAAGGCAAGTGTAAGGTAGTCATACATGCGAGCGGGAAAACCCTGTGTCTGTTTGCACTCACTGTACAGGACCTGCAAGGGATTCTGGTATGGATGCAGTATGCTACACATTCTGGTCACTTCCGGTTTTCATTCAGGAGAGTGTGACTGGTGTGTTGCATATTTGGATGTCATCAGTTCTGTCCTCCAACCTTATTTTTTCGGCACGGAGGTTAAATGATATATTTACAGTTTAGCACAGGATCCCAACCACATATCTGCACTACGGGTCACATTTGGGACCCTTGGGAAATCAAGAACAATATAAAGTTCAGGCTGCGTAAGCTAATTGTTTGTTGCATTGCAATAGACTTCTCTGGTATTTTTCTTACTAGATAAAACTCAACTGTAAAGGGGAATTAGGGAACCCAACCTGCTCCTGTAGACTTGCCGTCTATATTTCAAATAAAATTTTAAAATTTTCAGAATCATTGTAGAATATGTAGATGTGAATTACATATGTAGCACCTATATACAAGTGCAGTAATTTTGTACATGTAAATAGACAACATGTAGAAAGCTATACTTCATGTCGGCATATGTTGTATGAGATATGACATTGCCATTTATGTCTTGTCTATGCTTAAGCTCTAATTTTTAAGCATTTTCCCGAAATGTTGCAAGGAATTTTTATACTTTAGAGAGCGAGAGAAAGAGAAAATAACGTCATTGTAGTTTTTCATGCTGAGAACAAAAACATGTTTAAAAAAAAAAAACGTTTTTTTAATGTTTAAAACGTTTTTTTTTGTTTAAAACGTTTTTAACGTTTAAACAAAAAAAACATGTTTAAAATGTTTATTTTGTTTAAAACAATAATCTAAATAGGCATATATATTACATTTTTACACTCTTAGGTACTGCTTGCCATCTATATTCAACCGCTAGATCAAATTTCGGGAACTTCCCTTATCTCTATCCGCCCAAATGTTCAATTCCGGAGAAAGAAATCGGGATTTTCCCTATCTCCGTTCACAGAATATGTAGTTTAGTTTCTTTGTGTTACGTTCTACTGGTCCTCTGCATTCTTAATCTTTAAACTCCCATTGACGCAACTGCTGTGTCAGGGCTTTAAACCTCAATGGCTCAGTCTTAGGAAGCAATGAAGTAGTCTCCTACATTATAGTAACCTGTATGTGTACTTGTTGTTTATAGAGGAAGAGGGGGTCAAATTTGGTTAATTTACATTTATTTTCGGGACGGTCCCATATAACACAAGATATATTTCACTGAAGTGGTCTAGAAGCATAATTCTTGTTCGTATACATGGTGTGTGCAGCAAAAATGATTTGCATATGGACATGGTACTATAGTGGGGGAGGGGAGAGAATGTCTAATTCAATGAATGTTTTTCTGCGCATTTTTTTTTATATATATTTTCTACATAAAACGAATTCATTACGCAATGGCAGCAATGGCTACCATTTCTTATATTATTGTCACAAGTATGTGGCCTACACATTAGCACCATTTTGTCAGCGTAGGGTGGCCGCAAGGGTTGTCAGGGCCCCGCAAAGTCAATATTTTCATATTTTTAATGATTTTTTATGTCTGTTCTTTTCCTACGAATACGGTGGGAATTTCACGAATGTTACCTCGTTGGAATTTGTGGTCTATAAGCTTTCCAATTGTGTATAACTCATGACTCTGTGATAATTAGGGGGGGTCACCAGAGCCCCGAACGTGAGAGTCTACCATTTTGTTAAAATCCCTGGCGGGTGTCTAGAGTTAATTGTGTTATTATGCCGTAGACACTAATCATTATTAGCTACCCATGTTGCAGATAGAGATGTATCTTGAAAACTGTTTAGTTAAAATGTCATTTGCTCCTTGTAGGCTAGGCACTGCTCTTTTCTATGAGTTGTATTGTATTTGTCAGAGCATTTCTTCTAGCTTATGACGTGAGAACTGTCATTATTATGGAAATGATAGTGTTCAAAAAAATACCCAATTTTTGAATTTATGAATTTGGATCTTAGAATAGAATAATGTATAGTGTGTTTAACCTCCGTTATTCTTGGAAATTAAGAAATGTTCAAATACTTCACTTGAATTTCTGTTGGTTTAGTTATACGCACACTGATGTGCAGAATTTCGTTGAGTAATTGCTGTTATAATAAGAATATAACTCTGCTTGTAATTTACTCCGTGCACAAATCCTGCGGAGGATGGGTTGTTTGTTAGAAAATTAAATTAGCTTCAATCTGATATTTTAGTTGTTTTAAACATGTCCAACCGGCATCGAAAAAAAAAAAAACGTTTAAAACAATTTGTTTAAAACGTTTAAAACAAACTGAATAAAACAACAGCCCTCGTTTTAAACATGTTTTAAACACTTGTTTTAAACATTTTGTTTTAAACATATCAACCCTGGCTGAGAATACGTCATTTTCTTGTTTATAAGTGATTTTTTCCTTTCATTTTCAGATACTGTGCTAAACTTCCTAGTGACACATTCACACGTCTTACTCCAAACTGGAGGATAGAAGAGAAAATCGTTAATGGCACCAGTTTATATCAGTGTATTCTTCAGCTGCCGATTAATTCACCTGTGAAACAAAACATTGTGGTAAGTTTAATTAGGTAGCCAGACAGGTAATTTAGTTTTTCTATCTTATTAGGATATTAAAATAAACAGTCCAATATTTCAATTGTTGCTTTTAAGAGGTCTAATCCACCTAGAAGCTTTCCGTTTGCAGTCATTTAGGAACGCGAAAATAAATGCCGATTTGTAAATGGCTGGAAATCGAAAGCAGATAAGTGAGTCGTGATAACGGTATTTCATGTAAAATAATATTGTCTAACGAGCTCTTTTTCCACTTTTCGTTTACCTTTTATCTATTTGAAGATATCACATAATTACTGTAAAATTAGCGGTATTTTAATTTCGCGGTGATGGAGCCTCAGAAATGTAATTACATTCGTTTATGAAACTAACCTACTTTATGTCCTAAGGATTACAGGTTAGTACCCTACCTGCTTGTCTAATGGCTGGTAAACGTGCCTCTGGTGCACGGGATCCGGTTTCAGCTCTCGGTGGGAGAACGTGGAGATGTGAACGCTTTACAATAATTTGGATTCCAACTAAAACTGTAGGTCCACGTCTCATGTATAGCCTTATTACTGTGGTGCTAAATTCCAACCAACGTACGTAGGTTAATTACTGCAGAAACGAAAATTTGCCACTGGATCCGATCCTGAGCCAGTGCAATTCAATCAGATATTTATTTGAAGAAAGTAATTGATGCATTTTTAATACTATTATTTATTTATTTATTTTTTTTTTTTAATAATAATAATAATGTGGATCTATCTATTTTGTTAAGTTGAATGTATGCTGTGTCGTTTCTCAACAGGTGAAGTCACTTACATGAAAGTCGAATCACTGTGAAAACATCTTGCTCTTTAGTTGCAACAGTTCTAAAATTGAAAAATAGCAATCCAATCAGGATTGCTATTCCTTTCCCTAAGATCCATCCTTTATTGTCATCTCATTATCATCATCTGGATCTGCCCAAAATCATCGTAACTATAGATCGTTATCAAAATAATGGTAACACTCATGTAACTGAACACGTAATTTTTGAGAGTTAACAACACTGAGCCTTCTTGTACTCTGGATATCTTGCGTTTGTGACGTGTTTTTGGTGATAATGAGTAGTACGGAAGGCTGTGTAGCACGGATTCTTGGATGCAATAGGTCAGATGTATTTAATGCTGTAAAATGGGTCTTTTGCGGTGTTGAAAGGACGTAAATTGTGGGTGCGTGGTAGTTGGAACAAGAGTATCTAAGACTGCCTTTATGTTGAGAGCAACAGTGTCCAAGATAATGATGGCACACAGAACTCTTGACAGTTATCGTCACAGAAGAGAAATAATGGACGGAAACCAGACTTAAGGCGGTCTCTAACCCTTGGAGCGCGCTGAGATTCTCCCTATCTAAAAGCATGTAAAATTTGGTCATGATTATTTCAGGAACTACTGTACTTAGAACATTGTAATTTTGGATAAGTGTTTTAATGACCAATCTCAAGAAAATGACTGAGTAATTTTATAGATATCTCGTTTGGTTTTGCAGTTGATTTTCATCGATTAAATTTGACAACCATGCAATGAGACTCGTCGCTGCTGGCCCGAGCAGACACATTTTTTTTTCCTCTTTGGTCACGTTCATTGTAACTCAAGAAACATTTCAACGCTCTGCGCTATACGTCCGCTTTCCTGGTATACAGTTACTGTGCGATGCCGACACACCACAGGTGGTTGAGGATGTCACCAAACTCAGTATAAGGACCTATTTATGGCTGGTCGAGGGAAAGTTGGTGAGGGTAACAGATCTATTGTTTCCGTTTTGTGTTATTTCTATATATACTTCTCAACACTTTTGTTCCATGCTTTTATGCTGTAGAATTCACCCACGCCAGTTATAGCTGTAGGTTTTGGTTTCACAAATGCGGTTCCTAAAAGAATCGACTGAAAAAAAAAAAAGTATTTCTTTCATAAAACAGTTCAACTGAATTTGTTTAGTTGTGCTGTGTGTTGTGAGGAGGTATGAGTTGAAATACTAACATTGGGTCTTTGAGACATTCTGTCGCCTTTTGTGCTGCTGTGATATTTTCTTCTTTTTTCTTTTTATTATTATGTATAATTCTGAGCGATTGTACTGGTTGTTTTTAGAGTTCGTGGACAAGTTTTCACTGTTACACCCGTATTGCTTTTGTAAGTCTCTGAGTTTCGGAGTAAAGAAAACAACGTATCTAGTATTGACTTTTGTGCATATTTACGTAAATACTAACCCATATTTGGCAAGATGAGCGATACAGAAGATTCGAAAGTAAGAAGACGGAGATGCTACTCTCGGCTTCCGAAAAAACGATCCCGTCAGGGATATTTTCTGAAGAAGTACTGAGAAAATCGACGAGAATCTGAAATGGAAATGTCTGCTTCTTTCAAGTATTGGATTGGTGCGATTGAGATGTCTATTGTCACTTTCAATGGCAATAAAATCAAATAGAAAGTATAATTACTAATTAGTTATTCAAACTAGTCTGCGGTTGCAGCCACATACTTTGCGTTCTCTCTGCCAACAATTAGATTCCATCAAGAAAAAGTCTGATATCTGCAGTGGCGGAAATCATGCCCGTATAAACGTGGGGTCTGGGGGACCTGCTCCCCTAAATTTTTACTGACCCTCCTAAAATTTTCACGGTATGTTTGCAAATGAACTATAATATGATGATGGACTATAATATGGTTGGATCGTCCCTCCTAATTTCTACCGTTCCCCCTACATTTGTGGGCTGGCTACCTGCCTGGCGGAAACGTAGAGAGATCAGGCCTCCCTTCTCAGTAGCGACCATGTTATTGCTTACTAAAATATAGAAAAACTTGTACAGGTCGGGTAAATACTTTTTGCTAACAAACATTCAAATGCAATACAAACTTCTGATAACCCTAAAAAACCACTAGAAAAATATCAGTAGTTTTGAGTTGTCCACAAGAAAAATATATGTGTAAGCCATATATGTCTCTAACTCTTCAGGACCCCGAGATATGAACATATAATCATTGTAATCCCCATCCATATTTCTTCCCATCCTTTTTCTTACCTTATAGACCATATATAAAAATACCGCTTATTGAGAAGACGAAATAGCAAATTGCATGTTTCTAATTTTCAGAGATTCTGACATAACTACATCTTTATAATAATTGCAATCCTCGCCCCTCATTTTCCTTTCTATTTCTTTCCTTATTCTTTTTATTAAAATACTGAAAATGCTGAAATACGTGTGAAATTATTTTAAATGTGAAGTCCAAATACCAAGTTTCTTGAAGTCTCTAAGGGTTTGTAATGATGATTGTATTATAATTCCCACTCATTTTTCTTTCCGCTCCTTTTCTTCCCTTCCAGACCATATTATGGGGGGGAAGAAAGCTGAAAATACGTATCTAATATGAGTTCAAATACCAAATTCCATGTTTCACAAATCCTATGTATTGTCCAAATTTCAAATTTCTGGTTGTGGTTTAGCCTTTGCTTAGTGTCAGCCAGTCACTCAGGACTTCAATATTTTATTTACTGAGATTCAAATAGTCTGTCTAATTAAAAAGTTTACATCTAGTGTGGCCGAAATTGTCGAAGGATTACTTCTCGTCTCGATTCCATTTTCCCCATCTCGTCTCGAAAATTTCCTTTTTTTTCTGTATAATGACTTGAACATCTTTAAACGTTAATAAGTGCTCTTCATTTTGTTCGCACAAAAACTTTGTCAACTTATAGGATTATATTATGCATCATTGAGATTTAATATTTGGATAAAATACTGTTTCCCACAGGACTCGAGAAATTTTTCGTTTTATCTAGATTGTCGTGTGGAAAACAAGGTGAGAATTGTCATGTTTCTTATCTTGTCTCGAATTTAAAAATTACTTGTTGCCTCGATTCAGAGACGAGACGAGACATCTTGTCTCGTGACAACACAACTTACCTCACCAGTGTAATATCCTTTCTGGGTCCTTCACAAAAAAAGAAAAAAATTGTACCCTATTACAGGGCCAATCATGAAATCTATTTTTATTCTAAAAATTCAATTTCTATAGCATTTATTCACAAAATTATAAGAACCATTCCATCACTAGAAAAGTCACTCAAATTCCGCTGATTCTATTTTGACAGAAATTATGCTATATTCTAGATTTACTAATGAAATAAACTCTGGAAACGACAGTATAGAGTATCAAGTGATATTTTCTAAATTAATATTGAAACCGAAAGTGATATTAGATTTATGCTGCTTCCGGTTTTAGAAGAGAGATTAGAGTGGACAATATATTTTTTCTTGACTACAGAAAACCGTTTTTATCTTGGTAATTATCTATTACAGTCTTTTGTCTACAGTGATTAACATTAAAATGTCAACATCAACATGAACTATGTAACATAGTATACATATGTAATATACGGAACACTGTTAGATATAAGATATCCTGCAGCGACATGATGTGATATCTAAGCGGAAAAAAGGCAGTACGTATGTAGCATATGGATAATGTGTGCTCCGTAAAGATTTACGTAGTAAACATATGGATTCAGTATATTTGTACAATATACCGATGTCCGGATAACGGGTTTTTCTCTGTGTATTGTCACTTGAAAAGATTGGCCACCCACTAGTCATTCAAAAGCCATATTTAATCAATTGAATTGTATGCATGAAATTATGATGCGACAGCTTGAAGAAACATCTCATTTGTCGAAAAGAGATGTTCTTGTGTTACTCCATGATGAATAAAATCGATGGATGTCAAAGAGTTAGGAGAGTGAATAGACATTTTTTGAACCAGACTGTACAAGACGAAATTAGTGATGGAACAAATGAATTCAGACTCCATAATATTGTATCCTGCTGTGCTTAGATTGAACACATTCTTCACTTCCTTTTACTGTGAACGGACTTAGCCTCAAACTTGAAAATATATATATATATAATATTTTCGAAAAGGAGTGTGGTTCAGTACTTTCTTATTCACTATAATTCTGAATATTAAAAATATTTTACGTTTTGCATTTTAAAAAGATATGTGAAAATTAGTACGGAGACAGTTTTGTTCTTTTTCCAATCACTTGACTGTTATGCTTCTGCTGTAAGAAAAGTTACATTATCTGTGCTCAACCTATTTTCAGATTCGAGGGAGAAAATGACAATAATAATAGTACTCCAATAAGATGTAAAGAAAATGAAACTTCTTATAAGCATTTCGTGTAGGGAGACAGGGCAACGCGAGGAAGAGGAAAGAGAAAAACAAGTCGATTGTTGTTTTCCTTGCGAGCAGCAGCCAGTCTTATTGCGCGGTTGTCAAATTTAAATGATCAAAGTCCACTGCAAAATGAAACGGGATATCTATAAAATTGCTCAGTCATTTTCTTGAGATTGGTCATTGAAACACTTATCCAAAATTACAATGTTCTAAGTACAGTAGTTCGTGAAATAATCATGACCAAATTTTACATGCTTTTAGATAGGGAGAATCTCAGCGCGCTCCATGGGTTAGAGACCGCCTTAAGTGAGAGGCATTGGGGAATATTGAAATGAATTGTGACAGAACCAGATAACTAATCTGCACAACTCATTGCAGAACTCGATCAGCATCAGAAACTTTTTTTTTTTTTTTAATAACCAGAGGCTGACGAAGGCTATACAATCTCAACGTTTGTGGTCTGGTTACACATTTTTAATTTAGCAGGTGCATTTGTACTGTAATCCTTGTCGCTTTTGTCGTGATTTATTACTCAAAAATAAAATGAAATTTCTAGTTTTGCGCCCTACAACTATAGTCGTTAGACTAAAGCAGACGGATGATTTAAAAAAAACAAAAAGAATTAGTGACATGATAATGTGGGAGGAAACGGAAGAACCTGAGAAAATTCATGGACACGATATTTCCACCACAAGCTAACGTGTCTTGGGATCGAACCAGGGGCCCTTCATACCAGACTTGAGCGCTTTACCACTGAGCCACGGTGCTCCCACTGTTCTACTGTTTCGTCCTTATGCAAGACCGAGGTGATAAAGGATGGGATCCATCGGGGAAAGGGAGGAGCAAGTGATAGACCATGATGGAAGATCAACTCCCACAGTATTAGACATTCCCTACCGCACTATCTTGCCTTAAGAGAGCTGGATTATATGACCCGCCAGCGGCCCCTGGTGAATTGCTCAATAGGAAAATGTTTTTGGAGTGATAAAGGTTTTTCTCCTGGAACATAATTTTTCGTAATCGAACCTGGCAGTACTTATTGATTTAATGATAAATCGTGTGTAAGTTCACTCAAGTCTATTTAGTTACCTTCTGCATTTTCTTTCAGTAATTATTTTAAGATTACGAGGTGTGACGAACACAAAACGAGACTCTTCCAATAAATCAGTGTACCTACAGAATTAATTTTCTTGTGATGTTATCACCTTCAAAGTAATCTCCTTCAGCATTAACACATTTGTTCATTCGGTGCTGTCATTGCTGGTAACATTCCTGGGACGAGATTTCTGAAAAGTCCTTCAGCAGATTTTCCGTTTTCAGTTGAACATCTTTAACTGAGGTAAAATGGGTTTCCTTTATGCAAGATTTAACTTTAGAAAATAAATAAAGAGCCAAATCTGATGAATAAGGTGGATGCTCCATCACAGTAATGTTTTTGCTGGTCAGGAACTGTGCCACTACACGTACACTTAAGCTTCGGTCACCCCGGATCACCTCACGGACTTTCGCGAAGTTTTGGTCAGCAATCGTAGATGACCAGAACTTTCATTATTTTCTATACTGTCCCTTCCCTCCGAAAACCGTTTATGCTATTCAAAGACGTTTCTGAGGCTGATTTCTTAAGTTTCACAAAAAACTTGATTTTGATTCGCGTCAGTTTTTACGTTAGATATGTTTCCGGTAGAATTCAGTTGCACGTGTTCACTCACTGATGCAGTACGCCTAACTGTCACGACCGGTTAAGTCGAAACTGGATAGAGAAGTACTGTGGAATTATGTAACCAAAACGGTTGTTACCAACTCCAGTCTTTGTTCAAGTTATGCATTTACTAGAGATGACTCCAGAGTTGAACCTTGAATCTGGGGATAACTTATATATTTCCTCAAAGGGTTAAGAAGCAAGTTCCAAAACCGGTTTCAATTCCTTGCCCGGAAGTGACACCACTCCTTCAGGGTTGAAAATATATGGAACAACTTGACGTATATATCCTATATATCAAAGTATTCCGCATGACTAGTAGATTAAGAATATAATATGCACTATCCAAATATGTCCTATATCAAGGTAATAAACCGCAAAAATTATTATTTCACTATAAATATCCTATATTAGTGAACCTCATTATCACGCCGTAGAGTGATCGTGAAACAGTGTGAGTTACGTGGCCCTCACACCTTAAAAACAAAGGCCAAGTCCTAACAGCACCATCTTGCCAGAACCGTGACGTGTGAGTTACATGAATCACACACATAGCCAAAAACTAAAGCCAAACTCCGGCAAACAACATCCAGCCGGAGCTTTCTTTTCTCTCATTACCCGGACCTTGTCGTGGCTAGAGAGCTTAAACCCTGAAGGGTGACCAATCAGGTTTATATAGAAAAAAAAAAAGAGTAAATTACCACTGCGATTAGTTTTTCCTAATTAGTAACTCAAAATCTGTTGAATGCTTTTGTACCGTGTGACTTATATCAAACAACTCTTCTAGATAAGCAGTTGAGAACTCACAACGTATATAGGTGAAATCATGGAAAATATAGAAATTAAAATGTTTCACATCTAGCCATAACAATGAGTTACATTAGTTGTGATACCAAATGACTTACTGTTGACGAGATATTATGGATATGCTTTCCTCAACTTTATAGGTCCACTAATATAAGATATTTATAGTGAAATAATCATGTTTTCTTGGTTTTATTCATTACTGTAGGATATGATTGAGTAGTGCGATCTATTAGTCATGTGGAGCACTTTAATATATAGGTCATATAGATCAAGTTGTTTTATATATTTCCAACCCTGAAGAGGTGGAGCCACTTCAGGGCAAGGAATTGAAACTTCTTTTGGAACTTAATCGACAAACACTTTCAGAAAATACATAGGATATCCCCAGATTTAAGGTTCAACTTTGGAGTTATCCCTAGTTATTTTTTTTTTCTTTTTTTGTCTCGCCTAGTTTTTCCAGTCATCAGCTCTTTATTTA
Organism: Thermobia domestica; assembly: GCF_964235325.1. Lineage (NCBI taxonomy): Eukaryota > Metazoa > Arthropoda > Insecta > Zygentoma > Lepismatidae > Thermobia > Thermobia domestica. The sequence continues at coordinate 28,209,516 of NC_137458.1, forward strand.
GTGTAAAAGGAATATTTATGGAGCTTTAAACTACAAATTTCAGTTAACTTAAATTTTAGAATATCTCCTCTTGTTGTCTGTCTAATCTCAACTTTTCACTATAAAATGTTCGTAGTAGATATTTGACTTTTAAAATAGATACTCGAAATGTAAAAAGTCGACGCTCACGTGAGTAGTTAACTTTTAAAATAACTAACTAACTAACTAACTCTATGGCCTATGGAACCCGGAGGTTCAGTGCCGCGTTCACAAAAGCTCTCCACTGACTTCTATCCTTAGCTAATTGCATCCAGTTTCTACTTTGTATTCCTATCTCTGCGAGATCCATCTTAATATTATCCTCCCATCTGCGCCTAGGTCTTCCTAATGGTCGTTTTCCTATGGGTCTACCAGTCAAGACTTTGAAAGCGTTTCTACTTTCTTCCATTCTAGCTACATGACCTGCCCACCTAAGCCTCCTAGACTTGACGACCCTAACAATGTTGGGTAAACCGTATAAACTATGTAGTTCCTTGTTATGAAGCTTCCGCCATTCCTCATTCTCGTTCCTCTTGGGTCCGACTATTCTTCTCAGTGTAGCAATTTAGAGGTTGAAAGCGCCAAAAGAAAAAAAAAATGTTGCTCATACAAATTAAGTGGCGGCGGAATGAGAATTGCATGGAAATAATTTGGATATACACTATCTAGATTTAGTCCTCTATTTATTATAACTAATAACGAAATAATATACGTATAACAACAACAAGTAAGCAATATAATGAAAAATGTCCTTTGCCTATGTTTCAGTTTTTTTGCATAGGTTACGTTAATTTCAATTTCAAATTTCCCATACACAAAATATAGAAAATGTTTTTCGTATTAAGTTCAATTCAATGATTAATTTCACTTTCAAAAGTTCCTTTAAAGCAGTTCAATTGACAACCATTAAAGCTTATTGAAGCTAACCGATTAGCACATGTTCGCACTAGTTTCACATGAAACTTCTTAAGTATCAAAATTACTTTTCTTGAGTTATAAGCACAAAGAAACATACGTAAATACATAAGACATATATATACTAAGCATATTAAACATATTTGATATTAGTTATAGACATGAGGACCGAGAAAAATTAATTTATATAGATATAACATGGCACAAAATAAAGTTAAGAATAATATGAAAATTTTCCTCTCCTAATTTCTAATTGCCAAACGCATCGCCTGAAAAATAGTTTTCTTATTAACTAGCAAACCTGCTATCCAATATAACATAATTTTAGAGTATTTTCAAAGCCGAAAACAATATGAATTTAACATATTTAGGAGAGCCTACTTCTCCACCACTGTCAGTTGTCGAATCAAGAGCCGTAATGGCGATCCTCCCTTCCACATCTAAGAGGAAGGTTTGTACTTCGGAGAATCGCCACTAGAGGCGCTTGTATTAAATGCGTAACTGTCCTCATTCTATAACCTACCAAATTTTCTCTATTATTTACAATATTTTCATTTATGTGTCGATTACGTTACATAAAAATTCCCTGTCCCCGCTAAAATATATATGTATAAATACATATATATTTTGAACTACAGAAGTTAATCGGCACATAAAGGATAATAGACTATGACCATTGCAAAAGGAACAAAAATATGATACATACAGTAATTCCAGCGACGACCACTTACAACTTATGGACACACAACACTTAGATGGATGAAATACCGCGGTATTATGATAAGATGATACACCCTTTCACATCTCACTACACTAAGACACTATACACTTCACTGCCAGATATCTGGAAAATACAAAAATGAAAAACACACAAAATAACTGTACAGAATATTATTGTTACATTTTAAAAAAGAATTTTTAATTACATTTTACGTTTGGCTTACTGAATTATAAGGCTTAACGTGATTAACATTTCTCTTAACGATACGCTTAGGATTAGCAACATCTTGCAACGATAATGTATTTAAATTAGGTTTGCTCAAAACTTTAAAGGGACCTTCGAATAAAGGACTTAACTTAGGTGTAAAATGTTTGATAATTGAGGCCTTTTGGAACTTCTTTACCAAAACTAATTGGTCTCTATGATAATTTGGCAAGTCTCTGGTTTTAGAGTAACATTTCTGCTTCCTCTTCCAAGATCGATCAATATTTTCAACAAGTTTCGCCATTTTCTCTTCTTTATCAGGAGTACCATCTAGTTCTTCCAAATTTAATTCCCATAGAACATCCAAGGGTGAAGACAACTTACGACCAAGATAGATCTCCGCCGGCTCAAATCCAGTCGATTCTGAAGCACATGTTTAGCGTATACTGTATTTTCTTGATGTATTGGGCCCAATCTGATTGATGCTCATTAACATACGTTCTCAGAATGTTCTTAATCGATCGAATCTGTCTCTCCGCCTGGTTGCTGCTAGGTGAGTAGGGAGCTGTAGTTATGTCCTGAATACCAAGGCTAAAAAGATGTTGCTTCATGTAGAAACTTGTGAAGATCTGTGCACGATCGTGGACGACTTTATTAGGAATTCCCAGAAGAAAGTAAAGGTTTTCCAGCTTACTGCAAATAACTTTGGAGCTTAAAGATCTTAGTGGTTCTATCATCACAAACCTGGATGCAGCGTCACAAACAATAAATAGATGCCGAAACGGTCCTGAGTTCGGAAACGGCCCAGCGGTGTCAAAATACCAGCAGTGGTTAGGTCTAATTGTTTTCCGGGAGTAATAAACACCCTGTTTCTTCCTATTACCATCCTTGCACGTCTGACATCGCAAGCATCCTTGGACGTACTTGCGAACGTCGAGGAACAAATTCTTCCAACTGCATCTTTGGGCAATCTTGGCTGCTGTCCGTGAAAAGCCGGTGTGACATCCGCCCACTTCATCCTCGTGAAAGAATTTCATGATGCTGTGTTTCATGGCTTCAGGCACTAAAATCCTCCATCCTTGATTCTTCCTTCCTTTAGTTTTGACAAAAAGAATACCGTCATTTATTTTGTATTTGTCAGCAAGCTGGCCCTGCTTAACCTGCTCTATAATTCTTTTTATCTTTTGGTCTTCACTTTGTAACTCCTTAAGAGGACGACTGAACACAGGTGCATTCCAGAAATTAGCCAAAGATAAATTTACTGTTTGTCCTTTAAAATTTTGAATTTCGTTATATTGATCATCAAAATTATGAAACTCCACTCCATTGTTAACTCTAGACCAGAAATCTGCCAAAAAGTTCTGAGACGTCCTTAAATGAATAATTTTAAATTGAAATCGCGATATTTTCTCTATCAAGGTCCCATACTTCCTCATTCTTTTATGATTACGTAACAACCATGTTAAGGAAGAGTTGTCAGAAAATATAGTACAAGGTTTAATTAAATACATTTCAAATTTCTGGAGTGCCAAACAGAGAGATTTAAGTTCCAATTCAAAAATGTTCTTAGACCAATCGGACTCAGGAACAGCCTTAGAAAACAAAGCTACAGGTCTTAGAAGTTTTTCCTCATCATACTGCGAAAGAATTGCAGAAAATCTTTTGAATGAGCTGTCACAATGAATGACAAAGGGTTTATCCATATCAGGCACACGCAAAATTACATGATCTACAAAGGCCTGCTTTACTCGTTGCAAGGCTTCCTGTTCTTGTGGTCCCCAATGAAATTTATTTTTTACAGAACTTAATTTATGCAAAGGAGCCATAATTTCGGCGTAATCTGGTATGTATTTCTTATAATAATTGAAATAACCGCAAATGCGATTAACGCCCCTCCTGTTTTTAGGCTGTGGTAGATTTTGCACAGCTTCTACACGCTCGGGATCTATTCTAGAAAAGCCACCTTCAAATTCATATCCTAAAAATTTTATCTTTGTTTGAAATAGTGATAATTTCTTTTTCGAAACAGTTATACCCCATTTACGCAGTCTTTCTAACACTTCTAATATTTGCTTGTGCGTTTCAACATCTTTGGTGTGTATAAGAAAATCGTCACAAAACACTTCTAAGTTTTTACCTATCATTTCACCAAAGATCTTGTGCATAAAGCTAGTTAAAACGAATGTGCTACATCTGAACCCCATTGGGAGTTTACGATGAACAAGCAAGCGAGTGGGCGTGCAAATGGTAGTATATTTCTTGCTTTTTTCAGAGATGTTCATCTGAAAGAAACTTTTCCGAATGTCTAACCGAGAAAACAGAGTATCTTGGCCTAAGTTGGCTATAGTAGCCTCTACATGTGGGCTAGGAAAGCTGGTTACCCTAACCTTCTTATTAATTTCTGAGAAGGCAACAACTAAACGTTTAGATTTGTCGTTATTCGTCACCAAAAAACATGGAGACGAATAAGGAGAATAGGGGACCTCTTCTAAAACGCCCTCTTTTATTAACTCATCAATATGGGATTCCAGTTCTTTTAATTTACTTCCTGTAACTTGGTACGGTTGTAATCGAACAGGGGTGGGATCTTCCATTTCTATCTCATAAGTAAAATCCTTAATTTCGCCCAAGGAATTGGAGATAACATCTGAGTAAGAATTACATAAATTTTGGACATATTCTACCAATTCAGGATGCTTATCTTTTAAACCAGCTGAAATCTCAATATTATCTACCTCATTATTTTCATTCTCGACTAAATCGTAATTTTTATTGGTGTCCTTATATAATTCCCTGGAATTAAAAACATTATTAAAACAACAAAATTGATTAGGAATGGTGCTACCTGCGGTTTGTCCTCGGACTGGCTCCTCCTCCCTCCTTCCTTCCTTCCTAGGATCCTCATTACTCCGTATGGTACGACCAGGATAGTTCCTTTTCCTTTGGACAGGCGCCTTGGGTTTGGAATAGGTGGATTTTGATTGACTAAGCACAGGTATAAACTCACTGAAAGACATATCTGAATGTACAACTTTAGCAGGCACTAAATCTTCCCTCCAGTGTAAAGGTACTGTTAGGTTTAACGTGGTGATAACAAGTTTCTTTTGGGATATGTCTATAATAACCTTGTTGTCCAAGATGAACTGATTTCCCAATAGAAGATCAAAATGGGTTGAGTTTATTACGTAAAACCACAAGTGAAAGTCTGTATTACTAATTTTGATGGTAATTTTGACCTTTTGATGGAGCGTTACGACTGTCTCACCTATTCCCACCGTGGTGAAGTTGGTGGGTATAATGTTTACTTGTACCCTATTACGTATAAGGTTCAGAAATTTCCTACTTATCAGATTTACACAAGACGCTGAGTCCAATATACAGGAATTGGAAACACCATCCACTGTTACTGGAATAAATAGCACTTGTTTATCCCTTTCTAGATGATTTAACAAAGTTCGAGGTAAGAATTTTCCTTGAGATGTAACTTTTGGGTAAGGAAGGACAGGAGTTTTGAAAATGTCCATCTTGTTTGTACCGAAAGCACTTAATATTCCTTTCCATACGGGATTTTTGACGTGAAGAGTTTTTATCCGAAAAATCCATTGGTTTAGAAAAGTTCAAAATACTTTGAGCGAAATTTACTTTACTCTTTAATTTACAATAATCATTATTATACCTGATAAAGTGGTCGCAAGATTGAGCAATGGTCATAAGCTCGGGTACAGTAGTAGGAATCTGATTTGTGAAATATCTCGCATAAATATGCGGAGGTAGTAAATTGGTTACTATGTCGCAAAACACGTGATCGTCATAGTGAAGACCCAAAACATTGGCAATACTTAGTTTCTCTTGCAAGAAGGTATACATGTTTTCGTGCTCTAACATAATTCTGTAAAAATACTGACTGACAAATTGAGTTCTACTAATTGTAGATACGAATCTTGCAAGCAAACTAGAACAAATCTGTCCCCAATTGTTAGATATACTCAAGAAGGAATATAAGGTGCGGTTAAACTCACCACGAGTTTGCTCTAAACTCGCAACTAAAATTACCTCTACAGTCATTTCCTGCCGCCTAATTATCTCGTCTAGACGAACCAAAAATATGAAAGAAGAATGACTTTCAGTTCCGTCAACCACAGGTAAAGAATGAATTTGTTTCTGCAATGCGACATAGGCACTCTGGGATACATGCTTTCGAAAGTCACAAGCTAAGGCGGGTCTAGCCATAGTGAAACCTAAGTTATCATCACCTAAAATAGGCCTACCGGTTTCGAGATTATTACCCAAATGATTTTGAAATATATTAGTACTCTTAATATCAGCATAGGGCTGTTTTATGTGAGTTTCTTCAGTGTCACCCCTAAGTACATCTGTGCCACGAGGCATATTAACAGTTACATGTGAATCTAAATTTTGACTTCTTTCAAAGTTAGACCTAGGAAAATGCGGGTTAGATTCAGATAACATACAACCATGAAACTGAGTTTCGGGGTAATGAATATTTCTTACATGTGATTCCTCTATTGAACCTACTTTTCTTATGCTAATTCTCTGCCCTTGCAAAATATTAGAAGTTTGAGCATGAGCACCCATTTGCATTCGAGAAAAGGTAGACATTATTTTGTGCGGTTTAAATTGATTAGCTCGTAATAAATGCGGCGCAGAATCGCACCCGGTAATTTGAATTTCATTATAAGATGAAGAACTCCCTTCTGAATAATTACCTACACACTGATTTAAACAATTTAATGGTTCACACGCACCCCTTACTGGCACATGTTCCGTAATTGGCAGTGTGGTTTGAATTCCTATATTACAAGTACCTTCCATTTCATTTCTAAGGCGGCCTTCATCTTTACCTGCACTCAATTCAGATCCTTCTACTGTACTTTCATATTCAGACATATTCTCACTATCGTCAGAAAATTCTATAAGTAAATCCTCTCGTCGTGCCATGTTCCCTTATTTTTCAATAAATTTACCTTTTTACAAATAATTACTAAATTCTTTTTATTTCCATGCACGCACAATGTGTAGCCCTTTTCACCAAAGCTATCACAAGGCGATTACGGCTCTTGATTCTTAAAATATAATTTGTATGTAGCAATTTAGAGGTTGAAAGCGCCAAAAGAAAAAAAAAAAATGTTGCTCATACAAATTAAGTGGCGGCGGAATGAGAATTGCATGGAAATAATTTGGATATACACTATCTAGATTTAGTCCTCTATTTATTATAACTAATAACGAAATAATATACGTATAACAACAACAAGTAAGCAATATAATGAAAAATGTCCTTTGCCTATGTTTCAGTTTTTTTGCATAGGTTACGTTAATTTCAATTTCAAATTTCCCATACACAAAATATAGAAAATGTTTTTCGTATTAAGTTCAATTCAATGATTAATTTCACTTTCAAAAGTTCCTTTAAAGCAGTTCAATTGACAACCATTAAAGCTTATTGAAGCTAACCGATTAGCACATGTTCGCACTAGTTTCACATGAAACTTCTTAAGTATCAAAATTACTTTTCTTGAGTTATAAGCACAAAGAAACATACGTAAATACATAAGACATATATATACTAAGCATATTAAACATATTTGATATTAGTTATAGACATGAGGACCGAGAAAAATTAATTTATATAGATATAACATGGCACAAAATAAAGTTAAGAATAATATGAAAATTTTCCTCTCCTAATTTCTAATTGCCAAACGCATCGCCTGAAAAATAGTTTTCTTATTAACTAGCAAACCTGCTATCCAATATAACATAATTTTAGAGTATTTTCAAAGCCGAAAACAATATGAATTTAACATATTTAGGAGAGCCTACTTCTCCACCACTGTCAGTTGTCGAATCAAGAGCCGTAATGGCGATCCTCCCTTCCACATCTAAGAGGAAGGTTTGTACTTCGGAGAATCGCCACTAGAGGCGCTTGTATTAAATGCGTAACTGTCCTCATTCTATAACCTACCAAATTTTCTCTATTATTTACAATATTTTCATTTATGTGTCGATTACGTTACATCAGGATCCTGTTCTCAAATACCTTCAGTCTATGTTCTTCCCTCAGAGTAAGCGACCATGTTTCGCAACCATACAGAACAACAGGCATGATTATCGTTTTATATATTTTAAGCTTCAAATTCCTCGACAGAATTCGCGACGACAAGAGATTTTGAACCGAGTAGTAACACGAATTCCCTGCTTTTAGTCGACATTTAATTTCTTCGTGAATATGATTTTCGTCTGTTAATATTGATCCTAAATATTTGAAAGTATCCACTTTATCAAAAACATTATTTAATATTTTATAAAATAGATACTCGAAATGTAAAAAGTCGACGCTCACTTGAGTAGTTAAGTAAATAAATAAGAAAAGCATGATAAATGTATAAATTTAGGAAATAAGTATTCCATAACGCTACTTGACATTTACTAAGTTTCATTTGTTTCTCAATTCTAGGGACAGCCAATGCCCAGTAAAGTACTTGCTCGCCGGACGACAGCATTAAAAGCATGCATTGTGTTGCATCAAGCGAAAGAGCTGGACGATAACTTGCTTCCCATCGGAAAAGAGAGCTTCCAAGATGAAGAGGACCCTTTGATTATTTTGGACGAGGAAGAATGTCGAGATATGGAACCGCGTCCAGGAACCACGAAACGCCGCCAGTATTATTACAAAAGGGTTAGTTACTATGTCACAGTACTTTACAGTAGGATATATATACAGGGCGAACCACGTAAAGTGACCTCGCATTGTAACTTCTAAACTAATTGACAGAAATAGTTGAAATTTTGCACCAAGCAAATATCAGAAGGGGAAATAGTTTGACATACTCGACAGTATCATCAGATTAACAGTGTTGCTATCTCATTATAAAGTTTTACGTCAGGTTATTACATATTTCAAATCTACATAAGAAACGAAACATTAAAATATCATGCTTTTTTCAGTGTTTCCAACTAAGGGATACTACAGTATCAGAAATATCCAAATTTCGGAAGGCTCTACAACAGTAATAAAGCAGATGAGATAAACGAGGCGATGTGTATCTAAAGTAACTTAGTGGCGAATACCATGACCATGATAACGACATAGTTCAAATAAATAGAAAGAAAGTTGAAAGAAATTGAATGGAAATTTAAATATTTTTATACAGGCTTTATTTCGGAAAAAATGCTAAGGTAAGCGTCATTTCTAAGGAGTTATATGTTTCCAACAGACAAAACAATCATAATCCCGTTTACAGCTATTTGATATATCAAACCGTTCCGGAGATATGATAAATAGAGGTAAGATCTGCAACACTGCTTCAAATTATTGTAATTACAGCTACCAAATATTATAGCTGCAATGTTATACATAGATGCAAAAGCAGCGATCATTTTAAACATTCCTTATGAATTCCTCGTTTTAAGCAAGCATTGCTTTGTCTTGAGAATGGGCATAAAGATTGTTCAAAATACGTATAAAATAGCTAGTGTATGTCTTTAGGGAGAAATTAAGATCATTAAACTTTATAATGGAATTTAAATACAATAATAGCTTTTCAGTATCGAATTGAAAAATGTCAGTATAAATTCTGATTCACAACTTTTTAAAATCTTCTGAGCCATATCTTTACATACTTCTACTCCTGGGGCCTGAGAATACAGCGTGGAGGCTTTTGATACGTCGTGAACTAGAATTAAACGTTTCAATATTTTCTGAGTCTAATATTTTTCAGTTTGAAGATAAAATTTTATTTTATTGGATTTCGAAAATAAAATAAATATAATTTCATTTACAGATAGCAGATGCTTTAACTGACTGCCGACCTCAACCTGGAAAACCTACCTACCTCTATCATATTAACATGGTTCTCACGTGTCCCTTGCCAGAAGAGCAAAATACTAGAGGGAGAAAAATATATCCTCCAGAGGATTTCCCACAAGGATTTGGAATTCTGACGTCAAAGGAAATTCCTAAGGTAAGCCATTTTGAGTTGTAGTGTGTTGTTGGTAAGAGCTGTATGTTTATGAAATGTCTGTGAGTTTTAGAAAATTTTAGGAAAGTAAATTTATAAAGTGTTCATTGTTTCATGTCTTTCTCCTGAAACAAACAGTTGTATTACTTCCGCATAAAAAGACAATACCAAATTCTTTAGAAAATACTAGTCATCTTCAGTTGAGAATTTTCGGTCATGAACTCCGATAGATGATAGATTGCGTTGGTGTTAAGACAAGTTTTTCTAGTAATATTGGGACCACTAAAAAAAAAAATCAGCCAGCAATTACACCAATGAAATCGATCATAAATTTGTAAACATAGTATAATACTCCTAGTAAAGATACGAAGTTGGTTAAGGTAGATTGTTCTGTGCTTGACAAAAATTTGAAAACTATCCACTGACAATTAGTAAAAAATGTAGCATCCTACAGCGTCCAAATCCACTTTAATTGCATTGATTTGTGTCCGCAATCTCTGTTGCCGAAGGCAGTAATTTTAGGAACTCAAGTTTCTTTTTTTCTCGAAATTTCATTTTATACATTTTTCATGTACCCAGTTGAAAAATGAGATTTTAAATTCGAATTAGTACAAGTCCCCTGTACTCGAACAACGTTTCTTGTGAACGATTTCCTACTGCAAACACTTTGGCTTAGAACTTATTTTGTAATGAAACATGTAATGCAAAACTAATGTTCACCATTGAAAAGCACTTGTAAAGCTTTCTTCTAAGAAAGAAGTTCTGGAATTAAAATTTATGACCCTCTGGCACATTGAGAATACCTGGGACCTTTCGGCAAAGACGTGTTGCAAAGAAGGATGAATTTGATTTAATTTTTTATAATAGAAAATTGCGCTTAGTCTTACAACCAAAATAAATTCAAGTAAGTTCCTTTCAAAACGGAATCTATCCTGTCATGTGACACACACTCAATCGGATGATTTTATTCAGTGCATCGACATTTAACCCAATGTCTCTGTTTCTATCTGTCACTACTCACAGGATACTACTTCTTCACTACAGTGATAAGTCAAGACGAAAAATTTGACCTCAAGCGAATCAAACTCGCATGCTAATTCTACTGGCATCAAATTATATCTTTAAATAAGTGTCCACTCACGAGTTGAAACGCTGCTATCATATTCAAAGTAATTTGTGATGTAAGGTTGCCAAATTCTATGGCTGTTTTATTACCCTCTGAATTCTGAATATACGTTTTGTTACTCAGTATACATTATGCTAAGTGAAATGTATTTTTGGTCTGTATATTTTTACTTTTTCGTACTAATGAGATGACAATTAACAAGGCTTGGAACAGGTGTATTAAATCCTATAATTATGAACTTTTGTGTTACGCTTTGTCTTATATATATCATAGTTTCATAAGGATTCAATTTATATGTAAATTAAATCTCTTTTTAAATATATTAGAGTGTTTTATGGAATCGTCATTTCAGATTTGCCCTTTTCCTATCTTTACACGTTCGGGAGAAGTGAATGTGAAGCTTGATTTGTCTGGTTCATTTGTTGTGCTAACAGAAGAGCAACTGGAGAAAATCGTCACTTTTCTTAATTATACATTTACTAGTGTTCTTAGACTGCAAAAGTACCTGATGATGTTTGATCCTCAGACTTCCGAAAATTCCTATTTTATTGTTCCTACTAAAAGAGGTAAGGAGGGAGTTTGTGGATATCTTATAATACTAATTATAAAGTGTATGACTGTGATTTGTAACATATCAAGATTTGGAGAGTTTCCGTTGCATAATGGTATAAAATGAGTGGTAATACCAATAATAGCAGTAAAATATCAAGAACAGTAATATTAACATAGGATCATTATAAAGGCGTAAGACTAGCGCGCCTCCACCAAGTGGTTATGTTTTCGGTTTATCTGAAACTTTTATCTTGGGGTGCATTGCGAGAGGTTTTAGTAACCTAAACATAACTAAACTCTATACTGTACTTCTGACAGTAAAGTTTTTATGACATGATTTGAAACGATAGGCGTGAATAAAAGATAGAAGTAGTTTCAATGTGTAATTAGTTTAATGATTCTGATTGTTTGTTAAGTGGTATCTGTGAATTGTTTATGTACTGTGACATGCTAGGCAGTTTATAAATCTAATTAAACATATAACGCTCTTATTTCCGATTTAAGTGATTGTCCTATAACCTGGTCACCTAGAGCACAATTTCAGCACAAGTACATGATCTATTAGAAGTCCCCAGAGATGGCTGCTAGTTGATAGTAACTATCACTCTTGCGAGCTTTCACAGATGTAGACAAAAATGTTCGGAATTTAAAGTTGAGATATAATTCTAGTCTCAGAGTGACATAAAGACGACGTACAATACAGAATCCTGGAAGTATCTTAAAGTTTTATACCATTACCTTTGCGGAAGTTGTTACCGAAAGTTCCAGTGGTTATGACGTAGGGCCACGCGCTCGAAAGATTGACCCAGAAATCCGGGTTCATGTAAAAATAGGAATTTGGTTCAGACGCTGAAATGTACCAATACAAGATGTACATAATGAGGAGGTTCATTATGTAAGTTAAGCTGTCTTCAGCACATAAAGGCGAATTGACAAACGAGATTATATAATAGTTCTTAACATTTTACAATGCATTTTCGAACGTGAAATTATGTGTGGTAATGTTTTTCTTGTTCGATTTATCTTCTTTTTGACAAATGATATTAAATTTGAAACGAAAGTACAAGGATAAAAGTTTATAATTGGACGGTTACAGTATACACACACTCGTGATTAGACAGTATGGTTCAAAGCAGAAGGAAATCAATCGTTTCCTATGTGATTTACGTTTTGCACTAGCTCTCGAGGCCTTGAGGCACTGCGTGTGGTGATATGAAGAATGTCTTTATTTCGAGTTAAACAGTATTTAAAAATACTTTTTGTGTTCTTTATCCATTTTGGAAGCTGCGGTAGCGTAGTCAGTAAGACATCTACTTGCCAAATGGGTCACCCGAATGCGATTCCCAGTGCAAGTGGGAAATTTTTCTCGTTTGAATTTGGCTTTGAGGTTTACCCAGCCTCTTAAATTGAGTACCTAGGTGGGCCTGAGGAGGTAAAGAGGCATTAGCGTGGTACTGATTGTATCATCTGTATGAGTGCTGAACTCAAGAAAGTGTGGAGTCTTTGCCTTCACACGCTGCCCTTGGGCCTTCATAGCCCGTCCCGAAAAGGAACGATATTACTCATTGTGTCAAAGGAGAACGTATTTTATAATATCTTCCCACGTTCTTGTCACAAACATGTGTTTTATATAAACGTTTTCAAATTCATATTACGCCACCGACAGGTCTCACAACAGTAATGCATAAATCTGTTCCGAAAACAAACTATGCGAAACAATTTCCAAATAATTCCCACTGTTTGAAGTTGGCATTACAGAAAACCCAGTGGTCCACACAGTATCAACTATTACAACCCGTATAGAATGCCGGTAACCCATTCGAAAAAACAGTGACCTCCTTCGACGTTAGAGTGAAGCTTGAAGCTTTCTAAACTTAACCACTATAAATTATACAAATATATTTGTGTAAAAGAACCACATCTTGGTGCGAAGATTGTTACCATTTTTAAAATGTGTATTTAAGATTATCTAAGCTTCAACAGTGTCAAATTATTAGTACATGGTGTCCAATATACAATGCAACCCGGAGTTTGGGATAGTAGAACTTTTGAACCTGAAGTGATACACAAATAATGGCTATACCAAAATGAAGCCTTGTTCATGCATACATTTTTAACCTACGAAGCAACTATTGAAGTACACTAGGAACCACACAGTGTTGCCACATGTGACCGAAGGTGTAAATCAAGTTTTTTGCAAAACATGTAAATTGACTCATAACTCATACGTATGGATGTTCTGTCGTTAATTTTCAGTTTGTTTAGTTGGAGTAGCTTGGAAACTATGGAGCAGAAGAAAGAATTTTTCATTTCCACCGATAACTAATCGATGAGGCTTCTGTTAGGGGTAATTAGGGAAATCGTAGTTTTCATAAATTAACACTCTGAATTGGCAACTTTGCTGATGTTTCAGGGCATCAAAAGGTGTGTTAAGGATCTGTCTACATTATACAATTACTGAAAAGAATGAAAAACAAACTTTAAAATTATCATGATAAAATTTTTATTTACATGCACCCGGCAACACTGATATTCATTTCTGTGCGGCTATTTAAAGCAAGAGGTATACAAGAACAATTCTCGAACTATTCAAGACCTGGAAACGAACATTCGCAGTGCCATTGAGAATATTAACACTTCTAATCTTCGTAAAGTTACTGCCAACCTGGTGAAACGTGTGAACCAGTGTTTGAATCAAAACAGGGGATACTCGCAGCATCCGCTGTAGAGCTGGTAACTTATTTCTGATAGTAGCAGTGTTGCCGCGTGCATGTAAGTAAACGTTTTATCATGATAATTTCAAAGTTTGTTTTTCATTGTTTTCAGGAATTGTATAATGTAGACAGATCCTTAACACATCTTTTGATGCCCTGAAACATCAGCAAAGTTGCCAATTCGGAGTGTTAATTTATGAAAACTAAAATTTCCCTAGTTTCTCCTTACAGAGGCTTCATCCGATTAGTTATCGGTGGAAATGAAAAATTATTTTTTCTGCTCCATAGTTTCCAAGCCACTCCAACTAAACAAACTGAAAATTAACGACAGAACATTCATACGTATGAGTTATGAGTCAATTTACATGTTTTGGAAAAAAAAAATACACCTTCAGTTACACTGTATGGTTCCTAGTGTACTTCAATCGTTGCTTCGTAGTTTAAAAATATATGCATGAACAAGGCTTCATTTTGGTATAATCATTATTCGTGTATCACTTCAGGTTCAAAAGTTCTACTATCCTAAACTCCGGGTTGCATTGTATATTGGACACCCTGTAGAATGGTAAATTAGAAATCTAATTTTGAGTTGTACATTCCATGTATACAACTGAGCTAGGAGAAAGTAGATACCAGAGGAGGAAAACAATTCGAATAAAACAGAAGATATACTTGTACGTGGATTGCCTAAGAAAAATACTACTATTACAATGTGTCCATCGTCATGACGAATGCAGGAAAGTTAAAAACACATAGTTCAAATAATAATCAAATGTATAAAAAAATTAACCCAAAGGAATATCTAAAAATATTACCTGAACACTAGCTTTACTTGATTTTGTAAAGCAGTTGAGGTAAGATTTTTATTTTTTTTCTTTGTTTTTGTTCTAAAGAAATAATCGACGATAAAAATTTTTAAAGAGTGCTAAAAGTGCACTCGTATAGTCCTTGGACATAAATCTTCTTCACATTGTGCGTCTTAGAATCGAACTCACGACCCTTCATAGATGAATGCACATCAGTACGCGACTAAAGCAAGTCAGTTGATTTGTATAGACTGTTTTATCAATTGTGCTTAAGAGTTAAAAAAAAAAAAAAAAAAAAAAAAACCTACTGTTCAATTCTACAGTAAAAATAATAGTGCTTTATTTATATTTTTCTGTTTTATGATTAACTGTAATTCGTGCCTGAATACTAAAAATTCAGTATCCATTATGCATGAAAAAAATAAACCTTTAAAAGGTTTATATACAGGATGTTTCAAAATGAATATCGATGTTTTAAGCCATTGTAGTTATTACAATTAACTTACAATTATAAATAATGCATGAAATGAAAGAGCAACTCAAATTGTTCTGTACGCACACATGCACTGTTTCTTCTGTCTGCCGGTAGAAAGCGCTAGTAGGAAAGATGGCGACTAGTGAGCAGAAAGCTCTTTGTGTGTTACATTTTGCAAAGACTGAATCTGTAGTTACAGTACAACCGTTTGTATGGAGAATTTTAAGACATCCTTATCGTTTGCAGTTGCTACAAGCTCTAAAGCCTGCAGACTACGGTTTACGTGCCAACTTTGCAAATGAAATGTTGCTGCATGACGATGAAGATTTTCTGGATCGTGTCGTCTTCATTGATAAAACAACATTTTACATAAGTGGTGATGTGATCACTCACAATGTTCGCATTTGGGGTTCAACAAATCCCCAAGAGATGGTACAGTTGCAGCAAGACTCCCCTAAATTGAATGTGTTTTGTGCCATATCCCGGTGGAAAGTTTATGGCTATGTGTGCCGTGTGACGAATGGTTCTCATATTGAACACTTGTAGTAAAAACTGTTTGAGTTGTCCTTCCATTTTATGTGTTATTTATAATTGTACATTATTTGTAATAAATACTACAAAACCTTAAAACCCCGATATTCATTTTGAAACATAATATAAGTTGTAAATATAACAAAAATAACTTTTCAAGCGTCGTCTTGTTTGAATGTGCCAGCTTAATTTTCATTATCTTGTGTTACTATTTTCCTCTTTGCTCTGTTTGAACAAGAGTAAGTACTACGTTAAAATGAAAAGATTGTTTATTTACTTATACCTGAATATAAGAATTCAAGACTGTGTTGACGTAAGATAAAAGTCTTAAATTCGTGTTTTTATTTCCCATTTAGGTAAAAGTTCTTACATTTTGGTAAAATTAATTGAGCTACCTGTTTGGTATGAGCTACCAATTTATGACCCAAGTGCCAAACCTACTCGCACCAAGTGAACTTTGTGATGGATAAACACCGTGTGCGTGGGTTTTCTCGGGGTTTTCCCATTTCCTTCCACTTTCTTCATTCCAACATTTCATTCATTTCTCATCATCACCGTCTCCTTTAGCCTAACCGGCATAACCGTGGGACGTAAAACCCAAATATTTCATTTCATTTTTTCCAAGTGCCAAAGCTGATTCTAACAAAAGTCAAAGGAAGTAGCAGCCCAGGATATTAAAATTAAGATGCCACATTCAAAGAAGAAATCACTTGAAAGTTGCAATTTGTAATTACTTTTTTAAACGTGACCTTGATGTATAACAGCGTAATTGTTCATGCACTTGTTGCTGTGTATAATTGTGAATAATTACACCATGTATAACTGTTTTTCCCAAACTCAGATAAAGATAATGAGATCGAAGTAGATTGGGAGTTTCTAGACCTGATCTACGAAAACAGAGACCTTCATCCGCACCCTGTACCAGAAACGAAGAGGCAGGATTTCCATTTTGATCCTATCAAATACCATGATGCTGTTGTAATGCCGTGGTACCGCAATCAAGATCAACCTCAGGTACAAATATACGTTCAGTGTGTAGAATCTTCCTTGTTTATTGTAGTACTGTTTTCTGTTATAATATTAGTTGCTATAACTCCTAGCACGCTCAAATAATTTACTGGTAATCCCTTACTTAAAACTCTTTACATTTGCAAACACTTTCTATCCAATCTTCACGCTTGTCCTTGGACCATTAAAAATAAAGTCAGTGGACGAAGCTTTTGCAATAACACTTTTTATGGGTCCAGAATTTTTTATAATAAAGGAACTTAGTACATCAACGCAAATAGTGCTTGAAAAGAAAGAAATTAATTGAGACTCATTGAATTCAAAATGAAATATTAAAACCGTCTGGAATATTTTTCTCAGCCAAATGATATAAGAAGAACTAGAAGGAAATGCAGAGGTCTTATTAAACACTTGCATGGACATAGTGAATCCAGAGAAAACTAAATACATGAAAGTTCGTCGAAATCGTAATACTATAAATTATAGATGTGTTAAAATATCAAATATTACTTTCAACAAAGTAGATCTTTCATATATCCAGGATCAGTATTAACAGACCAAAACCATATTCACGAAGAAATTAAATGTCGACCAGAAGAGGCAATTCGTGTTATTGTTCAGTTCAAAATCTTTTGTTGTCGCGAATTCTTGCGAGTAATTTGAAGCTTAAAATATATAAAACAATAATCATGCCTGTTGTTCTGTATGGTTACGAAATATGGAGAGCTTTAGTGAACGCGACACTGAACCTCCGGGTTTTATAGGCCATAGAGTGAGTGAGTTAGTTAATGGTCCATTGAGAGTATGTTAATCCTTTCTAAACGCGTTGTTTTCACTCTGAATACAGTGAAACCTGTCTATGTTAACCACTATCACTTCCATTGAAAAGTTGCCAACTTACAGAAAATGTATTTTGTGAAGTAAAATTTAGTATAGACTGTAGTGTAAGGGCTTCTATGCAGTATCTACATATTAGTTTGTATTTTATAAACAATATATTGTAAAATTTATTTATACTGTATAAAGATAGTATCTTGAAACACCCGGCCGATCTCGATCAAATTTTCAACATAGATGAGGTTTGGGGCTGGGAAGTTTTTTTTTTTATCATTTCACTTTGACGGTACAGTGTAGGGGAATGAAAGGGGGAGATATATAAAAATAAATAAAACTTAACTCGTAAACCACGAGACTGATCTCGATCAGATTTGCCCCATATATTAGGTTCGGTTCTGGGATGGTTTTTATCATTTCACTTTGACGGTACAACTTAAGGGTGGGGGAGACACAGAAAAATACATAAAAATGAAAGTGACTGTATTTGTGACTTAATAACTCTTAAACCACCCGCCCCATCTCTATCAAATTTTGAACATAGATGAGGTTCGGACTTGGGATGTTTTTTATCATTTCACTTTAATAGTGTAACGTAGAGGAGGGGGAGGGAGGAGATATGTAAAAAATGATTGAAAATGACCGGTAACAGTGTCGATTCCATAGTTTTCGGGGTCGCTGAGACGAACAATGATACTTCCGATGCCGTTTAAATCCAAATTCTGGTCTCCAACTTGGGGAGATATAAAAATGATTGAAAGTGACCAATATTAGTGGCGAGTCCATAGTTTCGGGGTTGCTGAGACAAACAATGACACTTCCGATGCCGTTTAAATCCAAATTTACCCCTTTATGTCCAAAATGAAACGTATTCTCCCCCTGCAAAGATCTGTATTTTCCTAGTAATAAATATTATGCTAGTAGTTTGCCATTTGTATACTGTAATTTAAATGTTTCATTTCGGCATGCTAATTACCTACAAAATGCTCTGGCACATTGTTTATTCTTTTATCCCTTCCACCAGTAATGATAGAGACTGTAATTTAAGGACCTGCCTATTTACTTTAAGTTCTTTGTTTGTTTCTACCTAAAGGCATGCCTGCTACCATTAGAGTTGTGTTGAGCACTGAATATAGATGTTGAAAGAAATTTTTATAAGTCGTGGAAACTTTTTATTGTCATCTCATGTTATTTTCTAAATAAACAATATTAAAATATATTACTTTATAAATAAAAATTATTAAAATATATTTTTGTTCGATTATTTCAGTACTTCTACGTAGCCGAAATTTGTAATAATTTAAACCCAAAATCTTCGTTTCCTGGCTCAGAATACAAAACATTCGAGGAGTATTATTTTAAGAAGTATGGAATCCAGATACAAAACAGTAAGCAACCGCTGCTTGATGTGGATCACACGTCTGCTAGATTGAACTTCTTAACACCAAGGTAACAGCATATTGTGTATGCGTCATTTTCGTGTTATTGTTTTTTCTGTGCTGTTAGCTTTTATTACTGTTTCTTTTCAGAAATTAGCTCCTCATGAAGGTATACGAGAGTTGTTTCTGTTGTCATATAACTAGATAATATGCAATGAAATCAGTCCATTTTGTTTATTGTTGCCTCTACAGACGTTCTTTAGGTTGTGCGGGTAGCCATCTTAAGACACAGATACGAGAAATGTCGGAGACACGATCGCTCAGTGGTAGAGCACTCACGTCGTGCGAGGGCTCCCTGATTCAATTCCAGGTCAAGTAAGATTATAGTAGTCAACCATGGTTTTTCTGTTATTTTTCAGTATCCTCCTACATTGTCATTCTACCAATTCTTTCATACTCATTCACGTTCATTAATCATCTGTCTCCTTTAGCCCACAGGGCATCAGAGTATGTACTGGGACCAAGCATTTGATATGGTCTTTAGAACCGTTTTCAACGTTGGAGAACTGACTTTTTTTGCCTCCTTGATCGCAACCAACTTACATAAGTAGTAGTAATGATCTGCAGGTATGTTTCACCATATTCTTCAAACAGACGCTGAAGTTCTTTGCACACGCCCACTTCTTTCTTTTATACTCAGGAATCCCGATACTTTACATATCTCATGTGCATTGCTCAGTAAAGAAGGCAAAAGTATTGTCATCGGAGGTGTGTAACATGTTTGTGGAATGGTAAGTAGTGTCAGTAAAACTCAGTCAACAATGGTGGCTCCTGTACTAATCGTGATTCATTCACGTCTGTGGCGGGAACACTCTTTCGTCGAAATTGTGTTTCTTAAACTTTGTAAACTAAGTGCAGCTGATTGCGGTAGAACCTTTTCTTTAAGTCTATTACAACTATTGCCAGCTGACGTGGTCGAGTGGTGTAAGACGATAGACTGGGGACAGCGAAACCTGTCTGTTGCGAGTTCGAATCCCACTCAGGTCATGAATGTTATGTCACCTTTCACTATTCATTTCTTATCATCTTCTGTAGCCTAATTGGCAGAAACATTGGGCGTAAAGCCCAAAATTATAATACAACTATTTATATGCTTCCGTTACATGTTTGCAGTCCTTCACACTAGTGGAACTTTAGGGTATATTTTGAAAGCAGGGATTATTCTTTTTCATTTCACTTTTTTGTTATACATTTTGAAGGAGAAGGAAAGGAGCATTAGCTCCAGTTATTAGAGATCTTAGTTTCCAATATTTCATTTTGAGTAAGGAAATTTGTATGTATTATAAATAGAGGAAACAACTTTTTTTTTCACAGCATATTTTTTATGTATAATAGTCCTTTACAGACCCAAACTCCATTTACAGAGGAACATAGTTATTGCCATATAATTACATATGAAATACAAATATATATTGAAAGAGAGCAAAAGGATTTCATGTGTAAAGAAGGAAAAAAATACAAGTTAAATAATATAACCAAATTAAAATATTAGTAGTATAAATATTTAATGAAAATGAAAAATATGAAAAATGATAAAAATAGTCTCCAGTACAGGTTCTTACTTAATTGTTATTCCATACATATTGTCTCTTCAGAATATTTTTGAGAATACGCAAATATATAGGGATAGGAAACCAGAAGTCAAGATCCAGAACTGATGGAACCAACTGATTGATGAAATTTTTACAAGCTCTAACTATGAATGACTCCTGGTGGATTGTAATATAAGATCTTATTATGTTAAATACTAAATTCTTACCCAATGATCGTTTTGATATATTGAAATTAATATACAATTATCTGTCATTGAGTTTACTGTTTTGTACAAATATATTTGTCGAATAAGAAACCTTCTACTGTGAAGAGAGTGCATATCAAATTTAAGTAAAAGAGAAGAGTAAGAGATCTTATTTTTAGTTGTTGATATATGATACAATTTGAAATAAAGATGTTTTAAAAATTTAAATTGAACTCGTTCTATGTTATTTGCTTGTAATTTATGAATAAGATCCCAAAGAACACAACCGTATTCCAGTTTACTCCTAATCATCGCTACAAAGAGGTGCTTTAAAACTTGGATAATATGTAGGTCTCTTGTACTCTTTATTAAAAACCCTAGTCCCCTGCAGATTTGCTTTTATGTTCGAAAGAGTGAAGATGGCTGGCTGATTAGAAAGTAGAGTAAGTATCGTAATGGTTAAGCGCACCGACATGCTAAACCGGAGACCAAGATTCGATTTCTAGTTCAGCTGTTCATTTTTCACTCTTCAAATTTCTTTAAATTTGAATGTGGTTTGTTAATTAGACTTTTTTTTTCTTTCTTTAGGTACGTAAATCGTAAGGGTGTGGCGTTGCCTACAAGCAGTGAAGAAACAAAGAGGGCCAAGCGAGAGAATTTAGAGCAAAAGCAAATCCTTGTTCCTGAACTCTGTACTGTTCATCCATTCCCAGCATCTCTGTGGCGAAAGGCTGTGTGTTTGCCGTGCATTTTGTATCGAGTCAATGCTTTACTGTTAGCGGACCAAATACGTCAACAAGTTGCTTATGACATTGGTTTAGGCCAGCAGATACTTCCAGCAGGTAAGGAACAGTGATTCATCGGAGTTAACGATAAAATAAAAATATGGAAAGAAAATTTAAGGAATTTATTTTTGTTATAAAATAACCACTAGAGGCACAATTGACGCTGCAAATGTGCCCTTTCAACCGCACTGCTATGTGGCAGAAGCTCTCTTGTATGGCATTGTGTGCTATGAATGACGTTCGGTGTACGGGGTGAGGGGCCGCCCTGGCTTGTCAGTGGTAGAGCGCCAGGCTGAGTCAGTGGCTCAGTGGTAGAGCGTTGACGTCTGGTGCACGAAGTCCCTGGTTCGATCCCAACTCGCGCCAAGTGAACTTTGTTATGGACAAACACCGTGTGCGTGAGTTTTCTCGGGGTTCTCTCGTTTCCTCCCACTTTCTTCATTCCACTATTGCATTCATTTCTTATCATGACTGTCTCCTTTAGCCTAGCCGGCATAATCGTGGGACGTAAAACTAAAAGATTTCATTTCATTTCATTTTTCTGTACAGGGAGATTTAAAAGAAAAATTGATACACCGTTTTACGCTTAAGTCACACCTATATTTAAATATCTGAAAATTATTTATCTGCAAAAGTTCCAAGAATTTTGTTGTAATACCATACCATACCATAATATAAGCACAGGTGCCATATTACCATAATACAAGTACAGGTTACTTAATCGCCTTCAAAGTGGTCACCTTCGGAACACACACGCACACTTGTTCCATCGCTCCTGCGATTGGTGGAAACACTGACGAAAGGCCTCTTTTGGTATCTTCCGAAGTTCAGCCGTAGCGTTGGTTTTGATCTCTTGTGCGTCGGCGAAACGGAAAAGGACCATTTGTAGCTTTGGTAAGAGCCAAACATCCGATGGTGCTAAACTGTTTTTAAGGCTATCAAAACTCTCTGAGTCAGATTTTTCCCAATTTGCACATGAACTTGATGTTTGTGCGTTACCCGATCTGAGAAATTGCACAACTGATCATTATGCAGTCCTCCATTTAGCTACACTATTCGTACATTGCCTGTTAAGACATGTTCACACTTGTTAAATTCAGAATTAGGCAACTTAGGGAACGTACTGTAGAAGATTCATTGTGATTGCATCCTAAATGCCAAAACTACAACAACATTCGGAGAACTTTTTGACTGCCCTGGTATTTTAATGCGTAAAATTAGCGCTATTGTGGTCCACTAACTGGTTCCTCAACTGCAACGACCTGTTCAGTTCCCTCAAAAGCTGAAATTCGTATTATTTAAAATTTTAATCATACATAAAGGGATGTTTATAATTCTATAGAAAACTTCAACGCAATTGATAACTTATCTACAGAAGATTAGTGGCAGTAGCCATATTAAGCTGATAAATTATATCAATTGTAGAAAAAGTCACGTGTTGAATGTGTGGCTGCAGAAAGGAATAAATATGCTTCATATATGACCATTGTTTATTAGAGCATTTTTTAATACTCGCATGATGTGTATCAAAGGGCGTCCTTGATATATACGTATTTTCGATTGATTGATTGATTGGACTTCCAACTTTTATTCAGCTCCGAAACTATATGAGACGGGATCACGTGCTACAGTGGAATCCGAACCACTACTCGGGTTTGTATTGGAAGCAACCAATCCACAATGGATCAAACACAGAGCTCTTTCTCGGGCATATAATTAGCATTCTCGGCTTCGGCGCGGTAGACCCGGGTTCGATTACTGGTATGAGCTCATGTGTTTGGATCATATATTAAGCTGTAGATCCACGTCTCATATAGTTTGGCAACTGACACGGACGCTAAACTCAAATCCAATCGTAACCAAACACTTTGGCCACTTGATCCTAAAGATGAATATATCCAAGTACAATGAGTACTTTAATGTGTAGGTATCTTTTTGTTTTCAGTGTATTAATTCTTTATTTTACTGAAGTAACCTGTCACTGGAGTGAAAAATATAGTTGTAGATTGGTTTAATGTCTGTTAAAAACTATGATCTCGATATTTATTTCTATCAAGTGAAAATGTAACTTGGAATCAAATGTTCAGTTACGAATTATTCATTTATTCAAACTATATCATGTAAAGGAATAATTATAAACAGTAATGATTTCAAGGGGGAGAAAGATTGCCTCACGGAGCAAATAAATTCACCGAGGTATTTCTCAGTTCGGGCTCAGTTTTGTACTCTAAATGGCCATGCACTTGATAGTCAGTTTCCGGAAACCATGTATATTCATTAATCAAACTGGTATTTAAGGACCAGTCATATATATATATATATATATATATATATATATATTTAAATATATATACACATCAATCCCTACAATCAGTCATATCGGAAGAGACCTTCCTTCATGAACTCCCGTCCCAACTTCATTTTCTGATAGCCAAGACGCCAAAATACTGATTTCGTTTGGTTAATATGCCTCAAGGTATTTTTTCTCGTTATTCGTAATAATTGAATTACGAATAAGTACATTATAATTTTATAATTTTGGTGTGTTACTTCAGCGACGTAATTCATTTTCTGAACAAGATATAATTATTATTTAGGAACGGAGTCATTGTTAATTTGTATTTTTTTTTAGGGGGGGACTATACTGTATGATATATATATATTATTATTATTATTATTATTATCATGATTATTATTATTTACAAAGGGAGATTACTCCTCATTGCATGGGACGGGAAGTTTCGAGGGACGTCAAAATCTGTCATAACTATATTATTTAATATGAATACTTCGTGTTGGTTTGTAGTTTAATTTATTAAGCTGGCCTATTCGAATACTACATTCATAAATCATGTTTAGGTCTCGTTAGTTTAAAGTCACATGGACAGTGCTAAAACAAATGGTCAAACAAATCCCAGCATAAATTGTTTGATCGTTGTCAAATACAAGAACTCAGTTCTCGAACAGTAGCGAACACCTGTTCCATTTTAGTCAGTTATCACAGTTTTGGTATGAAAACTACTCTTGTCTTTATCACAAACAAGTTCCGTATCATTGAAGGTGGAATCAAGTTTTTTTTTTTATTTTTTTTAACAGATATAGAAGGAAAATCAAAAATAAGGACAAAAGAGCCAGTTGCATTCGAATTGCAAACTGAAATATCGAGATTGAAGCTCGATATTGAATTCTATAAAAAGGATTACCATCTTTACTCTGCAAGTGTGTTTGCTTTATCTTTCACTAACATAATAGATTATTATTGAAAGAGAAAAGATACAACCAGATGGTATCAAGCCTTTCTGAGTGCGAGTGCACCTTCCCTCCCCTTTGTTGTTAATGATGGGGTAGCATACTTAAAATTGTGTCTTTTAAGGGTTGTTCTTTCTGGAGAAAGGGGGCGATAAGTGGTGTCATTGCACGGGGCGGCAAATTGCGTAGGGCTGGCCCTGGTCAGAAATATTGTTGGGATCTTTACTTGATAACATCGCGTACCCACTGAAACAAATAGCAGGTGACTGCTTTTTGGCATACAACTAGAAAACAAATGACTGTTCAGTTGAAAACACCCTAGTAGTTGAAATCACATAAATAGTGGCGCCAATCGTACCTCTAGTGGTTAGTATAGTAACTATAGTCCCATTCTTCAGAACTTTGGTGTTGTATAAGGACGGAAAACACATTTTTTTTCCTGTAAAAAGTCGAAAATACAGAATATTTTGTACAAAAAGGCAGTTTTTTAAGTTCTTTTTTCAAGCCGTAGAAATAAATACGAGAGCTACCAGAAAGTAACAGATGTTTTGAAAAAAGAAAGTAACAGAATGAGCAAACCAAATTGTATTATATACATTTGAGATACACTCTTTAACACGCACATAAGGTACACTCTTTTTCCACTTAATCGCCATGCAAATTAAGGCAGTTATCATACCGTGGTACGAGTTTTTCAATATCGTCGCGGTTGAAATTTGCCGCCTGCGGTTTTAACCACTGCATTGTGTAGCGAGCCATGTCTTCATCCTGGGAAAAAGTAGTAGTCACTTGGCGCTAAATCCGAGCTGTGTGATGGGTGATCAAACAACTCTTATCCAAAACCATCGAAGAGCTCTCGGGTACGCTTGGCTGTGCGCGGACGTGCGTTGTCGTGAAAAAAAAAAAACGCCCTAAATTTTCCCCGGCGTTTGTTTTGAATCGCACGCCTTAACTTTATCAGTGTTTCAACTTGCCAACAAAAGCCCAATCACAGAACGCACCTCACAAGAGGCGGGATTTTCTATTGCAGCGCACATTGTAACACGTCACAGAAAGCACAGTAAGAGCGTCACAGTTCTCACGCTACCACAGCTGGATGCGTACTGAGTATGACAACGTTCTGACACCAAGATGGCAACTTCAGCCCCGCTCATTGCCGTGATAGGCTAAAACGTCTGAAACTTTCTGGAGAGCGCTCGTAAATTAAATAAGGAAAGGGAAAACAGAAATTTTACATGCTTTTGTAGCATTCTGAAATAGAATGTTCATTTTTTAAAATAGCTTTTCACTTTGCATTAATATATTTTGATCTATAGAATAGGAGTATGCCATTCACATGCACGAATTCAATCTGACGAACACTAGAGATACAAAAAGAAGAGAGTTACCAGTCCGTTTGTTTGTTAAAATTTAGAGTCTGAACCAAGTAATGTGTTAATTTTTTCAATGCTGTTCCACTGGGAATAGAACCCGAGATTTCGTGTACTAAATCAGTCCGTTTGTAAAGTGCACAATGACAGAAAATCTAATTAATAGATTTATTTTTTTTATTTTTTATATTTTATATATATATATTTTTTAAGGGAGGGTGGTGATTCGATGACGTTGTCATTGGAAGTTCGTTTTAATCTTGCCAAAATTTTGCGAATTGAAACTCGGACAGGAGTGAAAACTACTGTTTTTTTTACGTATTCCTTTGTGTGTCTAAATGTATACATATACAGTTCGGTACAGTGAGGTTGTTACTTCATAAAATATGTACCATCTGTATTTACAAATTCAGTACGGTTTAGGTAGAGAGAGAGGGATCCCAAATATTAACCGCAGTGAGTTACGACTGCATTTTCCAGTTGTTGGTAAAAGTACCTTTTGCGTCTTAGAACAAATTGTATAGAATCCAAGTTTGTTGAATTGAGTTGTGGTTTTCAGTCTTCTAGTATGTTAGGCCCAGCCTGGGAAAGAAATTGGGATGTTGGGGCCTATAATTAAAAAGTAAAAACATTTTTTCCATTTACCACATGATTTCGCAAGATAGCGTGGGCAAGCTTATCGCTAAATCTGTTCCTTATTGTATGAAACATAACTGCTTCTGCTAAGCAAACTTAGGAAAACAACAGAATTGTGTAAAAGTAACTTATTTGAAATAAATGTTTATAGATATCTAATTGTGATATACTATACCAGTGGCTCTCAACCTTTTTTGACTGACGGCACAGTTTACTGAACGTCTAGGACATCGCGACACGTTTGTTTGATATTTTTATTATAAATTAATAATATCTATTATAATAGTGAAACCTATTAAGTTTTATAATGTCTCTATATATAGCACTGAGCTTTATTAGTAACGCTGGAGTTGTTGACTGGTACAGTATATCTCAATTTTAACTAATTATTATTAAATTCTTCATGATTTTTAAATTCTAAAATTTAGCGACACAACTTAGGGGACTGCGTGATTCACAAGTGTGTCGCGACACATCGGCTGAGAACCACTGTACTATACATTAATCAATAGAGCAACACACATTATGCTTTTTTTGTGTATTATGCTTTATTCTTTTTTTCAAATTATGTTTTATTGTTAATTTCAATCATTGTTTTACATTAATCGTGTATAATGTATAATATTTACTATACATTAAATATTCTAAATATCTTGATCTATTTATTAATATTTTATGCAAGCGATTTCTTTCATATTTAATGAACTTTCTGAGTAATGCACTGTAAAGATATATGCTTTACTCGAGTCAGATTTTTCTATGACTTGTGTGCGCCTTAGTGGTACAGTCTGCAGCAAAAAACCTGCAACATGAGCATGTAAGTTTATTGTGAAACGACGAAGTTTATTGTTTCAAAATAAGTGTGCAGGGGAGGATGCCGAGGTTTTTCCTGGCGTGATTCGTACCACTTAAACATTATGTTGATCCCTGCGCTGTTAGGCGTAGTTTCACAATAAACTTACATGCTCATGTTGCAGGTTTTTTGCTGCGGACTGTACATATATAAAGAAAGATGCACCATAAAGTACAGAAGGTGCTTAAGTTCAAGAGATACACATAACAATATAGTGTGGAGTTTTTGTGTACTATTCATTGTTGGTGGAAAGTTTTCTTCTTTACCTTTTTTCTTTTCTCCACATCAGAGGACTACACCGAAAAATTTACAGAAATAAAAATAAGCTTTTCATTGTTGCATTGTTATGTTCTCAATGATTTTGCATTGTAAATATTGGTTTTAAAAAATATTAATACGGTATGTTAAACTTGCAGTTAAACAGAATTTTCCAAGAATTGCTCTATATATTTTAAATTATGCTTTATTATGCTTTTAAAATTAGTTTCTTCTGGACCCTCAGACAACCACAACCATGTTCAAGGTACCAACCATATGTCTAAATTGCTATTATGCTTTTAGGTTGCCCTATTAATTAAAATATGTGAGTGTGTTTTCCCCTATTATTCTGATTTGCGAAATTTCATAGAACTTCAGCCTTAGACGGTACACTAGAATTGCGTGGTAGAAAGTATTATTGAAACACTATTGACCACTATACTGAAAAATGTTTCTTTACAAAAACTTTGGATTTAAACTGTTGTAAATTCAAGACAGTCAAATGGTAAAGAATCCTAGTCTTACATAACGTTTCTACACTAAATACAGCACGTTCGAATCAGCAAGAGTGTAAGGATGTTTTCTTTTAATCTTAAAAACAAAATAATGCGACAAAACGTTGGATGTCAATGTAACAGTCCCCCGTCCTGTTAACAGATGGAACTGTTGAAGTTTAATTATCTACATATGTGTTTTGTTCCTATATACGTGTTCCCTCTTATTGTTGGTTCCGTAATATTAAAAAGAAGTCACATAGCACATGTAAGATATGTAAACGAAATCCTGATTAAAAATAAAAAATAACAAACAAGTTCGAATTACTGTGTATTTCTTCATATGAATGGCAATTACAACAATTTGTCGTTTTTTTTTTTTTTTCCCTCCAAAAGTCTAGGAAATCATTTACATTTTTGCTGTTAGGAACTGGAAAACATGCTTGAATTTTAGAAAGGTGCGTGTTTTCATGGTAAAAAAAAAATTAATAGGTCTGTCTGACTCAACATATTTCTATTGAAAATAATAAATAAATATCATTATGTAATTTTTCAGTTTTATTTATTATTATTTATTTTATTTATGTTTTTCTCCATAGATTTCAAATGGCCACCATTGGATTTTGGTTGGAGTCTGGCTGATGTGTTGAAAAAATCGAAAGAAAATAACGCTAAGAACGAAGAGGCAAACCAAAATAGTAAAAGCAAGTCAGTGGAAGGGTCAAAAGAGCAGAAAGTTCCTAAAAGTGCAGACGCAGAAGAAAGTGGAAGCGACGATGATGACAGTGATGATGAGGACGATGAGAGTGATTCGAAGAAACAGAAAGATGCAGAGAAAGAGCGTAAGAAAACTGCAAATGAGATCATTACTGAGGAAGAAAAGAAATTACGGGGTGGACGAGAGGAATCGTGGATGGAAATCGGAACGTGGTCGAATGAAATGGCTGATCAGTCGCCGCCGATGCAGTTTGAACTCGATGATTTTGATCCGAATGTCGCTCTGCCTGATAACCTCACTATGGTAGACAGCGCATATGACCCGGAACTCGTTGGATTTGGCAGCAGTGATTGGGGGACAGGTATCCAGGAGAGAAGAGATAGAATACGCTATGGGTCTCCAAGCAGCTGGATGGGTAGCAAGCGAGGATTTTATGGTTTGGAACAAGATCTGGAAGGAATGGAAACGGACTCTTGCAGTGAAGGTGATGAATACGAACGCTCGGATAGTGAAAGTGACCTCAGAAGTGGCCTTCGGATCGAATTTAAAAGTGATAATGTGGCAGAAGCAGTGGAAGAAAATGAATCACAAGATCATGGATTCCACAGTGGAGATGTTTCTCATTCATCGGATGAATTTCCATGGAACTGGGATGAAGAAGCGGATGATATTACAGTCAGTCATATAGAAAAATTCGAAGAATCGACCGTTCAGAACAAGCATAACATTTTGAATGGTAAAATGCTTCTGAAAGTGGACCAGGAATTCGTAATAAAGAAAAATGCTGATGTTGAAGTGGATAAGAGCTTAGTACAAGTAGACGAAGAACGAAAATCTCTGATTGTAAGTTTGCTTCAAAACCCTTCCCTAGACTCAATGTTCCAACCTGTTGACAATGTTCAGGAGGTGATATCAACTACCATAATTTCTGTAAACGGTACGTTCGATCCTTTCAGTGACATGGATATGGAAGAGGATATTATTAAGAAATTTAGCTTTGACGCCCAGCCAGATCTGGATGGACATCCAGGACCTAGTCCTGCAGTTATTCTGCAGGCACTTACAATGTCAAATGCGAACGATGGCATTAATTTAGAACGTCTTGAAACAATTGGAGATTCATTCCTTAAGTATGCGATTACGACTTATTTGTACTGCACATACGATAACATACATGAAGGAAAATTGAGTCATTTGAGGTCGAAGCAAGTAAGTAACTTAAACCTGTATCGATTGGGACGGCGTAAAGTGTTTGGTGAATGTATGATAGCTACAAAGTTTGAA
This sequence comes from Thermobia domestica, assembly GCF_964235325.1. NCBI lineage: Eukaryota > Metazoa > Arthropoda > Insecta > Zygentoma > Lepismatidae > Thermobia > Thermobia domestica. Next base: position 28,240,226 of record NC_137458.1, read on the forward strand.
CCTCATGATAATTGGCTTCCACCATGCTATTATGTTCCGCGAGAACTGGAACAAGCTCTGATTGAAGCTGGAGTCCCAGCTAGCCACTGGAATAGGGCGGACTTACCTGCACTGAAAGACTTAAGCCGTGACGAAATTTGTCAGCTTGTCAAGGAGAGAGGTGAACGATTACGTGGGGAGATAAATTCTCCAACCCAGAGCCTAGAAGACTTACCATGCTTTATACCGTACAATTTAATAACGCAGCATAGTATTCCAGACAAAAGCATAGCAGATTGTGTGGAGGCTTTGATTGGTGCGTACCTGATATCATGTGGTCCAAGAGGAGCTCTTCTCTTCATGGCGTGGTTAGGCATTCGTGTCTTACCGCGCGAAGAGATAATCATTAGCAAAAACCAAACAGAAGCAGAGAATCGATCTGTTGGAAGTCTTCAACCATGTCCCAAAGGAGATGACGTGGAGGAGATATGGACGCAGGTACGTAAGTCTTTTTTCTCTTTTGTCTTATACTGGAAAACGTATTTTCTTTATTTGTTTCCTTTTCTCTAATCAACTTCATCTCTTTTCGCAGACCTTGATTACGGATTTAATTACAGCCTTTATTCACACCCGTCCACACGACTGAAGATGAGCGTAATGTAATTTCATTGCTACCGAAAGGGTTAAAGTCGGTCTTGTCCACACACACACACACTTAACATTGGGCGCATAAAATGTGTATAGCCCAAACGTCTCCTCCGATTTAAAAAATTCCTTCACTTTAGATTGAAAGCATTATATTTGAAGCCTATATAGATATATAAATACCTAGGTATATAAATATATATATTGTAATGTGTTTTTTAGTTGTAACAAATTTTCGAATAGTGAAGTTTATTATTAACAAGGAAACATAACTTTGTTTCCCAGGCGCCTGAAAAAACCTTGAAATCGGCACACTGTTTTACGCCTGAACAGTTATGTAATGTACCTACATGTGCATACAAAAAGTTTGTTCGCCCCCTCCCCTTCCCTACTGTAATCTGCGTGTCCAAGTTATAAATGAAAACAATGTATATAGTACATGGTTATAGCTCTTCTCCATAGATGTGACCTTTCCCTCGTTAGGAACATGATGTATACAGCACGTGTAAATGCTTTCCTTTATCTTTTGTACCCACTTGCCGGAAGTATGCCTTTTCGTGTTTTAAATGCAGGCAAAGTACAGTTCATGTTTATAACTCCCCTCCATAGAAGAGCAGTCTACATGGACATGACCTTTCCCTCTTTGAAAACATGCTGTGCACAGGCCATGTAAATGTCTTCTTTCATCCTTTGTACCCATTTTTCATTTATTAAAAATTTTTTTTATTTATTTAAGAATCACCAGACAGAGCTTAGAGGCCACTTTATACTGGATATCTAACAACAACAACAACAATGGAAAGGATTTGGGAAGGTATTGGCCAAGGCCTATTTAGTAGGTACTATCCCGGCATTTGCTTGGTAGGACTGAGGAAAACTTGGAAAACCCCAGTCAAGATGGACGTCAGCGGAGATCGATCCCACGACCTCCCGAATGCAAAGCCAACGCTCTACCACTTGAGCTGCCGCGATGATACTTCTACAAGTCAACACAGGCTCATCGAAAAAGAAAACAGGCACCTTTCCATGTAAAACTACATGTTCTTGTGTAAAAACATATGCTTTCCATGCGACTCATTATACATGCAGTTCCAGGCAATGTTTTCTTCAAACTTTTTACAAGAGTTACCAAATTTTTACACATTAATTCCATCCATTTCACAAGTTTAGTGCCTGATATTACCTTGAAAACTAGGGATAGAAACTAAATGTAATTTTGCTTTGATGTTGTTGCACGTGACTGAAGTTTTCGAGATTTGTTTATTCACTTAAGGCTAATTCCATAATAGTACTGCGAATATCTTATGGTATTAATTTTTCTCTTATAAAATATAAAAGATTTCATTTTACGCAAATTGTACTATATCTATCTATCTATCTATCTATATATATATGTAAATGTTACTTTATGTTTGTGTGGTTGTTGACTTTTCTAATGTTTTTAGGCACTTTCTTTTCTGCGGCCGTCCTCAGGGTAGTTCTACTTACAAAAAAATGTGACATAAGTTCGTTATATTCTCTTCTTTTCCTTGTGTACCTAATTAATGTTTTCATTTATTGGAAAACGCTGTATTTAAATTATAACCGCCTCTTCTCGACCATGCTAGCTCATTTTATTCACTGTTGCCAGGTTACATTTCCACAGTGATGCATAAGGTTATACGCACCAAACTTCTTTTACACTATTAGACAAAATATCTAACTTAATACTTCTGCATTTTTCTGATATTGGCGGATGGGTGTGTAAAGTGCTTTAAGTCAAAAGTTAGTGTTTTAGACAAGTCGCATTTGAAAGTTCAAATATAAATCCAAAAATCCGGTTTTGGGTTTCAGACATAAATCAAAAAAATAGTCCTATTAACATGAAGAGCTACAATAACTAATCATTTTCCCAAAACCAGATTTTGGATTTATGCCTGAACTTTCAAATGCCATTTCTCTAAAACACTATTTTTTGACTTCACGCACGTTACACCCCCCCTCCTCCTCCTCCATTTTTTAAAGCGAAAAACTTTATATGTGCCAAGTTGAAAGTGAGCTAATGAATCAACTTTTCATTTCTGTATGTGACAATATGGACATACGGAACCTGGCAACAATGAACAAATTAAGATTAGCATGTTCTAGAAAAGAGGATCATAATTTGTATATATTGGACTAGTCAAATAATGACACAAACGCAAGGTAACAAAATTTTATTTCTGATTAATTCTATGGAAACATGTATACATTGGAAGAGTAGGCAAATGAAAATTAAAATTCGACTGTCAAACTTTTTATTCTTATTCCAGATACGTTACGGGTGTTTAAAAGCGCCATCATCACCATTGTTGAGAAATGTGCCAAATCCTGAAGGAGAGTTGGAACGACTGCTGGATGGCTATGATGCATTTGAGAGAAAAATTGGATACAGATTCAGAGACAGAAGTTACCTTCTACAATCACTGACGCATGCTTCCTACTTTCCTAATAGACTTACCGATTGCTACCAAAGGCTGGAATTTCTTGGCGATGCTGTTTTAGGTAATCGTTACTTTACAAACGTACATATGTGAATTATTTAAAAAATGTAGTTGAAACCGTTCGTAGTCAGTCACTGTGCATTTCATAAGAGAAACTACCTGAAGTGATGGTTTGTCATGTTTAGCAGAAATGAAAAATAACACGTCAAGTATATGGTTTAGGAAGGTCATTACTGTGAATTCGAATCACATGAGTTTTGATATATTTCTCCTTCGAAAGTCGTCTCTGAGCGTATTTTTCCAAAACCTAGACATAGCATAATCACATCAAAATACTGTGGGTATAGTCTGTGCGGTAGAACCACCCCATCTCATGAATTTTAAAATGCGTAACACCTTTCCTTTATCCCTCACAGTATGTTCCACAAAACCGTTCCATCGCTTTTTTTCTTTCTTTCTTTTTTTTTTTTTTTTTCCTAAGTTCAGGAATTAAATCTTGGCATCCCACAGTTAAGCCAAAGTAGGCGGATGATTATTAAAATTGAACGATTGTGAAAGAATTGGTGAAATAAGAATATGATAGGTAATTGGAGAATCCCGAGAAAACCCATGGACACAGTGTTGTTCATTACAAACTTACTTAACCTGAAACCACATTGCCACGTTAAATAAATCTTGTAGCTGCCATAAAAAAAAAAAAAAAAAAAAAAAAAAAAAAAAAAAAAAAAAATGCAACCCGATCTTTCTATTTACTCTTTACATGTTACAACTTCTTGAAAGCAAGAAAGGTTTCTCCCCATATGCAGCACTGCACTCTAATGGACAAACAGTGGACCTCCTCATTAAAAACGTGTATTTTGGCGCACTTCCCCTCCCTGCCCAAAAGAATCCGTTGTTTCGGAAGCGGCGAAACTGGTTTTTCTTTTATGTCAGCGGGAGGGCGATAGCAAGTAGCAAGCAAGACGTCCCAGAAAGTTGCGCATCGTTCAACTCCTTGCAAGATGGAAAAAAATGTTTTATGACCCTTTCAAGACTATGTGTACACGGTGAAATATGGTAGGGTTTCAAGACTTTTTTTTTTTTTTTTATGACAGCTACAAGTTCTTCTAACGTGCCAATGTGGCTTGAGATCAAACCAGGAATTCCTCACACCAGAGTTATTAAGAGCTCTACCACTGAGCCACCGTGTCTTCCTTTGGATACTTCTAGAAATGGTTGTATATGAGCCTAGAAATGGTTGTATATGAGCCTAGAAATGGTTTTATATGAGCCTAAAAATGGTTGTATATGAGCCTAGAAATGGTTGTATATGAGCCTAGAAACGGTTGTAGATGAGCCTAGAAATGGCTGTATATGAGCCTAGAAATGGTTGTATATGAGCAGTGAAACATTTAGCCTTTAGGAGTCCTCTGTACTAAGTGATCGAGACTGACTTTACATCAATTCAGCAGTTATAGACTGGATTCGTGGATAAAAATTTCTAAACGGTATACCTGGGTAATAATTTTAATTTTTAACATAGAATCGTGGGAAGAAATAACTGTCTTCTGTGGGAACTAGAAACAAAGATATACTTTATTAACCTTTTTTTCTTTTCCTTTTTTCTATATGGTTGTAAATTTTCGATTTCAGATTACCTGATTACACGACACCTTTATGAAGACTCTCGACAGCATTCCCCAGGTGCTCTTACGGATTTACGATCAGCGTTGGTAAACAACACAATCTTTGCATCATTGGCTGTGAGATTCGGGTTTCACAAGTATTTCCGCCACCTTTCTCCAGGATTGAATGAAGTTGTCGATCGGTTTGTTCGCATTCAGGAAGAAAATGGACATTCCATAAGCGAAGAGGTTTGTAAGCTACATATTAAGAATCCATATTAATTGATTTCGTATTACGGTTGAGGGAAAACAGAAGCATACAGAGATGATTATTTGTAATAATTGGTGTTATTTATTGCACAACGTACGTCAAGTACGTAATGTTTGAAAATTAACTGTGAAGTGGCTGGAATATTATTTTTTTCTGACTATTTTATATATATATATATATATATCGGGTGTTCTAAAAATGGCGCCTACGAACCACAGAGCATTATTCTACAAGTCAAAATAAAGCAATATATATATATATATATATATATATATATATATATATATATATATATATTTGTATACCTTCCGAATCCTCGTCTGGAGACACGAATTGCACTATGTGACATCGTCGCAAATAAAGAACCATAGATTAGATCTACCAATCTATCAAATAGTTATATCGATTCTTTCCAGATAGCAGCTAAAATCGATATTGATTGACACTTGCATCACGTATTAGTGTAGCAATCGATTCAACTGCTTGTTGTATTCGTAGAGTAATATTAATGGCTCCAAGTTAATCTGTGACATTGCCACATTGTGAAATTTTGATTTCCCATAGCGGCTGAAGGAAGGCCCGGAGAGCATACCATCATATTACATTCTCGGTTTATTTTGGCCTGTAGATTAGTGCTCTGTGGTCCGTGGGCGCCATTTTTTAGAACCCCCGATATATATTATTTCATTATTTTGCAATAACAAAATAGAGCTCCATAGTTCTCTTCTTACAGATAGACCTCATTAGTTATCTCATTTTAGATCTGCAAGTACAGAAAATAAAAACATTGCATTTGTAAGTATCTAGCAACGATTGTCTTAATGAGACATAACGTAGTTTCTATTATGGCCCATTTCACCTTTAATTGTAGGTCCACGTTTCATATAGCATAGGTGCTGAAAAGGAACGCTAAACTTCAACAGACAATATGGCTTATCTTTACATTATGTAAATAGGAGAAAATTTGTTTAAGATGTAATACGAGCCAAGCCCGGGAAGTAGGTACAGGTTTAAAAATAAATACTAAAACAGATTTGTTCAAGCCAGAATTTATTTTTACGTGAAAGAGCACACCTTAAACTTTTTTTCGATGTAGTTTCCACCAATTCTTAAACACTTGTCATAGCTGGTGTCAAACTTGTCTAAACCTTCCTTAAAAAAAGCATCCTGCCCGTGAAGACAGCCATAAGTCCACAGCGTTTTTTTGGAGTTTTGACATTTGTCCCCACTTCATTGAACTCCTCACCCACTTTCACACCATTTCATCACTCACTGAATTTTCACCGTAAATCTATACAATTTGACGATGAATTTCGGCCGGCGCAAACAGTTCTTTCATTCAAAAGCCAGATAACAGACTGAATCTCAGAGTCAGTGGGTTCAGCATTTGTTTTAAACATAGTAAACAATCACAGGACACAGTATACTCGCGAGTAAGTCAACCGTACTGACATCAGGCAATGAACCACTGAAACTAGCACCCGTGCGTGGAGAGCTGACATTAGCACTGCGGTGGCGTTTAAACGAAACGGTGCATACCTGCCGGACACTGGGATGATGTTTTGTTGAGGAAGGTTTGGATAGGTTGGTCACCCGTTCTGATAAATGTTTGAACATTGGAGAAAACTATGTCGAAAAATAGTTGGTGTCCTCTTTCATGTAAAAATAAATTTGTCTTGAACAAACCTCTTTTAGTATTTTTTTTTTTTTCAAAACTGTATTTACTGTCCGGACACGCCTCGTACTATTACTTTTTTTTTTTTTTTAAATGTTCTTCCAGGACACACTTCGTCTAGCTATTCTATTTCGACTAAGCTTTTCCTGCTGGCTTTGTGGCTAGCGCGCGCGTCTTTAATGCATTAGGACCTTGGTTCGATTGTTGGTAGTAGAGCCTTGAAATTCGGACAAATTATGGTGGTTCGAGTTCCACCTTACACTGTAGGTCCATTTCTCGTATAACCTCCGGTGCTGAAAGGAAAGCTAAACTTCAATATCCATCCAGCTAACCAAATTCACTGAAACCAATTTGCTGTAGGTAACCCTCAAGATTACTCTATACAAGGCTAGAGTCAGACACTCCTTTCTTTTCCTCGGGAGTAGTGTACAAACTATGACGTCAGATGGCGACAACTAAACGGACACACACTTGTACACAAACACATAAAATGAGAAACATGTGTTGGTCGAAAAAAAGAAAAAAACAATTTGTGTTAGTTTATTTTGTGACTATGTTGTGAGCTGTGTTTTACTATGCTTATTGTTCTGATTATTTATTTATTTGTCAATACTGAGTGACGTCTATTAAATAAAATGCCGTCTGGGTGTGTAGTTGTAATTGTGAAAACAACAGCAGAAGTTGCAGTGAAAAAGCGTTACATTGTCTCTGCGGGATAGATATTAAGACGCAGACGTGAAGACAGTTTTAAACCTTAAAATACTTGAATTCGTTCTACTCATTAAGAAATTTAGTTTATCTGCAAGGTTCCTACTGGTCAAAGAAGTCAGGGAAAGCTCAGGGAAAATTGTACAGGTCAGGAAAGTTCAGGGTAAAAGACTACATCAGGGAAAGTCAGGGAAATTTCATAAAATATATGTTTTCTATCATTAATTGTATACCAATTTCCGTTTAGCCAACCATTATAATGCACGTTATTCAGATTTTTATGAAAGGTAAGTAGAATGTACGTATGAGCAATCGATTACTATTTGTCTCTATAGAATAAATGTTCTCTCATAAATATTCACTGTTATTTATTCCTTATTTATGTGGCAACGTCATCCGACACCTGTCTTGGAAGTCAGAAAATTTCCTGCCAAAGGTCAGGGAAAATCAGGGAGAAGTCATGGAAATAGATTTCCCCAGATCAGTAGGAACCCTGATCTAACTCCTTTATATATTTTTGCTGCCTGTCCGTCCGACAAACAAACAAACAAAACAAAAAAAAAAAAAAAAAAGAATTAAATTGAATTAGATTAGACTACGCTGGAGTAGATTAGACCATTTAATAGATCACTGTCAATTTTGGCCAGGATGTAGAGGGTCAAAACTTAATAACCGAATTCAATAATAGAAGTGATATTCAAACCGGAAGTGACGGAAATAAACCATTTCCGGTTTTAATGTGTTCGTTATGGAGAAAAAAACGGTAATAGATAACGAGAAGCGGTTTCTTGTAATGCATTAAGCATCCTAAGAATACATTTCAGCTTCATCTTTAACTTTCTACTAAAACCGGAAGTAATACAAATCCACTACAACTTCCGGTTTCAATATTAATCTACATAGGACAAAAACGATAAGCGATAGTGAGTTTTTTTTTATGAGTCGATGTAGCGTTCTAAGGATAGGTCTATTTTTTTCTCTTAAATACTCTTTTCAAGCCGGAAGTAGTCGAAATCAACCACTTCAGGTGTTATCGTCAATTCCTGTAGAGTAAAAACGGTAATAGTGAGAAGCGTTTTTCTGTAATCAAGCCATAAAATACATACCATCTCCATCCTTAACTTTCTACTAAAACTAGAAGTGATGGAAATCTGTTATCACTTCCCGTTTCAATATTGAGAAAACATTCGATATACACCAAACTCTGTTACGTGGTGTACACGTGACATTGTTACTCGTTTCTGTAATGATGATTATGACCTAGGTATGTGGCTTTCTTTGGAAGGTTTAAGAAATTCTGAATTATTGTATGTTCAAGAAACAAAAGAGTATGATGAAGCTTCGTGGCCGTCATTTCTGCTTAGAAGTTTTCCTGTACACCCTTGAAATTAATTTTATGAAAATATAACGGTAATGTTCATTAACGAATTTTTGCAATGTGATGACCCGACATCATGTTGACAAGGAGAAAATATGTAATAATGCTGTCTGAATTGATATCACTCCACTTACTGCATGTGCCTTTTTTGTGTAATCGAGAGTTTTCTATGGTAAAAACTATTATTAGAACTAGGGTTTGGCACATTGACAAGGTTAGTTCATCAGTCCACGCTCAACAAAAGTAAACGATGAAAGTTACTTAAGTAATCATGCAATGAGGCCTACATATCAGGCATTGAGGGAGAGGGTAACTTCCGTAGTTTATTTTCTCACACAAGAGTATTGGTCTTTAGTAAAATAGTTCTTTAATCTTAGGTATTTTTTGTAAGTGTAATGTGATTCATGTTTCTTACACAAACTACTTTCTTAGAGATTTGTTAATTACTTGTCATTTATTCATATGATAGAATATGTATAGAACTGTTTAAATAAAACAGTTGATGGAGGGTAACCATCGTCTCCGTCGTCCCCTAGCATATCGTATCCAGTAGTTTAATAAAAATTAAACTAAATATGGTGAAATAAATAAATATTGTTATAATACTCAAAATAAGAAGTTTTTTGTTTTCTCCCCACTACTTTTCTTTCACCCAGAATCTTAGTTCTTTTCATTCCCCCCATAGAATTGTAAAAGATTACAAAACAAAACCTATACGTTATTGTAGTCGCGGGAAATATATTCCGCAAAAAACTGTGTATCAAAGATCTTTGCCAAAGACTGCAATGCGGATCTCCCTGTTGTCTTGTCGCCATACAGCGTCACGAATACGTCGGTCACGTGACAGAGTATATCCCCAACCTCTTGTAGAATAATCTTGAGTGATCCTATGGTACAAAGCCTTGGGCTATTTAAAGGGAGGGGAAGAACAATGTTCGCTAGAAACATTAGCTAGTTTTGATTTCCAAACACCAATTTAAGATTTAACATACATTTAATAATATAGTTTCAAGATAATGATAAATGATAACCAGTTAAACAGAATACTGAATAATTGTAAATAATTGAATATCTGCTTTTTGTATTTCAGTATTATTTAATCGAAGAGGAAGAATGCGAAGAAGCCGAAGACGTTGAAGTTCCAAAAGCTTTAGGTGATGTATTTGAATCGGTGGCAGGAGCTATTTTCCTGGACAGTGGAATGTCGTTGGATGCTGTGTGGAGAGTATATTATCGAATGATGAAGAATGAAATAGGTAAGTGAAGTCTAGTCTGAAGTACATGTGCTACGCGTCTAATATATGTTGCGAACGGCAAGGTTGCTGTGTTTAAAAGTAACGTCAGTTTTATGATAGTGTTGGTGAAAAAGTTGAACTTATAGGTGCTACATGGGTTGACATGACTCCCAAAGATCACTGTTTGGAGGTATGCAATTCTTTGTGTATATGGAATAACTTGGAAGATTTCCAGCATCAGATTGTCACTTCTAATAACATATAGATCTTCTGCGACAATGGTCAGGACAGTGTGTGGCTCATGATCAATGTCCAGAACAGTGTCCCAAGCCCCCCCCCTCCCCCTCACAGAAGTTGTTGTTGCTATTATGGGGAGTGTGATCCATTCTCTGTCGAAACAAAACCATCAGTGTGGATCGTTGTAGTCCTGAACTCCATGAAATGCTTTCCAAACTTGTCTACAAGCATCCAGAAATATTTAAAAGACATGTTATTGTCGTGTTACATTACATGTAACTGCACACGGGTGTCTGGGGTGGACTTTTATAGCTCAAAATTCAAGCCCCTTAAAATAACGATGGACGTGTTTTTGCGTTTTCTCATATTCGCAATCGTTTCGAAGATACAGGGGGTGGCAAATTTTAAATGCACCACCCTGTATATATTCATTTAAAATTTTTACCGAACGGTCCAAATGCAAACGAAACACAACACTTGTCAAATACACATTTTAAAACCAATTTCATAAATGTGGTATCTACAAGAAAATATAGATTTTTTTTATTGTTTTATTTTTTTATTTTATTTTTATTTTTATTTTTATTTTTTTTTAAGCTTCTGCTCTAACAGAATGCAAGCACCGTTGATATGACCCATATTGTAGGGTGTAGTGTCACAACAAATTGCCTGCACGAATATTACCAAGTTCCATTCTTCAAGCGAATGAACTATAATAGAAGCAATATGTTCTACTCTTGATGATGACAAAATGGGAACACCAATTAGCCTCTCGTGACCATCTCCTGTAATAATTATTGTTAATCTGTCGACAGTCTCTCTGTCAGTCAAATTCGGCAGTAGTTTTCCGTCCCATTGCACAACTAACGCACTTGATGCACTCCGAAATTGATTTTTGTGGTCCTGTGTAACTTTGCTAAGCATCGGCATGAAAAACCTATTTATCACTAATTCCTCTACATTACGGCCTAATGGTTCTGCCGTCGCTGTCAGAATATGTATTGCTGCTCTATCGGTGAGCTTGTATCGATCAAGATCAGCAACTAGTCTTGGAGTAATAAAATTAGTTTCTCCTTTTTACATCTCTTTCAGGGTCCGGGCACACACGCATCCATTTTTACATTTTCTCTAACATTCTCAATTGGGTTTTCGTCTTCATTACTTGAACTGCTTATCTCCATGTCTTTTGGTGTATAAAGTACAAACAAATCATTTTCAGAAGTGCATTTTCTTTTGTGTTCCTCCTTCTTTTGAAGCCGTGCATATCCCTTTTTGTTCTTTTCGCGCCAAACTCATGTCTTTACCAAGCGTGTTACTAGGTCGTCCCTTCTGTCTGAGACAAAAGAAACTATTTTCCTTGATTTTAATAATATCTAGAGCATTAGCATGGGCTATATCAAATAAATCAGGCAAGATATTTGAGAAGGTTTCTTCTTTTTGCCTTTGCATTTCACTCGACCTTTTATTGTTCTTCTGTAATGTTCGCTATTTCTCATACAATGCAATTAGCTTGTCTACACTGCGTTGAGTATCCTTTACCGGGATCCTTGCCTTTTGCCAAAATACCTCAGTATCTTTAACAGCTAATCGTGCACTTTCCCTCACTGTCAGATTTACCGTTTTTAAGTTGTAGAAAAAGACACTCAACACTTGCTTGTTTGATGGTAACTTACTTCCCATAATCTGTTCACTGGCACTACCAATTAAATAAATTCATTTTCTACTCATGGTTGTATCCGCAGCTTGCATTTTTACATTAAAACTCGCTAGAAAATTGACATATTCAGCTGTTAACCCTGAAAAATGAACTTAAATAACCCTTTCCTCTGTAGCATGCAAATACTCAAATAGAGGCAGCAAAAATACTGCAAGCAAACAAAACTCTTTGCCTACAAAATTGAAGCACGTTAAACAAAATTGAAGCACAAATTTACACGTTAAACAACTAAAAAAAAAAAAAAAAAAAAAAAAACTTACAAAGTATAAACACAGCATTTGCTGCTGCCATTTCGTGACCAACAGAAACCAAACTAGGAAGTAATTACATTGTACTGAATATGACAGAAATAAATATGCTAGTCCAAGAATTAAATGCATTAATACAATTATCATTGTTGTGGTATTTACTAAGGTTAATATATGATTGAATTATAGTGCCAGAAGCACAAATCTGGTACTATTTTAAAGATTCTTACACGACTAAAGCTATCTTTAAAATAGTGTTAGATTTGTGCTTCTGGTGAAACGCTACCTCAAAACGATATGCTACATGATCCTCTTAGATCTTCCTATGCAAACATTTTGACCTGAATTCAAAATGGCGGACTTCAAGATGGCCGCCATGACAACACTATACAAAATTCGGTGCGTCTCTTCCTCTAGTTCCATTATCCAGGGTATCTTCGCATTCCCTTAAGCCGTTTCTAAATAATAAGAGTTTATTCCAGATTCTTCCCATATAGTATGTTTTGTAATCGGATTCAAAACTGTAGGTCACTTGAGGCACCATTTAATATTATTCACTGGAGCTAATTTTTCTCTTGGCTTAATTTAGTCCCATATGGAACCATTTTAGGGGGTTCGTCCTAAGAAATTCGGAAATCAAAAATTTAAAACCACCCTAATATATATATATATATATATATATATATATATATGGGAAAGTGGGGTACAGTGAGACATTTTTTCCGTAGGTAATAACTCTTGTATTATATATGATATTAAAACAAAACAAAAACTGAACAGAAGGTTGGAGTCTAGGCTATCATATAATATTGGTTATTTTGGTTTAATGTTAATCTTACCTGGTTTACGTACTTTTAAACAAAATATGACAATTTTTCTCACCGTACTCCACTTTTGGGGTAGAGTGAGACATACACATACTGAAATGTTTTGTTCTCTATTACGAAGTTCAACGCATATCCAAAAGATGAAAATCAACAGAAAATGATAAGAATGACATTTTACGTTTAGTTTTACAATGTGTTAGCGGTTATAGATAATTCAGTTGATGTCATTTGCGTTTACAGTTGTAATATGCTGAACAACTGCAAAAATAAATTTTCCGTACATTTTCCCACTTTTACACAGAAAAGTAACTAAATAGTTATTGTTATTACTATTCAGTTTCAAAACCTTCCCAATATAATAAATGTCCTTTTTACAATGAAATTCTACCAGAACATAATCATCCTCATCTATGTTTCCATGGTAGTCTTTAAAATCATTGGGCCAGTTCGAGTAATAATTCAATTTCCTCATCTGATGAGAACAATTCGACCAATTCTTCCTCTATATCTGGATCGACTTCATAGTCAAAAAGGCGTTTTTGTACTCGTTTCCTCTTTGTTGTTTTTTTGATGTTTCTTTTCCCAGCCAATAATTTCTTCTCTGTACACATCTCTATTTTGTTTGAAGGAAGCGTCTCACTGTACCCCAATAGTATATTATCGATGTCACTCGTATTTCCTCAGGACCACAAAAAAGTTCAACTATTAACAATTTGTGATAAATATCGACAAATAATAAAGAATCTCATGCTCTGAAATTAACCTCCAGTTATTTGATTTACTTTGATTTTTTCAGACATAAAGAAAATACAGAAAATTTACTGTGCTTAATTGAAAATCACTGAATTCTCTCACAGCCTGTATCCTTCGCATCAGCCATTTTCCTACTAAGGCAACAGAGAAAGGTCAACAGCCGCATGTCTGTACATCCATCGTTCCCAACTTCATGCAACAAATAATCAAGAAAAGCTCTTGTCTCACTGTACTCCACTTTCCCCTATATAATGGGAATTTCGCATTTCGAAATTAACTGATAAATAAGTTCCTTTTATTTATTTATTAAATGTGCTTTTTTGTATATTTAATGTTTATTACTTAGTGCTGGGAGTCTAACTGTTATTTTCTTCTATTTTTCAGAGCAATTCAGCACGAACGTTCCGAAGTCACCAATTCGAGAACTTCTAGAGTTGGAACCGGAAACTGCTAAATTTGGGTTAGTACTTCTTTTGCTTATATTTATTTGTAATTAGGAATTTTGCTTGATAATAGGACAAGGAGTTTACTTCATGATACTTGCCAGTACAACTAGTCTACTTAGCCCGGAAAGCTCCCTCTATTCTGGCACTCAATCGAGCCAGGTAGTTTGGTGGTGTCTTGGAGCCAACTAGCTTTATTTATTTACTTTATTTAAAAAAATAAATAAATAACTGCGTACTGTTTCAGCAATAATTTATGTCGCTTTCGTCAGTTGTTCTGGGAAATTCATATGATAGTTTTTCACTTCTCGGAATGTCGTTTGCACTTTTCCCATGGAAAAGATGAAGTTTAAACTCTGATTAATGTAAATCCCTTGTATTGCAACAATTCTTCTTTCGAACAATGTACTACCTCACACACAACATTTGAACTTCTTTTATAAATGCATACGTAATGTAGAACTAATTTTTGTACAATTCGGTTTACCATTGGAAAAACTTGCAGTGTTATTGTTGTGCTTATAAACTTACAAGTCTACATGCTTTTCCAATGTACCACTTACTTGAAATTCCTGTTAAGTAATAGCTGCATATCTATTTATATTTTCTTAGTGATTTTAGATTCAAACCATGAATCCTCTTAACACCTTCTTGATCTGCATTAGCATTAAACCGCTGTAAGGGAAAAAATCATTCTTTTAGCCATTTTAGGTGTTATTGTTTTCTATTTTGTTCTTCATTCTTTTAGGTTCTTTCACGACTTCTTCCAAGTGGGTACTCTATATTTCATCGAGCTTTTATCCCATTTTCTCTATTTTACTATTATTCCTTTTATGAGCAGTATATGGGAGCCGTAGTGGCTCAGTGGTAGAGCGTTCATCTCTGGTGCATGGGGTCCCTGGTTTGATCCCAACTCGCGTCAAATGAACTTTATGGTGGACAAACACTATGTGCATGGGTTTTCTCGGTTTTTTTCCGTTTCCTCTCACTTTATTCATTTCACCATTCCATTTATCTCTCATTATCACCGTCTCCTTTAGCCTAACCAGCATAACCGTGGGTCGTAAAACTGAAAGATTTCATTTCACTTTCACGAGCAGCATATGTACTCTATTGGGCTTTTCGTGACTGGGAAAAATGGTCTCACCGCTCATGTCTCAATTAAACTACCCAATCGATAAATCAACTGTGCTGGCACAAGAAAATATTAGTAAAGGTTGCTGGCTACTAGATTCGAACCTAGGCGTCCTGATTGCGAAGCAAGAACACGAGCCGTTCGTCTATTTCTGTGATAATATAATGAGGAGTGGAGGTTATCAACGATAGAACATTCATCTACAGACGAGAATAACCCCGTGTTTGATCCTAGGCCCTCTCTAGGTTTTCCCGTTTCATCTTATAATCTTTACTGCAATTCTTTCATTATCCAAATTCTTAAGGACATAAAAAGGGGCACTGTGGCTCAGTGGTAGAGCGCTTATATCTGGTACAAGGAGTCTTGTTCGATCCCAGGCCGTGTCAGTTTGTGATAGAGAATGTCGTGTTCTGTGAGTTTTCTCAGTATTTCCACATTTTCATTCCACCGTTTATTTCAGAGTCATTCACATCCGTTTCTTTTAGGCCAAAGGGCATTTTTGTGGGCCATTAAACAAGAAATTTCATTTCATTTCTGTCAGGAACACTTACTTTGATTGCAGCTGTCTGTATAAAATCGGTTCACGGCACTAAATTCTTTGAACTAAAAGTTTTCGCCGTAGTCTTTTTGTAACAACTCAATCTTCTCTGGTAGTATTCATTAACTCACTTATTGGTTGACTTCAGAAAATTGAAGATTCACCTACACAGAAATAAAATCCTGTCATTGGATTCTACCCAAATTCAGTTAGAATTGTTATTACGTATTTTCCTATGATCTACTATATATTATCGTGCCTGTTTATTTGTTTTCGGCTTTCGGAAAAATCTCTTTCCCATAGGTTTCCTAACTGTAATTTGCCGTCTGTGTTTCCTCCCTATGTGAGTGACTTTGTATAACGTTTGTTTCTTCTTATTCCAGATTTTTTTTTTTTTTTTTTTTTTTTTTCGGAGAGCCCGTAGCCTCTTTTCATCCTTCGATTTAACGTCCAACTTTAATGTTATTTACGGTTTTGTTAGAACTGGCACATGTTTCTTCGTTGACGAAAGCAAATCTGTTTCTCATTCACCAACCCATCTACTTGCCTACCCACCACAAGAAAGGGTGAAGAACAGAAGGGAAGATTTTATTTGATTTTTAGTTTAGCGTCCCTTTCTGCAGTGAGGCTATGTGACACGTGGATCTACAGCTTAACATGGGATCCGAACCACATGAGATCCCACCGGCAATCGAACCCGGGCCTCCATCGCCAAAGACGCGTACGTCAACCGGTTAGATACGATGGAACTCAAACAAAAGGGGGGAAAAAAGAGGAGGATGAAGGAAGATTTATTGTTTGAAAAACAAAAGAAGGAAAAGAATTTTCGTTCTTTTCTCTTGGGCATAGTAGATGAGATAAGGAACAGAGAAGGAAGAAAAAGTAAAGATAAAATGTGTATAATTATATCCTCATATCTAGAAGTATTGAGATTTGCTTTTTTTTTTCCCAAACTGCGAGACACCGTGGCCTAAAATGTGAATTGTGAATGCCAGAAAATAGCACGTCATGCTTCATAGAATTGATGTAAATTGTATCCTCGTGGTCGACATAAGTGCCCTCTACGAGTGTGATTAATTATCGGTGGGTGGTACATGCAAGGACAGTTTGGTTGTGAAGTTTCCAGTACGGCATGTTTCGTTGGATAGATACACATCAAATACGATGCATAGGAAGCATAGATGATGGCACACAGAAGTATTATTACGATATTACGCTTGAGCGTATCATTGGAAGACTAGAAATAGGGCTAAAGTTAGCAACCTGCGGGTGCAGAATACAATGTAGCTTCCAATGTAATTTCCCAGCTGTGGATAGGATTTCAGGAGAGCGGAAAATATTGGAAGGTAATATGGGGCATGTCGCCTATATGCCACAACTCATCGCGAGGACTGCTATCTAATATTAAATGCCAGATGAAGTCCAACCAGCATTGCATTTGCATTAGCTCGAAACCTTGTATCCGTCTCCGTGACCCATGTCTCTGAACAAACTGAGAGGCGTTTTACTCACTACAACACCGTCAGGACCACTTAACATGGTGTCTCGCCCACCGTGAGTGAGTAGGCCCAAGAGCAAGGGGGTTACGTATTCTTCACTGATTAATCCCGGTTTAGTCTGGCGTGTGATTCGCGACATCTGTACATCTGGTGGGGATTAGGGACGCGCAATAACCCTGCTAGTAGAACGAGATTATTATGGTGATGCCATGTGTATGGTGTGAGGTATCATCATGTTAGGAACATACCTCTGCATGTTCCCGCAAGGTACTCTGAAATTACGATCCATCGGAACGTTATCCTACAACAATATGTGCGACTCTTCCATGGTGCATATGACCCTATGTTTCATGTAATGGATGATAAAGCCCGTCCACCCGTGGCGTAAGTAATGGAGGAATACCTGGAACACGAGGATGTCACGCGTTTGGAGGGCCAACACGCTCTCCGGATCTTACCTCTATTGAACATGTCTGGAACGCCCCTGGACATCGGTTTGCAACCCGAAATCCACCAGCCCGGACCCTGGATGATCTCCGACGGGTGCTTGTGCAAGACTAGATGCATTATCTTCTGCTGAATGACCTCATCCATAGTTTGGGGACACGCTGTGCAAACTGATAGCCATCTGCGGGTTATCACACCTGTTCAATTTTTTTTAATTGTTTTATCTTTTTTTTTTTTTTCTTTTTTTGTGACGTCAAAGGTACTAATGTGCAATCGAGAAAATGAACTGTCACAGGTTAGGTAGCTTACAGTCGCCATTGTTGGTATTTCTGTTTCATTTGAGCTTCAGTGAATTCCTTGAGTACCTCTCTCTCTTACAACCGCTTCTGCAAATTGAGAACAATCATCAACCTTCATTCATGCGTCATTTTGCCGTGGTACCCCTTAACTTCTGGATACGAATGTATATTAGTTTTCTTCTTCTAATGTACTTCTTTTTAAACAAAGTCTCCAACTTATCACTGAGCGAAACAAAATTAACTTATCGTTAGTGTGATTTATGTTTCTGTTCATACCTAGTGGCTGAAAATGTGAAGTAATTGCACAGTTGATGTTTATAATTGCCAGCTAATTACATGAATTTGAGGAAACAAATGATCACTTTTCCATTGATCGTATGTTAAATAACCCTTATTTTTTAACATCAACTCAGACTCTACTTTCTTATTACCCAGTAGTTTGTAGAGTTGTTACTTAGATTAATAAGAATAATATAAAGAAATGAATATTTTTATTCTTTTTTTTTTTTTTTTTTTAATATATTTTCTTTTTATAGGAAACCAGAGAAGCTGGCTGATGGACGCCGTGTTCGAGTTACTGTCGAGGTGTTCGGCAAAGGCACATTTAAAGGAATAGGGCGAAACTATAGAATAGCTAAGTGCACGGCAGCTAAATGTGCACTCAAACAGCTGAAAAAGAAAGGTTTACTCTCAAAAAAGGCCTGATCGAAAAGGTCTTTAGTTAATATGTAGTAAATTTATCAAATTAAGTGCCTGATTGGAATATTCTTATCACTGAATTTTACGCTTTTTAAAATAATAACAATAATAATAATAATAAATAATTGACTCCGTTTTAGTCCCATTCATCGTAATATGCAGCTTGTTCAAAAGAATGAGTTTTGTTTTGTGCATGTATGAGAGAATATATATATGAGCATATATATATTACGTGTGTGGATGTGTATTTCATATGTCATAAGTATGAGTATTGTAAATTTTAATTTGTAAATATTTTGTACCCAATATAAACACTATTTAATAGTAATTATGAATGACACAATTCAAATCATATCATCTTATACAAGTTTTGCATTGTTCTTAACTAAGTTTCTATGTACTTTTGTTATCAATGCATCATATGCATTTTGGTATAAACCGAACTCAATATATATATACATGCAAGTTAAATGAAGGAAAGCTTTAATAGTACAAATAAATGTTCGTTTATGTTCCAGACATAATTTTGTTCCAAAAGTACTTACATATTATAATGTTTCTTCTGTTTCGTATCATGTATGGAAACGTTTTGTAATGTCTCAATTGCAATGTCCAGAGTTTAAATATTGAAGTAATTATCACCATAATAAATTAGTGATAATAATTATAATAGTTAAAGATTTTTAAAAAACTGGGAAAACGTATTAGTTTCATGATTCAATTTTAAAATACTTAATCAGGATTTTATTTACATAAAATAGAATGTTTCGGAATGTACTGTCCGAAGTTTACGGTAACATAGAAGTTGATCTTGCACTTGGCCGAGAGACGTATAATTCCGGTGCTACAACTATTGTAGGAACAGTATCTAGAATGGAGTTTTAATTAATGAAATTCTTTTAAGACATTTGTTTGATTTTGTGTCTGTTCTTGTGTATCTCACGAATGCTGGTAAAAGTATTCTATTAATTCTGATTCCGTAATTCGAATATTCGTTATTCGAGTAAATAATTGTTTCTTTGACGTATTATTCAGCGGCTGGTGTGATCAGTCTTACGGCAGCGGACTGGTAGTCTTAAGACCAGTGTTGTTTCGCGGGTTCGAATCCCTATCAAAATATTAATCTAAGACATTGGTTTTTCCTTATCATTATTCATTTCTCATTGTGTCCTTAAGCCTAAAGGGCAGAACCGTGGGATATAAGGCTTAAAAAATAAATAAGTAAAACTAATTCGAATTATTATTCGAACCGACGTTTGTTTTTCAAATAATTGTTCGACCAATTGTTCATTATTCAAATAACTATGATCATATAGCCTACTTCCTCATATATTTGCGCATTGGAGCTCCCTCGTGGCTAAGCGGTTAGCGTACGCACCTTTAGCGTAGGAGACCCGGCGTCGATTCCCGCCGGGAATCTCATGTGTTTCGAATCCCACGTTAAGCTGTAGGTCAACGTCTGATATAGCCTTGCTGCTGAACGGACGCTAAACTAAACTAAAATCAATTCAAATATTCACACATTGTATTAGTGGGTGCTTGATGGTTCAGTTGTAGAACGCTTACCTGTGACGTAAGGAATCCCTGTTTTAATCCTAGATCATATGAGTTTATTGTAGAACACATCGTTTCTACATACGGATTTTTTTTTTCTCCCACTTTCTCGTTTTAACAGTTTCTTCGTACTCATTCACCATCATTAATGATCCGTTTCCTTTGGCCTAAAAAGCATTCTCATAGGAGGTAAAACTATTTTTCTTTTTCCACACGTTATATTAGAAATTTGTTGTAAAGAAGGAATGAACTTCGAAGGAGTTGTGTAATATACAAGGTGGCCCATTTTAATCTTTCCACGGAAATATCTCGAAAACGATTGAACATAAAGGAACTGAACAAAAACTCAAATAAAAAAATTCGATGGGGGGACATCGAATGGTGTTGTCGTGGTGACCCCCAGGGCCGCCTTTCATGGGATCCCAGAGCCCAACTTTAAAATTTTAAATGGAAACATGGGGCGAGCGATACCTCGTTCGATAGATGTTTAACAGCTATAAAGCATTGTGGCAAAAGATTTTTCATATCGGTCACCGTATTCAAAATGGCCGCCAAAACATGGTGCCTGTATCAGATAAAAGGTCCACAACACTAATATGAAAATGGTTGAACATAAATGAACCGAACAAATACTCAAATAGGCAATGCCAGGGAGCACATCGAATCGTATTGTCGCGGTGCCCCCAGGGCCGCCCTTCATGGGGGCCCAGAACCTAACTTCAAAATTTTAAATAGAAACATTGGGCGAGTGATACCACGTTCGATAGATGCTCAAAAACTAAAAAGCGCTGTGGCAAAAGATTTTTCATATGGGTCACCGTTTTCGAAATGACCATCAAGACAGAGTGCCTGTATCAGATAACACGTCCAGTGCCCATAGAATGAAAACGGTTAAAGATAAATGAACAGAACAAAAATCACAAAGGGTATTTATCATTCCACGGCTCGAAAATGTTACAACAGAGGAAAAGATGGTTAGAATAAAAGTGCCATAACGCAAAGAAAGTTTAATTCCTACAAAATTATCGCTCCAACCTCTCTCCTTAAGTGGGTGAAGCAGGAAGGAACGGTGAAATTGTAAATGAGAACCTTAGTTTTTGCAAATTGAATCTATGCAACAAAATTGTCTGAAACTTGTTTTTACAAGAGAAAGATGTCTCTATAATGAGAAAAAGTAGTTAAAATTCGTGTTAAATAGTACCTTTCATTTTTATTGCAGGCAATGATTTGATGCAAAAATTAATCAACTGAAATGCAAAACAAAATTGTCGAACAATGCAGTTTTTTAGAACAGTGTGTACAAACGTTGGTTTTGTTCAACTGTCATCTGCACGATGTTGTTGCGATTCTTTTCCTTCTATGTCTTCTTGCATGTCATGTCCAGGGATTTTTCTTCGTGAGACTCCTCAGCTCACGTCCGGGGTGTTTTTCTTCGTAAGTTCCTTCGCCTCGCATGTCCGGGATGACTTTCTTCGTGTCGTGAATTCCCTCGCCTCGCACGTCCGGAATGACTTTCTTCGTGTCGTGAGTCCCCTCGCCTCTCAGGTACCAACAAATTGGGGGAATCTTCTCACACTGTGTTCAATGACATCTCCATTTTCCTGTAATCCTTCAGGGAAAATGCATGACAGTTTGTAATAAAACGTTACGTGGGATTTGAGCACAAGCTACTCTAATTCGTTCCATCATATCTTCCCTAGTTATTGGTTCAAGTTCATATACAACATTTCTCAAATATCCCTACAAATAAATATCTGGTGAGGATAAATCTGGGGATTGTGCAGGACATAGTATTGACCCGTTTCTTCCAATTCATTTTCCATTATATCGCGTGTGCAAATACTCCATCAACCCAGAGTGATTGCCAAAGGGCCAGAGTGAGCTGCCGCTCCATTTAATTCAACCCACATCCTCAGTTTTGTCTCTAGGTCCATCTCCTCCAGTAGCAACGGCAAATGATATTTAAAAAAATAAAAATAAAAACACCAGTCACATTTCCATCGAAAATATGTGGACCAATGAAGTTTATTCTTTTTTTCATCTCAAACCATTTCATCTGTATCATTTATCTTTATTTTTTCATATTAGTGGTTCTGGATGTTTTATCTGTTACAGGCACCACGTTTCGGCATCCATTTTGAAAACTGTGACCTATATGAACAATCTTTTGCCAGACAAAACTCTTTAGTTCTTGAAGGTCTATCGAACGAGGTATCCACTCACCCCATGGTACTATTTAAAATTTTGAAGTTGAGCCCTGGGCCCCCATGAAGAGTGGATCTGGGGGTACCGCGACAATACGATTCGATGTGCTCCCTGGTATTGCCTATTTGAGTATTTGTTCGGTTCATTTATGTTCAGCCATTTTCATATTAGTGTTGTGGACCTTTTATCTGATACAGGCACTATGTTTTGGCGGCCACTTTGAATACGGTGACCGATATGAAAAATCTTTTGCCACAACGCTTTATAGTTTTTAAAGATCTATCGAACGAGGTATCACTCGCCCCATGTTTCCATTTAAAATTTTAAAGCTGGGCTCTGGGCCTCCATGAAGGGCGACCCTGGGGTTATCGCGATCACACCATCGATGTTTCCCATCGAATTTTCTATTTGAGTTTTTGCTCGGTTCATTTATGTTCAACCGTTTTCGAGATATTTCCGTGGAAAGAATAAAATGGGCCACCCTGTATAATAAAAATAGAGGATTTGTTACGGAAATAAAACGAATTACTGAATCACGAAAGAGATTAAGAGGAAAGAGTAGGAAATGGATCAGTTGCGAAATTCTCTTAATTATATCTAGTTTTCGTTTTTGTCAAATTAGAGAGAGAAATGTTATGTCTGGACCAAAAATTTGCATTATTATGGTCGTCTTATGCTTTTCGACTATTTTAAGTTGTAATTTTGTAGTTTGTATTCTATTGAAACTAGTGCAATATATATATATTAATATGTATGTATATACTGTAGATAATTCTTGCATTCGGTTTTCTTTTTATATGTATTCTCTTATTATTATTTATCGCCCTGTTTCGATAGTAAGAATTGAAAGAGTGGTATTAGGGTACCTGTTGTGCAGTACGTTGTGCATTCTTTCATTCTTATATGTTTTTGTATACCGTTCTCACTCACTCAATTTTTCCTTTGGTATTTCTGTTGGTGTATAAGTGCCAAAACATTATCACTTCATCTATTGTTAAATAAAAATTTAAAAAATCGATAAGTATTCTAATGCAAACACTTCTCGTGCATTATCTGCTTTAAAGTGTTTTTCCTGATACTGTCAGCAGTATAACTGTAGATTAGGGATGGCCAAAATTATCCGGACAGGAATAGGAAATTCTACTTTACGGGTTTCGGAAAAATTCAAAATAATCCGGAATTCGGAATTTAGAAAATTCGGAAAATCCAGAAATTGGAATTTGTCCGAAATCCAGAATTTTTCCTCCGAGTACCGGAATTTTCCGAATTCTGGATTTTTTCCGATTTTACTTTCCGAAATTGACCATCCCTACTGTAGATGCTCATTTTAATGTTAAATAATTTGATTGAAGTGTTGTTATTTATAATTTGTATTTTTTAGAAGCTTTTTTATTGTCGGAAATATTCAAAAATATTTTAAAGTTGCATCTGTATAAGTGACATATGTGAGCATTTCATTAGAAATATACATTGTTTTCTTTGTTTAATTTTTCGCCTAAAATTCATTGTAATACAGAGTAATTTGCGTATGAATGTTATTAAAATATGTAATACTCCCGACATTTTGCAAGTAGACTGATACATGACCTCAATAATTTCTGCATATTAGAAGAATATACATTATACAGAGGAAAGCATTGTGAACTGTAAATAAATGTGTGTGTATCTAACTTGAGCGAGAATAACACCATAACTTACAGGGACGGAAAAGAATACTTAACTATTCCCCCACCTGGTTTTTAATTCCTGCGAACCTGTGTAGCAACGTGAGTACAGTAAATTACGATATATACAATAAATTACACCGTGGTTAAGCACTTTTTTAAATTACAAAAGAAGATGTTTCAATATTACCGTATTTTACGGACTATAAACGCACCTTAATTTTTAAGCATTTAAAAAAATATCGTAACATTTTTTTATTAAATTGCAAAACCAGACTAAAAAATTCTTAGTTTATAAAACCGAACTGACTTTTTAAAATCCCTGAAAATAGTTATCTAAATTTCTTCTTCCTCTTCGTCGTCATCGATTTTCCGTAGTCTTCACTGCTAGTTAAATCCAATGTTGCCAGATAGAGATAGGTTTCCTGCGGCATCGAATATATGGCCATTTTTAAGACTGGCGGGAATTTTAAATCAAACACTGGACATTTTTATATTAATTTTAAGTATAAGACACACCTGAATTTTCGAGGCAATTTTTCGAAGAAAGAAGAGCATTTTATAGTCCGTAAAATACGGTACATAATAATGTTGCCCCCTGATTAAAAAAAAAGAGGATTTCCTAGACCGGAGAGGTATAAGAAAATACTCAGTAGGCTTGCGTATAGCAAATTAATAAGAGAAACTGGAGCAGGGAGTAGTGCAAGAGATCAGGCTTAAACTAACGGTTTAATTTCTTATTTTCAAACTTGCTTACTATTAGTATTAAAGAAGGTAACGTAACTTGTGAGTACTTACAAAATACTGTACTATATATATATTTTATGGATTTCAAATAGTCATTGTTTCAAGAAGTGTCCCTTTGTTGAACAGTACATTAGACAGCTGTGACACCATACTTGACATACTATTTATGCAGCGATAAAGAACACCTTGAAAAGAGCGACTACTTGAGAATATAGTATTTTGTAACGTACTAAAAACAGTCATTTTTTGTTGTTTTATTATTTATTTGCTTGACTTTTTATTTTTATGTATTTTCCTTATCTTCGTAGTGTTTTGAAAGATGTGACAATAGGTTGTGAAATTGAATGTCTTAAATTTCTCCTAGTCTAAGCTGATATGTTCTAATTCCCACAGTCAGTCATCCTAACCGTGGTTCTTTGCAAACTTTTCTCTCAGTTTTATGAGACGAGTACAGGAATGGTGTCCTCAAACAAGGCCCCGACCAACTTCCTTCCATGTTTTGTCGTTACCATTGTAAAATCTCTGACATCCGTATTGGAAACTTAATTGATAAATAAGTATATTAGCTTTGTATGATTAGATCATGAAGGAAGTTTGCCGAGGGCAGGGTGAGGCTTATAGTTTATTATTTACATTAATCGCTCAAAAAATACAATATTAACTTTAATAATACAAGAATAATGTTAAGTTGATACTCAAGTTTTGCCAGTCGGGATGCACCAATTCTTTTAAAACACCAAATTGCTTAATTGTGACAAATATTTTGAACGTATTTCAGTTTGTAGTTTGGGAATATGTGTATGATAGCTATGTATAACGGTCAATACCTCTGTTGTTTCAGTGAAAACCACGTTGTCCAATTTTTCTTTGGTGCAACAATTTATCCTGCTTGTAAGTCATATGTTTCTTGTACAAAACCATGAAAAATAATTGAATCCTTCAAGTAACTCCTACCCGACATAATATTTTAATCAATGATACATATTATCTTAAATATTTAGAGTATATTTACATTTTTTAATGATTTCAAACCTTACAGGAGTATCTAAGTAGATAATGGCAAACGTTTCAAGTCCCAGTGAAAACTAGATGGTAGTAAACATACACAAAAAGAAAAGTGTTCTTTTTCCTAGTACAGTTATAAGTGACAATTACATTGTATGTTAAACAAAAGATAAAAGTATTGCAGAGCTTATAGCAGATAAGTTTTTTAATTTTTTTTTATTGGTGAATGTATATAGATATTTATTGCGTAAATATGTACGTAAAGTTCACAACATAATTGGTCTATAGTGTGTTTGTTCTAAGAATATAATTGTATTTTCATTATATGCATTTACGGATAGCATATCAAACACTATATGCATTACTATAGATACGAAACTATAATATATTAAGGAATTGGCTTTTGTGACAGTGCAATTTAAGTGTATAATACAAATTATGCTGACGTGCTTACAAGGTGCTTCTGAGTTTTAGTTTGATAATGTTAACGAGAATGAAATGTTATAATTTCAGAGTTACTTTAATTACTTGATTACTGTCTTTAATTACTTGAACATGCGCTTAAAGCCTACGGATAATATTGGTGTTTACAATGTCTGTGTGTGTGTGTGTGTTAGTCCATGTAATAAGTCATTCAAAATATATTTCCTCATACAAAATATATTTTCTCAAGGTTTTTGAATGAATTGGCTAGTCAGAGTACAGTGTTACTGT
The DNA here is from genome assembly GCF_964235325.1 of Thermobia domestica. Lineage (NCBI taxonomy): Eukaryota > Metazoa > Arthropoda > Insecta > Zygentoma > Lepismatidae > Thermobia > Thermobia domestica. The sequence continues at coordinate 28,266,914 of NC_137458.1, forward strand.
CTTCGTTGCTGCTCAAACAGGGAACAGAGTTGTTCTCGATTTCTTGCCTGTTCCTCTTTTCTTGCCTCTTACGTACAAATACCAGTCTGTTATACATCTAATCTAGGTTCAGTATCATTAACCGTTTCCACTTCCAGTTATGGATTAGCGCTTCGTCTTCTTTTGAATCTTGACTAATGAGCGCTTGTGATTTGTCTTTAATTGCAGTATTCCACTGTTGTATTCGTTTCCTTTAAGTTGCGGAAAATTTAGCGTAAGTCTTGTTTATCAATTCCAAAGTTATTGGGGAGGTAAAAATCCCTTTCGAACGGGACGAGATCAGCTGTCTAAAACTAAACCAAATAAAGAACATTGTTATTTCGTATTTAGTATAAGGAATATACGGTAGCTTTCATCATTACATATCACACAAAAAAATATTTTATTTCTTGTTATGGCGATGGATCAGAAAAAAAAATTCTTAAATTTATTTTGTGGAGAGGAATTGTGAACTGTATATAAACCGTTTTTATATATACACAAAGTAGATATTGCCAGTACTAATGTTTGTCATTCTACGCGGAACATATGACTTGTTTGCCTATTACAGAAGTTTAGTGAAGAAAATTCTTTGCAGCCAGAACGGAACAGTATACAGCAGTAAAGATCAGACAGGAAATTAAATAGAGAGCAGTAGCTGTATATAATATATAGGAAATATTAGGATGATCTTAATGAAAATTATCATCTTACCTTGCTCCTTCCATTTGCCCTTTGCGGTTACGGCCAGCTTAGTTATTATTTTGAAGATATTGATCATCATCATCATAGGTATTCTGCCATTATTGCAACTTGCCGCAACTGAAAAGCCTCCATGCTCCACGGTCTTCTGCTAATTTCTCCCGTTTTCACGTACGATTTTTCCGTTTTGATATCGTTCATTAATTGTCTTCACCCCCTCCCTCTTTTACCTGCCATAATATCATCTAGCACTTCCCTCATGATATAGTTCCTTCTTAGCCAATGTCGCAACCAGTTTCTCTTACTCTTCTTAATAATATCTAAAATTGTTATTTTCTCTTCTACCATTTCTCGGGGTTCTCCCGTTTCCTCCCACTTTCTTCATTCCACCATTTCATTCATTACTCATCATCACCGTCTCCTTTAGCCTAACCGGCATAACCGTGGGACGTAAAACTCAAAGATTTCATTTCATTTTTCATTTTCTTCTACCATTTCTCACACCCTCTTATTCGTTTTCCGATCGACCCCAGCTAATTTTCTCCATTCTTCTTCACACCTACATTTCGAAAGCTTATTTTCTTCTTCGCCATTTAACAAAACAATATTTATTTATTTGTGTCAAAATTACTTCTAGAACTCCTTAAAACTTCATTTTATTTCCACAATTGTCAGTTGATATCTACTTTATTCAATAAATGCATTCCATATCATTTTCAAATTTACTTTAATTTGAAGTGTCTAATTTAGTAATTTCTGACTAGTCTATGCGTGGTGCCAGATTATATGAAAAGGGAGAAGCATCTACAGCCAAGAATGAAGGAACGTCGGGTGGAAGGTATACTGCTGTGTTGAGAATATACGTACGTATATAATAATCTCTTCCGCGAGTGGTGTCTCTCTTAAGACCATTGACTGTTATCTATGTTCTTATATACGAGGCAGCTCACCCTGCTACCTTTATTTGCTTGAGGTGCTGGGAAAAAAAACTGTGACATCATTAAGTATCCAGTTGGAAGTGATTGGTCTAACATTGAAACTTTTTTTCTGTTTGTTTACATTTTATACGTCAAATCATTCATGACATATGGATATTTTGCCGTCTTATTATTATTATTATTATTATTATTATTATTATTATTATTATTATTATTATTATTATTATTATTATTATTATTATTATTACTATTTTAATTCTCAATTCCCCTCGAAATTAAAATTAATGAAGCATTTTTCATTAATTCGAAATTCCTGTATTATTAAAGATCATCGTGTGTAACATGAGGTGCTTGTTAATATCTAAAGTTGCCAATACACTATTGAATTTTATTGACATGAGATTAGGTGTAAACTTATTTAATTTTCGGCTTACGTGGCCGTAATATCATTTCAGTATCAACTATCATCTGCTTAGTACAAATTATTATTACAATGACATTATATTGAAGTATTCTTTTATTAATGAATGTTATAATAAGTAATTAATAGTATTTTCAACTTTAAAGTATATGATTTTTTTTTTTTTTTCATTTATGCATTGTAGCTTGAAAAGCATTACGAAATAGTAATTTATTACCTGATACATGAGGAAAGTTTACGATTCCGTATAAGTAAGCACATACAGTATTCAAGATTGCTCTGGGTATTAGAAACATTACAGCACCCTCAGCAATTGTCTTTGATAGTTGCTTATTTAAACCCACTTCTGATAAACTTTGTGAAAGTGGGTGGAAGGAGGTGGGCTTCTTATTTCATTGATTTTCACATTACTTTTATTCAGTCTGCCAGACAAGTGGAAGTTGGTTTCATCACCAAATACTAATGATTCAGTGAAACTGTCGGTTTCGATTGGATTTGGGTGTTTGGCATTTTTTGTCCTTTTTTCAGCATCGAGGCTATCTGGAAATGGATCTACAGTTTAAGGTGAAACAAAGCACCGTAATGCGTTCAGATTTCAAGGCCGTCGTACCGGAAATCGAACCCGAAACCCCTGCGCGCTAGCCAATAGACTAGCAGGGACGACAATTTTCATTAGTTATTTAGCATACTCTCACAGAAAAAAAAAAAAGATCGCTTCATTGTGTCGGCCAGTTTGAGGGCCTGCAACAATTGCAATCGTTGGGATAAAAACGAGAGCATTTCCCCAGAATCTTTCTTTATAGTGTTGGCTGCGAGATGTCAAATTTGTTGCTACTTTTGATGGGGAATTTTTGTAAACTTTACGAAAGTTCACGAAGAGCTACACTGTTTTAATGATTAATAATGACAGGTCTGGTGACTTCAGTTTTTTCCTTAAAATTGCAACACCTCTTACGAACTGTAATCTACTGGATAGGTTTTCTCCAGACTTCCTTCAAGAACTTCGTTTGAACATATTAATAGAATGGTTAACTTGAAAATCACAGAGACAAAATCTTTTCTATAGGCAGCTTTTTTCATCCATTCATATCGCCTCTAGTAGCAAATTACGTTAACTACACGACAGTTTTATCGATCAGTGAAAACCTCTTTGAGTTTTCTTTTTCATTTATACTATTTTTATGTAACTGAGCTGAGTGTCATTTAAATGTGAGGTATGAATGATTCTGTTGGGCATTTGAGATAGTTTTGAATAATTTAAGTGATACTCTGTTCACGATTTTTAAAGTAAGAAATGAACTGAATGTCAGTAATAGTGGAATGATAAGGACATAAGGACCAATTTCAAATGTCGGATTACTAAGGGAGTACGAAATCTTCTTTCATGGCGTGACAATAACTTATTTAAGTGTTTCGGCCTATTACAAGTGGTTAGTAAAACAAGTATCAATATACTTATTTAAGGGTATTATTTGACGCATATTTATATGATTAGTTACTGCGTCTAAATGCACTAAAATGTTTCAGCAATATCTGTTGCCTTCATCAGTAATTTTGAGAAATTCACATAAACGTTTTTTCACTTTTCAGAATTTCACTTTGCGCTTTCTTCATGTGTTCAATTGAAAAATAATGAGGTTTAAACTTTTCCTATGTAAATCCCTTGTATTCGAACAGCTCTTCTTTTGAATTGACGAAGCAAACAGAATAAATGCTGAAGTTGTTTATAAATCAAGAAAGAAAGAAAAAAAAGTGCTAAGGTAGTTTAACCTAATCAAAGTTGTTAAATTCTGGAAAAATGTTTGGGACACATTATTCTGGTGATCTTCAGAAAATAGAAAGATAGCAATGTTCGAAGCGCACTATTGTTGCACTGTGGGAAATGAATTTAGCACACACCCAAATTATACCCGTATTTCCTTTTAAAATATGCTGTGAGAGTACATATTATATTTTGAGTTGTGGTACATAGATTTATTGAAATACACCAATAATGGAATTGCACAAGTCTACCAGAATTAGATATTAACAGTGGGAAAAATCTTAAAAAAGTTTTGCCCAGGCACATTCCATTTCGTGAGTAAAGCGATTCCCTTTATCTCTAAAGTGCATTTTGAAGTATATTCAATGTACTGACACCAAAGATATAAATAAACAATAATTTTCAAGATAATATAAATTTGCATATCATTTTTCGATAAATATAATATCATTATGTACATATGTGCCAAACAAGATAATGGTACACGTTGTCTAAATAAATATTCAATGAAAATGCGTAACTATATAAAATTTCTGTTTTTGTGGTATTTTTCTTGGATAGAATCTTATGATACGTATGCGTTGAATGTTATTATTATTATGTGATGTTGCATGTAAATATATAAATCTGATATGCAGACATTGGTAAATTTGATTTTTTTTTTTTTTTTCTGATTCAGTTATACCAGATGATGTGTTCAATGTAAGAAAAAAGTCACTGTGATTTGTTTTTCTCTGTGTCATGTAATCAGTGATCGTAAAACCTGTTACCCGTCATTACCTTGCTTCAGGTTTCAGGTTTTATCCTGATTATGGTCAGAAAACAGAAGCGATACACGTAACTGTCTTTTAAACAACAACGGGCAACGGAATTTGAATGTCATTGGTTCTGCTTGGCCAATGAAAGCTCTCACCAACATCAGCCAAGGTTGGGGTCAGTTTTCACCTCGGGCTGTGACGTTCATTTTCGTTTCTTTAAATGCTAACAGTGATGCCAACCTGGAGTGGAAATTTTCCCCAAGATCATATCTCTGAATCTCCGTAAATTTCATTAAATATCACAAAATTTTAGAATAGTCATTTTCAGTCCGAAATATTGCTTTAAAAACGAGGTCTGTAATATACTTGGAACGTTTTGCGTATTACAGATAAAATAAATTTTGGTATGGATAGGATAAAACTGTGGATGGGTTAAGTGAGAAACTTTTAGGTAAGGTAAACTCTCAACCTCAAAGATACGTGAGATTAAAAGTATATATTTAGGAAAATAATTAAAAAAAACCTTTCCTCAAATTGTCATAGGGGAAAATCCGCAAGTTGGCAGCACTGAATACCTGTCCACATTGTGGATAATGTGGGAAAAGCCTTTCTATGACCATCAGAGGTCAAAGTTAGGCTTTAAGCATGCTACAGTGTTGGAATTTCAATTGTAAGTAATTAGTAGAGATTATTGGTGTCCTTCCGTTTGTGATAAGGACAGTAAATTGTTAGTAATTTTACTATTAGTATGTATATATAGATATATATTTCTTGGTAATTGTTCTCTCCTATAGAAACTAAGGTAATTGTACTTTTTATTGGATAAGCGTGTTAGTAGATCTTTGGTTGCTGTTCAGTAAGGAAAACTTAACTGTTTCACCCACTCAGTGGTTATATTGTTAAAGGTATAGTTTTAGTAGTATAAAAACAATAACAGAAGTATGACGTTGTATATTTTGTTGGAAAACGCTGAGTATGAGTAACTTGTTTGTGTGAATATTATCAAGTGGCTATTGAAGGGGCTAGTAGAAATTCGTTAGCAGATGCACATGTAGCGTCGTTTTATGTTTGAAGCTAGTCTTCAGATTTTTTTATTGGCATACCAACATAAGTTTTAGTAAAATTTTATCTTAGCTCCATCATCAGTTAGTAGTAAGGCTACACCCACTTGTAATGTATTGTATCAGTAATTTTGCCGTGGATTGACTGTATTTTCTGTAAATTAAGAAAATGTATTGGAAAAAATATTAACAAGCGAGATAGGTTAAGTGTCCCAGTCACTCATATTCTTTTCGTATATTAACTGTTATGCATACCCCTGAAATTCCATGGATTGTTCCTGCTCCTGTCTTGAATTCTGTCCAAGTTGGATTTGGAAATTGAAGTATTAAGGTTGAGACAAATTTGACCAGAGGCATTTTAACCGTATAGAATATTTCGTGAATAAACGAGATCGTGTCGTTTTCGTAAGCCCCGCTTTACAGTTCATAAATATTACGATTATATCGCGTTGCTAATCAAAGAAGTTGCATGTGACATTTCAATAAGTGTATGTGTCATTTCAATCATGTTATTGACATGCGTTGACACTATGCTGGAAATCAGCTCCATTTGTTACGAGAACTGTGCGTGAGTGGAAAAAAATTTTAAAAAATAAAAAAATTCTTGGCGTTTAGTTTAAATGACCTTCGTGTTCCGAGCGTTAGCTCAACTTCCGGACAGTTTACTCGTAACTAAGTCAGCATTCTTGCCGTTAGTACGTGGGACCTGAATTTAATCCGTGGTGGATGTTTTCTGTTTATGATTTGGATCTCAATTTAAACTCTGGGTACAAGATTTATGAGCCTTGGTGCTGAAAAGGATGTTAAACTAAGAGAAAAATCTTGTTTTGGACATATTTATAGATCTGCTAATGTATTTCTATTATTTCCCATGATAATAGACAAATGAAGATAAAGGTTAAATGATAGTTCAATTCTAAGTTCAGTAGATTTCATTTTTATAGTAGATTTCCCTTCTTTTGGGTAAATATCCTGAAGCATGCATTGGATTTTTAGAAAAGCTTTTAAATGCAACATTATAATGTGTTGGTCTGAAATGAAAATATTGTGTTAAAAATTAGTTCAATTGTGTGTTCAATAATTGACAGTTTGTCAAAAGAAAGTACTCTTTCCTTGTTTTTTTTTTATTTTTGTGATGGAAAAATGAAATATTGTAATGTGTTCAGTGGTCAGCGTTATTGTTGCTATTCATTTTTTTTTCTTTTCGTAATAAAAGTTAATCAGAAATGAATCTCTTAATTGTTGTATTGTTGTCATTGTTGTTATTTTGTAATCTGGGGATGGGAAGCGGAGCAAAGAAATAATGGAATTCGAAGCACTGACGTGCCATAAAAAAAATACGCTTATTATATTCTATACATAGCCTACGTCGCATCGTTTCCGCATAGATTATGTGGGCAACGTAAGTTTATCATAAAAAAAAAAATTGTCTTATGGCAGAAACGTAATTCAAGAAGTGATTATTTGATAATATTAATTATATGATTTTCAGGTTCAAAGGTTGAAATCATCCAATTATCGAGAAAAGAGGTATTTGTTTTGATGAAAGACCATTTGAAAAGAGATCTACAAATCATAATTGAAAATTTGGGAAATCTCCTATCTTCAAGGAGTGGTCGTTGTATTAAAATATGTGATGATATTGATGACACGTATCGCATCATTAGAGGAACAAATATCAAGAGACCAATGGAAAGGATGACAGAATTTTTTTTACAAGAGTAATGAATGTCTAAGTGTTATGTTATCGTTTTGTGTATCTGATAATACTGCGATGATACCGAGGAAACCTTCTGAATTTTTATTTTTAAGTGGACATTCAAAACAAAGAAGAACTGAAGAAATTACCAATAATAATGACGTTAATACATTGGCATACGCTACGCAAATGAGTCTTCGCTCTTCCGAAAAATTGAGCGCTTCAAAAGTTCTGAAAGAAGTTTTATCTTTAAATCCATCGTAACAAAGAAATATACGAGGTGTGGCAATTAAATAACGAGACTGCCCACCTCCTGTTGCGCAGGATCGTGGGGAAGGTACCTAATGATGTGTTGTTGATCTTGAACCTTCATGAGTAGCCACTGTTTGTTTCATGATTCTGAAAGTTTTTCTTTTCTTTGCAGGCTTGCATGAAGAGGACAGTGTTTTGTAGTAGTGCCGGAATCATGGTGAACAGTAAAGTTGAGCAGCGCATTAACATCAAATTTCTGATGAAATTAAAAAAAAAAAAAAAGACGGAATGTTGTGCAATGTTAAAAGAGGTGTATGGTGATAATGCTATGACACGTGCACAAACGATTTTCAGAAGGTAGGGAGGAGGTTGAAGATGAACAACCCAGCCGCCCTTTGAGTTCAAGAACGGACGAAAATGTTCAAAAAATTAATGAACTTATGTGGAAAGATAGACGTCTGAGCATTCGGATGATTGCAGACATGACGAACATTAACAAAAAGACAGTAAGACAAATTTTGCATGACAATTTAAACATAACATAAAAGTTTGTGCAAAAATTGTCCTGAAAAACCTCTCTCAGGAACAAAAAGACATTCGAAAGACCATTTGCTGGGACGACTTAAAGCAGAACCAGACTTGCTAACACGTGTCATCACGTGTGATGAAACATGGATTTTCCAGTATGACCCCGAGACTAAGCGTCAATCCATACACTGGAAGACTCCCACATCATCCAAGAATGAAAAAAGCACGAATGAGCAAGTCGAAAGTGAAGTCAATGCTCATCGTTCTTTTCGATATCAGGGGTATCATCATGACTGAATTGATGCCTCAGGGTCAAATGATGAATCAGACCTACTACAAAGAAGTCCTAATCAAGCTGCGGGAAAGAATAAGGAAGAAGAGACCGGATTTGTGGAAGAACGATGCATGGATCCTCCACGAAGACAATCCGCCTGCCCATAATGCCCTTTCTGTGAAGCAGCCAAGCGCATTTCTGTGCTCGACCATCCGTGTTCTCCAGACGTGGCTTCCTGTGACTTTTATCCATTCCCAAAAGTGAAAAGTGCAGTGAAGGGAACACATTTTCAGATTGTGGAAGAGGTGAAACGAAAAACGGCAGAGTTGTTGAACAGGGTGACATCTGATGACCAACAGTATTGCTTTGAACAATGGAAGGCACGTATGCAGCGGTGTATAGATAAGGGAGGGGAGTATATTGGAGGAGATAACAGTTGCCACACCTCGTATAAAAGATGTGATATCAGTGTCTTTACACACGGACATGCATACCAATGATTAGAGACGAAACTTTTCGCTAATGCGATAGGTGCGAAACGTTAAAAAAATGCGTGTATGTTTCAGTAAACCTCGAACTTTTCGTTTCAGAGCCAGAATTCACATTTATATTATCGCGAATTTTTGCGAAAGTCGGCATTATTTGCGATAAATGCGAATAAAAGCGAAAAAGTGGAATTCTTGCTAATAATAACTAAAAAGCGCATTTCCAATATTATTTTTAACTTAAAAATCGTTGTATTTTGTCGAAAACGTGTACGACGCTAAGTTAAGTTCATAAAATCCGTAAGCTTGCATGGCGTGATGTCACTGTCTGGGATTTTCAACGCCTCTTTGTGCATCACTAAGACCAGCCGGGACCCATATGCTCACCTTATTGTCGGAAAAACGAAATCTTGCAGAATAAATTAAAGTTAGCTCAAACAGAAAAATTTTGGTCTACTGCTGCAGAGTTAATTAAAAAGGGTAGTACTTATTACCAGGCTGAAGTTGATGTAAAGTTGAAAACCTGCGTGTCAAAAACATTGATAAAGCTGCAAATTACACGCAAGCAAGTGACGACAATTCTGTGTCGAAAGTACGAAAAGCTCTGCAACTTATTTGATCCAGAAACTGTTTCACTTCATCAGAAGATGTAGACATGAACAAAACTGAACTGTTGTTTAAATCCTTGACTGTATTTTGTGGTGAAAGTGTTCATGATCTGTTAGTTGCTTACCGTGAATTTAAGAGTAAGGTTATTGAAGTTCTCAAGAGTGAGGATAAGTAAGTTGACATTGTTAAACAGTTTAAAAGTTAATCACAGGTCTCTTGCTGTCTCAACTTATGTTCAATATGGTTGCCAGTCTCAAGTGTTGATGCCGAGAGATTCTTTTCCAAGTATAATATAATTGTTGCTGACAGGAGAACAAACTTAAAAGAAGAATTGGTGATGTCTTACTGCATATTATTCTTTAACTAAGGATGAGGTTAGAGGAAGTGTTTAAAATTTTGCATTAATTTCTACATTTCAGTGAATACATTAGCTAGAGTGTGCACCTAATCAAGGTATATCCTCATTTTTGTATTAGATATACATCTTACTACCAAAAACGTACTGTTTACAAGTACCATATTTAAAAAAAAAAGCTTTTGCTACATTTGAAAAAATAAATGCGAAAATTGTAATAATTAATGCTACAAATTATCAAAATTGTTGCGAAAAAGTTTCGTCTCTACCAATGATGAAGCGCTAGTTCTTTTTCTTGATATGGGAATATCAAGAAGAAAATATCAAACGTTCAGAAACAGGGCACTAGCAAAAGGTTCTACATTGTACTCACCATATTTAAATGTATTAATTTGATCCGCCATATTGGAGCCACCATTTTCAATTTTTCCATTTCGATATCCAATTAGGTGAAAAGCACCAATAACAAATTTTTGTTACGTTATTCCACTTTTTTTTTCAAAATTGGATCCGCCATTTTGAAGTTTTCAATTTTGATATCAAGTTCGTGATCAGTGAGGTCAAAAACTGCAGCACACTCATTTTTGTACACTTTGAAAAGATTTTGAATTTTGGCCACGTTTTAAGGATTTCGTACCACTGCACCAGTGTATGCAGGCACGTAGCCAGGATTTCAAAATAGGGGGGTCCGTGACGAAATACTGTGGTTATCTCACCAGGGGCTCGATCATTCTAAATTATTTTAGTGGCAACATATATTCGTTCGTTTAGCCAGGATTTCGTAATCGGCGGGGGGGGGGGGACATGAAATACTATGGTTAGACACCAGGGGATCGAGCAATCTAAACTATTTTACTGACAACATACCCATATTGGTCTTTTAGGACAATAAAATGAGGACATGTTAGTAAGTATTTTAAGAAGAAAAACTATGAAGAAATCTTGAGTAAAAGAAAATAAAAAAGTATTGAAAAAGATATAGACTTCCGAGGTCATTCGAACTCGGTTCTACTTGTCTTCTTTCTTCTTCTTTTTCTTATCTTCGTTTAATGCCATCAAGGATAGCAACGAGATACTCTTTCGGGAGTAAAGACATCCTATAAAACGGATTAGTGTTGCCGCGAAATTCAAAATGGCTCATATTATTGGTGATTCTGGGCATTTCTTAAGTTCTACCTGAGAGTCTATGTTATCTATGCAGATAGATGGTATTCGAAATGCTTCGTCACAATAATAGCAATTTTCAACTCCCCCTCCGGTTTCCTCCACACAAAACTCCTCATAAGAAAGAGTAACCAAACACTTGCTGTAGCTTTCTTTTTGTTTCATCCTTCCTTAATATTTTTCAATTCTTGATCCGAAGGGGGGGGGGGTCCGGACCCACCCCTTGGCTACGTGACTGGTGTATGGGATAGGAGCAGGCTTTTACCATTGGAGCCAGGAGAGACCAGATTGAGTAAAAAGGGGAGGGAACAGAGATCGGTGGAATGGAATGAAGGAATTGTTGACAGTGTTCGATTGGATGTGAGTCCACGAGCAAGTGCATCTGCAAAACGATTGACTACACTGTATTTGCCTATCATTAATGTTTCCTATCTATGGTGGACTTCTTGCTGTGTCCGTGTGAGAACACGACAGGAATCTGTTACGTCACCGTTAGAAATCCCTGCTCCTTACATGTTAGTTTAAAGTAACTTTGGCTTTTCCTCTCTGAGCAATGGCTAGCACTTCAGTTGGTTGTATTGCACATAGAAAATTAATTCAGAAGTCGCAAAATCAGCTCAAATTAATCAATTTGTAACATTCCTTTTGTTCTGGGAGGGGGAGAAGAATGACCTTAAAATCATCCATAATGGATAATGGATGAATGAATTTGAGTCCCTTTCAGCAGCGAGACTATACGAGACGTGGACCTACAGATTAACGTAGGAATCCTGACCACATGAACTGCTACCGGGAGTCGAACCCACGTATCCCGCCCCAAAGTTTCAGTTTTTGTGTTTTGTGTTCTTATTTAACACCGAGGTTACGAAGAACGGAATCTGCTATTACGGTGTGTTCTGAACCACGAGCAAGGCTTCAATCCGATACAGTGGCGGGTGCACAGCCCACCATGCAAGAAGATCCTGTTCTACAGTACACTCTCTTGAATCGCTTGTCTCTTTGAATTCATGTTTTTTATGACTGTTTTTTGTATAAGGTCTGGTTATAGTGGTGTTAATGAAATATTTATTTATAAAATATAAACAAAATTGGCTGAGTCGTTTTTTGAGGCAATCGCCCTCCAAAAAAAAAAAAAAAAAAGAAAAGAAAAAAAGTAAACAACTGGTACGGATAACTACCCCTACCCCTCTTGGATATTTTTTTCTAGACAAATAACTTACAGGGTATTATAGGGTTGTTAATGACATATTGATTTATGAAATGTAAACAAAATTGTTGGAGCCGTTTTCGAGAAAAATCGCAAATTTTGATTTTTATCCTTCAGTAAATCACTCTTATTTTGGGACAGTGACTTCGATTCCCGGTGGGTACACTCGGTAGAAAATATTTAACAGCTTTTTCAGACCAGTCATCCTTAGAGGCTTTTCCTGGGTTTTCCTCATTCACACCAGACAAATGCCGGTATGGTACCTAACAATAGTACCAGACCCCTTCCTTCCTTCTTCATTCCTTTCTTTCTCTCCAATTCCTCGGATAATGTGATCGCCGAAGGACGTCATCCTAATATGGCCATAGATACTAAAAACCCAAAATTCCTAATCCTAATCCTTTGGAACAGGAAGAAAATCGAAAAATGCCTCTGGAGGATCTTATAAAAACCTAAAGTTTAAAATTCGGTCCGGATACGTTTAACAAAATAGCCTCTAAGCGAGTCTGTATAAATCGGGATGAATAAACATACAGACGTTCTCGTTTTCGAGATGTAGGAGCCACAACACGTGTAAATATGTTGAGATCCCGAATTCGATTATTTTCACGACCACCATGCTTGTGTTCTCTCCTATCGTAGCTCCAAAGTAAGAATATACAGAAATAAAATAGTATACAAGAGAATATTGGACATACAAAAGGAATGTGAAAACTCCACTCTTATTTATTTTATAAAAGAAATAAGGGAAGCACATATTGCATAACCTTTCCGAGATCATATATTCATATTCATTTCAACCCGCATACTGCAGTGCAGTAGTACTATTTCTTGGTAAAGTAAATAAATAAATAAATGAAATAAATAATCTAAAACTCAATAATATTAGTTTTCCTGTCCTATAGAAAGTAATAAAATAAAATTACTTACACCAGCGCTTTCTGAATATAGGCTATGTATATATACTGAAACTGACTTAACTGCCCTTTTCTAAATAGGCAGAAAGTGATGTAGCGATTCTAACGGCGACACAACATTCCGCTTACTACGATTATTTACATTCCAGTCATAATGTTTTATCTTTGTTGCTATCGAAGGATTGCCGAAAAATTTGTGTACGAATTTTGGTAAAATGACATATATTCTCCCTACCTATATCGTTTGTTCCTTAAAGCATCTCTTATAAATATCTTAATTGTCCTTTTGTTATTAACACATATCTGGGCGACGAGGATAATTTAAGGGACCTGTACTCTCCTTCCCCAGTTGCAGGCCTGACACTAATAACTTTCTTCGTATCACTAAATGGACTACCAATAACATATTAATTCAATCTGATGAAGAAATCATTAATAATAAATAGAATAGATAAAATACTCAGCTATACATCTTATCTTATTGTCTAATATTTAAACGTACTATATTCAATTTGTCATTCAATGTGCAAGATTCTTCGTACCGTACATTATTACGCACGGAAATTGGATGGTGCTTCCCACGTATATAGAATATTGTTTCTGCTGCCATCTAGCAGCAATTCGGAAAACTACAACGTAGAGCCAGGAAAGCAAATCGTTCAATAAACAAGAGATGTAGGTGGGTTCGAGAACCTCTTGCATGAGCAAGAAAAAGCGTGAATTGCAATTCGTTTATCTCGATAATTTAAGATAATTAATTAAGTTGTAACTTTAATATTTCATAAGTGAGAAGAATCATTGGCAACTCACAGATGATTTTTATTTTATTTTATTTTATTTTTTTTTATTATTTTGATACATTATGAAATACTGGTTTTACAATAATTAATATTTCCCCAATTTTCAATGATGAATTACTGGAAAGTTTCTGATCCCCCCCCCCCCAAGAGTGTCTTTCAATAAACCCGATTTTAAAAATTAAAAAAATAAAAAAAAACGAATAACAGGTTGTTTTAGATTCCTGTTTCCTGGTAAATGATATGCTATGTTTGTCTGGTATTCGTTGCAATGATGAGATAAATTTCAAGTCTTTGATTAGGGTTGCTAGGTTGAACTGGAGACCAGTGCATTTGCCAGTGACTGTTCTAGAAGGTAAAAACGGGAGGTAGCCAGATCTCATACAATGATAGGTATATTTTGAGTTCACTATACACATTCAAAAAATTATAATTAATAACTTAAATTATTTTTGCCACTAAACAACTGGAAGGTCTAGGCCCCCCGGTTCCGGGCTTGAACCTCCACTGGCATTTGCGTATTGGGGGATACAAGTTTCAAATTAGCAGCATCATTTCAGATTTTTTGCTTGGGAAGGAGCGGGGAAGGGGGGAATTCTCCATCGACAAGAATTTCGTTTTTTTTTTTATTAGTATGTAATTGATTAAAAAGATGTATTTCTCAAACTCAACGGGGGACAATTTCTCCTCTATCCTCCTCAAATAACGCCCCATTTAAAATTGAAGCTTTTTTGTATCTTTCCCGTCAGTGACGTACGCAGAATTTCATCACGGAGGAGATTCAATCACTCACTTTCATATTCTGTCAAGATACGCGTGATTTTTGCATACAGCTCTATGTCTTATTGTAGTAAATGTCTATTTCCCCCTAATATCTTGCTTAACTAATTAACTCTATGGCCTATGGAATCCGGATGTTCAATACCGCGTTCACCAAAGCTCTCCATTAGCTTCTATCCTTAGCCAACTGGAACCAGTTTCTACTTTGTATTCCTATCTCTGTGAGATCCATCTTAATATTGTCCTCCCATCTGCGCTTACGTCTTCCTAATGGTCGTTTTCCGATTAATGTCTTGCTCAACAGAGATTAAAACACCGAAACCCCCTCCTTGCGTGCGCCACTGTTTACTGTAATACCACTGTTAGTTTTAACATTTATAATCACTATTACTAACACCATCATTACTACTAACCAAAGAATACCGAACTAAACCATATTAAAATAAATTAGTGATTATAGAGGGTGGATGAAAAATAACTAGGTATGAAAAAAACTTGTGAATCCTGTAATATTGATTCTTATTAGAAAACCATGACATATCCTTCGATAGATCAAATAAAAGAATATATTAAATCTCAACATAGGCATCTGCGTTGTTAACTATCTTCCTCAAACGGTCAGGGATACAATGGATACTTTTCTGAAGCAAGTCAATTGGAATGTTTGAAATAACCTCTTGTATCCGTGCCTCCAATCCCTTTACTGTGCAAGGTTTGGACTTCTTCGTGTTTACATGCCCCACAAAAAAAAAAAAAAGAAAAAAAAGAAAAAAGAAAAGAAAAGAAAGAAAGAAAGAAAGAAAAGAAGAAATCACGCGGAGTTAGAACTGGATTTCTTGCTGGCCGTTTGCGAGATCCAGCGCAGCGATCTAAGCTCGCTCATACATAGATAAATGCCTTGTTTATTTACATTGTATACGTGCTGCTTCCACCCAGTCAATGATTGAACTAAGTGAATGGCACTGTCTTCAATATGAAATCAGTAATATTATAATTTTTATATCGTTAAAAAATACGTAGTTATCTTTCACCCATCCAGTAGTTTTCTACCTTATGCGGTTATTTAATATTCTTGGTGTTCCTGGCTGCTTCAAGAAGAATCTTGTTTTCCAGAACTGTTTGATGGGAATCTTCACACACCATTCTCAAATTCATCTTATCACACACATTTCGATCATTAGAAGTTTTGTTGACATATTCTTTCTATCACCTGTTCATAAAGCTTTGATTACGCTAAACAGGCAACATGTGTATTACTGACTGACATAGCGAAGGTATATTGCATTATTTTGACTAGATCTTATGCATCTGCTATTTCATAAAATGTAATAAATGTGCATATTACAGATTTCAAAATAGATAACTCACTGTACCCCAGTTCACTTCCACTCTTAAGTTACATCACTACCTGTGCCAAGTCAATAAATGAAAATAATATTGGTGCTACGCGATGATACAGGTGCAACCATAGAAAGAACTAAAAAATAAATAAATAACTTTCTGTTACAATTAGGTATAAATGGTATACGTAATTAACTATAGATAATTTTAATATTAAGCCTGTAGATTTAATTGTTCCGTAGACCCCTAGAATGTATTTCGAAACCGGGCACTCCAGGCAGTGTCCACAGATCAAGCAAACTCTAGGTATTGTCATAGCGACCATTCTCCATAGGCTGAAGGAGATTATATTAAATTTAGTGAGCTATAAGAAATATTGATAAGATAACGAAATAACTCATAAATCCCTTCAGAATTTAGGACCTAACCAATTCAAACAAAGATGATTTTGGGTTGAATTAACGTCTTGCACTTCAAAGGTAAGCGCTCTAACACTGACGTCAATATCTTTGCAATTTTATCGATATCATTTTAGGTTGAAACATTTGGGATTTTTTTTCTTGTGCTCACATGAATGAAAACTAACTTCCTGATAAAAGATAACGAGTAGGTAGTTCATTTCCATTAGTCATTCTCTATGTTCATAGGAAGATAGAAGACCAAAATTCAGTTTTATAAATGTCAAATGTTCTGAGTTCTTGATCACTTCAGTCATATTCCGATTGGTTGCTTGGAAGTTTAGTGTACCTTTCAACACCGAGGCTATATAAGATATCGAACTACAGCTTAACTGGGGACACGGACCACATAAACTCCCAGTGGGAATCAAACACTGGTTTCCCAAAAGGCGTACGCAATCATATGATCAAGATGGATAATTGGGCTGTGTTGTGCAACAACCAGTCAACCCACAAAATAATAATAATAAAAAAAAAAAGAGTTAATCCTGCTGTAGGGTTCGAAGAACATATCTAAGGAACATACTAAAAAATCCTGGTAACACATTTGTGATCTGTCTGCCATCTATGAAGAGAAAAGTCAACCCACATACGGTAATATCTTATGGGGTCGAGAAACCTATAACTGCGATTACCTCAAAACTGACTCGTTGTGGGTTGAATGGTTGTTGCTTAACACCACCCAATTATGCTTACATACATTTATGTTATTTTTGAAACTTCATCCAGTTTCTTTTATGATTCATAAGTTTTGTATATATATATATATATATATATATATATATAATTTCAAACTCGTATTATATGTTACGTTTCCTTGATCAAATATTAAGAAACGATTCGTATAGAACCGCCATTATCGGCAAGATTTCAACAGGGACCGTTTTCTTGGTATCACCAGTCGAATATCACACTGTAAGAAATAAAACATAATTTAAACACTTTGAGGGGAAAATTGATGAAATAGTGTTTATAAAATGTGCTTCGTGTTTTCAAAAGCGTAAATTCTCTAAAAACAGTATCTAGTATGACATATTTAAAACACTTTTTCACGGCAAGTAGTTCGAAAACAAAGTGATGACTAGAGACCGGATGTTTAGGCATTAAAAACCTAGAAAATAGGCAGGCAAATAGGCACTTAAAATTTAAAAAATAGGCAGTAAAATAGGCACTAAAGTGTAACTCGAAATAACGAAGATAAATACTCAATAAAATTAAAAAATAAATTCAAGTCATAGATATTGTTCAAAGAATATAGAAACATACCTGTTTGTTAATATTTTTTTAATGTATATATAAAAACGAAGGTTGACATGTATTCCATGTGTATTTTGTAAATACATTCTATACAGCGCTTTATCACTACATATAACAGTCCAAATTCTATACATTTTAATCAGTACACACAACAGTCCAAAGTTTTACAGCACTTTATTAGTACACATAGCAGCCCAAAGTTTTATTGCATCTTATTACTACAAAAGCATTTATTTCTCGAAGAGGCAGAATCCTTTCTTGAGATACTAAATTATATATTTTTACCAATAAATCCTTATTTCGAAGAAAATGCATAGAATATGCAACATTAGGCACTAAAGAATTATTTAGACAGGAAGGAGCCAAATAGGCAAAATAGGAAAAATAAAATTGGCATAAATTGAAACTATAACAACCTATAAAAACTTTAAAACGTTATTTTTGACCATATCTTTAATATTAAAGAATGGGCATTTTGCCTAACATCCGGTCTCTAGTGATGACGTACCGGCACATTTTGTACATAGTCTACAGCTGGGACATACTTGGACAACACAGTATCTAAAAGGGGTGGATATGTTTAATCTGGAGATGTTTAAAGGGTATCGGTAATGTGTAAAGTGTCCTACTGTATCTAAAAGTAGTTTCTGTATTTTTTTTTTCAGTGCGAGATTACTGTTCTCAGATAAAATGCTGTTGCGTCTGCATCTTGAAATTTGTTTACAAGTAAATAAGAACTATTATTATTATTATTATTATTATTATTATTATTATTATTATTATTATTATTATTATTATTATTATTATTATTATTATTATTATTATTATTATACACAGTTGCGTCAGAAAAATCTAACATTTATTGAGGCTTGTCTTAAATTAGAAATTATTGACGAATCTATAAGCCAATATTTAATTTCTTATTTTAAATAATCATGTAAATGCAATATTTCTATTGTGCTTGATGTGATTATCTTAATATATTCATCTTTTTCACCTTATTTGTTACTAAAGCGGAAATGCTTTTTACATTTCTAACATCAGCATCTATACAGAACGTAGGTGATTGGATTAGATTGTAGCGTTCCTTTTAGCAGCGAGGCTATATGAGACTTGGTCCTACAGCTTAACGTGGAATCCGAACTACACGAGTCCTACCGTAATCGAATTCGGATCTTCCACTCCGAAGACGCGTACGCTAACCATATAGCCAAAAGGGACTTCTGGAGTGGATGGGATCATTATTACATTGATCATTATGCTCTCTTTCTAAGAATATACGGAGTAAATACTTTTGCATAGACATTACTTGCACGAGGGAGGTATAATAAGGAACTTTGTTCAGATACAGTAAAACTTGTCAACTTGGCCACCTGCTCATATTGGCCTGGTTCATCTTGAAACTGTCTTTTCCTATAAGACATTCGTTACTTATTACTCTATAAGTGTGCCACTTGTCTATCTTGGAAATGGGCCGTATTGAAGCAATGTTTACCATATGATGATAATGATAAATTTACCTGCTTATCTTCGCTACGCAAAATATCGTTTTGTTAGTTTTTAACTCTTTCGTATTATCATATCAGAGACAGATGTTCCATATTTGTGACTGAAGACAAAGAAGCATGGATTCCCACGATTTGTTCTTGAGGTCAATGGGTAGGACACTACTCTGATAAATGAGTGGCGAATGAAGATATGAATAAGAAAAAGCACGTACAGAAATTCAGGAAATGGTTGTACGTATTTATTTACCTTGTCTGTTTTGGTAAAACCATCAGCTATATCGGCTTCTTTCATCAGTGGAGAGCTTTAGTAATTCCGGAAATTTCTGAATGTTAAAGCTAACCATCTCAAATGTCAAGTACTGGCACCAGGGTAAAAGTGAGGGGGAACGCGGGGGGACGTCTTCCTCCTACTTCCAGAAAATATCTGTGGCGACTCCCTACTTTCTAAAAGAATTACAATGGGGAAATATATATACGGGGCACGGCGTGTCGTTAAGCGTAGCGTTCCCCTACCTTTTCAAATCCACTTTTACCCCTGGGGCACCTGACGGCTTGTCAAAAGGTAGCGGATGTTTTGAGATATGAATTCCCTTAAGATTTTCTTAAAACATCTTTTGCTCCGAGGGAAACACTTGTAGCTAATTAACAAGAGGTAGTAACTACATATGATGTATGATTACTCTATACACATTATTTAAAAGTAGCGGTCGGGTCATTGCTTATTAAAATTTTACAATGAAGTAGTACCAGAAATTGTATTCTAGAAAGAAACCAATCACACTTATTTTCTGTAAGTTGGCCACTTTTCAATGGAACCGATGGTGGTCAACATAGACAGGTTTCATTGTACTAATAAATTGCGCGAACACCATATATATATATATATATATATATATATATATATATATATATATATATATATATATATATATATATATAGTCTAGTATAGTAGTGTACAGGCGCGGATCCAAAGGAGGGCTATAGGTGCGATAGCCCCCCCCCTTGATGCTCAGATATACACTGGATAAAATGGGCTTCAATCCTGCTTTACACTGGATAAAGCGGCAAACTATGATTTAGCCCTTCTTTTAATCATATACTGGATCCGCCACTGGTAGTGTATGTAGATAATCTGTGAATAAAGCCATTCTGACAGTAATTCATTGTTTCACAGTTGTTTAAACAGAAATTTTTCAAATAACATAGAGAAATGAATAAAATTGGAATTCGTGATGCGATTATATATTTTTTTTTTTTTCTGGAAGGAAAAACAACGAAGGAAATCCATCGGAAAAATTTACCTATATTGGGTGATTCATGTCCTTCTTGAGAAAATTGTTCGACGTTGGGTCAATTAATTTAAGCGTGGCAGAATAAGTATTGAAGATACACCATATCCTGGAGTTCCGAAATCAGCTCACACCAGAAATCATCGATAAAGTCCATGATTTAGTTTAGCCGACAGACGAGTGAAAGTGTGAGAGTTAGCAGAAGCCACAATTATTATCTCAACTGATTGAGTTTCATTTAACTTTGCATAATGAATTGCACATGCAAAAACTTTAAAAGGTCCCACGTTTACTCATTCCAGAGCAGAGAAAAAGCCGTGCTGCTGAGCAAAGATTGGCCAAGCTGTGATTTGAATTGCTCCCGCATCCAATGGCGGATTTAGAAGATAAAAACTGGGAGGGGGAGAGCCAAAACCCAGACTATAATTGGTATATCATGAGTTTATTATAAACTTTCAAAAATAATATAAATAATAGCTTAAATTATTTTTGTCACTCAAAAAACTGGGGGCCTAAGCCCCCTGGTCCTGGGCTAAATCAGCCACTGTCCGCATCCACTCCCTTGGACTACCGTTTATGCCCGAAACTCAAAATTTCCCTGGCAGGACGAAAATTTGAGTCAAATGAAGGGATCACACTATAAGAAGTAAACGAGTGTTTTGAAAGTCTTGAAGAAACTCATTTCCGCGAAGATATCGCTAAACTAGAGAAACGTTGTGAAAAGTGGGTTGAATTTTCAGGGAACTATGTCGAAAAATAAATCAATTTATAAAACTAAAATTTTCTTTAATATCAAACCAAGTTATTCATCGGAACTATTCTCGTATATATCAGCTCATATTATTTTGTAATCATCATCATCATCATAGGTATTCTGCTCTTATTGGCAGGTCACTTGCCACAACTGAGAAGCTTCCACGCTCCACGGTCCTCCGCTAAACTCTTCGTCTTCACGTATGATCTTTCTGTTTTTATATCGTCCATTAATTGTAGTCTCCTTCGCCCTCTCTCTCTCTCTCTTCCGCCATCATACCCTCTAGCACGTCCCTCATGATACAATTTCTTCTTAGGCAATGTCTCAAACAATTTCGCTTCCTCTTCTCAATAATACCTAAAAATTTCTTTCTCCCCCCCCCATTTCTAACCCCCTTGATTTTTGAAGCACCTCAATTGCAATTGAAAACGTTCCATGACGGGAAAATGAATTCAATACCGCGTCTTCTAGCTTAATTACTTAAGTATGTTTCTCTTTCTAATAATTTAGTGCTACTAAACAAATATAATATGTACACTCATGTCCAAAATTATTGTCGCATGTCTATAAATATGTTGTTGTAGGAATACAATTTGAGAACGAATTCTCCAATATTTCTTATAATGTTATATGTGTATAATCGACAAAGATAGGTATGTGGAAAATTTCATGTCAAAACAGCAATAAATAAGAACAATAAAACGAAAATAAAACTTTCTTGTCCATTTAGCAACATTTTGTTTTGCTCATTCTAATTTTCGTATTTATAGTTCTTTTCCTATGAAATTTACCACAAATACACATTTCCAGATTGTACACCTAGTAACAATATTAGAAGTATCCGGCAAAATCATTATCATATTATATTCTTACAAGAAAGCAGTTATAGATATGCGACAATCATTTTGGACATGAGTGTACATTAACATTTATTAGGTCTACCTTGTATATATTTTTGTTATGCCTGTTTGTAGATAACTCGTATGTATACAGGGTGGCACAAAAGTATGGGGTCTACGTATACAGTACCATGCTGATCAGCTCATTGCATTTTATGTAATTGCTTATTGTTATCCATCAGGTTAGTTTCTTTATTATTTGTTCTTAATATGTTTTTACTTACATCTGAAGCTTGTAAGAGCTGAAGCAAATAAACCCATAAACTAGAATGTTATATTTGATCAACACAGGGGTGTATAGCTACTTTTGGGCCACCCTATATAGTTCATATCGGTAAATATTAAACCAAGGATAAGCAGTGAGATTTTAGGAGTGTAAATTGGCAACACTGCGACTGCACATGACACCGTAGCAGAATGGTTTCGTCCAAGCCGGGGCACTGACTTCTTCCGGTGTGATGTAGCAATCTCTCATACACCGAGCAATTTTGGTGCAGGCAGACCCAATTTTATCGCTTGTAATTAGATTTAAAAGAAAGGAAACATAAAAAGAATTACTGTGTGCATTTTAAAATGAAGAATTACCGATAATTAGGTTAAAACGTAAAAAATACAAGGTAAAAGGAAGTAATCTCTACTGAATCGTTTACTGGAATAAAATAAATATCATAAATGTAATCAGTGGCGTATGTAGAATTTTATTACGGGGGTTCAAGTAGTCAATCTCATATCCTTTTAGGACAAGTAAGATTTATAAGTATAGTAGCGTCAATTACCCCCTTCGCTGGGTTGAAATAAGAAAAAAATAGTAATATGGTTCGTTAGTCAGTCACTTTTTAGTATTACTAAAGCGCTCTCTGATACCGATCATTTTCGAGCATTTAAGTTATATCTTCCTCTCCCCCTAGTTGCGGGGCTGAATTTGGATTTAAACGGCATCGGAACTGTCAGTGTCCATTTGAGCGACCCCGAAAACTGGATTCGACACTGATATTGGTAATTTTCTATCATTATTATATATCTTCTCCTCTCCCTTCCCAAGTTGCGGAGCTGAATTTTGATTTAAACGGCATCGGAATTGTCACTGTTCATCTCAATGACCCTGAAAACTATGAATTCGGCACTGATATTGGTCATTTTCGATCATTTTTATACATCTCCTCCCTTCCCCTTCTCCAAGTTGCGGGGCTGAATTTGGATTCAAACGGGATCGAAAGTGTCACTGTTCAACTCAGCGACTCCGAAAACCATGATTCGACACTAATATTGGTCATTTTTATCATTTCTATGTATCTCCTCCTCCTCCTTCCCCTCCTCCAAGTTGCGGGATCGAGTTTGAATTTAAACGGTTTCGGAAGTGTCACTGGTTTTCTCAGCGATTCTGAAAACTATAGATTCGACAATAATATCGGTCATTTTCCATTATTTTTAAATGTCTCCCCCTCCCCTTCCTTAAGTTACACCGTCAAAAGGATATGATTAAAAAAAAAAGCATTTCAGGTCCGAACCTTATCAATGTTGAAAATTTGTTTGAGATCGGTCGAGTGGTTCAAGAGTTATTAAGTTTTATTTATTTTTATATATCACTCCCCTCCTCTCAGTTGCACTGTCAAAGTGAAATTATGAAAACCATCCTAGACCCAAAGTGACCATGTTGAATATTTGATGGAGATCGGTCGAGTGGTTCAAGAGTTATTAAGTCACAAACACAGTTACTCACTTTCAATTTTATAATATAGATAGTAAATGTTTATTTTTCCATAATGTCTTGCTGAAGGGGTGGGTTAACCCCTGAAACCTACCCCTTGGGTATGTCACTGAGTGTAGAGACCAGAGCTCGTGTGGTTTGGCCCCGAATCTTCCATTAAACTGTGGATCCAAGTCATACAGCCTCGGTGTTGAAAAGAGTGTTAATCCAACTAATCAAGCCACTGAGTGTAATAATAATAATAATAATAATAATAATAATAATAATAATAATAATAATAATAATAATAATAATAATAATAATAATAGTTATGGCCTTAATAGATTTGAATAATACTCCTTGTTTTAGAAATTTCAAATAATTTTCTCTTAGAAAATCACGTAAGTTATCTTCTAATGGAAAACAATTGCCTATGTTTGAGAAAAGAAAAAATATATTAAATTTGTTTAGCTTTCCTTTCATGTCATTGAATCAACTTGCTCTACCAAACGTAGCGTAGTTTTTATTCTTATTCATACTTCCGGGGAGCCCTCTTCCCTTTCAGAGCTGGCAATCCTCCTTTGCCACGGAGCTAAGATAAATTGTGATTACATGACATCCTTATCCAGGACATGTTCTTTAACAAATAGTGCCCCAGCGCACCCCCCCCCCACACACACACATTTCATTTTATCCCTTCCCCCGGATAAAAAGTTCTGGAAGAAATGGTGCCTACTCATAATGTGGCAAAAGCTCATAAAAGAGATTTTTCTAAAATTATTTTTCCTTAGACTCATTAGCTGCCAATACCTGTATAGGTTGGTTTAAAATTTTTAAAAAGAAAGAAAGAAAGAAAGAAAATCAGAACTCAAGAATTGCCGTTACAGGATTTCTACGTAACAGGATTTTCATTCATTCTACTTTTGTACTTCCTTATGTCTTCTCGTTCATTCCAAGGTTAAAAATCACTCAGGGGTGCGCACAGTGGCGGATCTGAAAGGTAAACACTGGAGTATGGAGCAGTAAGAACCCAGAATATGATAGGTATATCATGACTTTATTATAAACTTCAAAAATATATAAATAAAATCTTAAATTATTTTTGTCAGTCAAAAAACTGGGGGGAACTAGGCCCCACGACCCTGGGCTGGACCCGCCACTGCCGTGCACATGAAAAACCTCTACCATGTAGGTGTAAAAATTTGCACCCTGTGAACCCAGATCCCAAAATATCTAACAAACACTACCTAGCCCGTTCACGTTCTTGTTATGTAAATCGATAGCAAGCGGAGATGCATTCCTATGTATTATTCTTCTTGAGGACGCAGATAACATTGGATCAGTTGAAAATGATGATGGTTATGCTGAAGATATGCTATTTGATACAAAGAAGTACGTAGAGCTGCGCTTGATCTCATGGAGAATAGTACTAAATATTTTAATAAATTGTTCACGTTTTTTTAAATTAATAGTTTTGAAAACATCGCTTTCATTTCATAATATATTTTGTTACCTTATTATTTTTTTATTATTTTTTTATCGATGCAGACATGTTCATTTCAATTTTGCTTCAAGAACTAAGTACGTATGCCTCATTACCTACATGAATATGTGACTTGTTATGACAACATTGGTTTAACATCTGCGAATACGTATTTATGATTTTCTTTAAAGAGAAGTGTAAATATTTTTCTTAATATTTATTTTTTGGGGGGCTCAGTGGTAGAGTCCTTATCTCTGGTGTTTGGGATTTCTAGTTCGATCCCCGGCCAAGTAATTTTGTCATGGACAACATCGTGTCAATGGTTATTCTAGGGGTACTCTCGTTTCCTTCCACTTGGGGTCCCTGGTTCGATCCCAGCTCGCGCCGCGAGGACTTTGTGGTTGGACAAACACTGTGCTCGTGGGTTTTCTCGAGGTTCTCCCGTTTCCTCTTACTTTGTTCATTCCACCATTTCATTCATTTCTTATCTTCACCGTCTCCTTTAGCCTCACCGGCATAACCGTGGGACGTAAAACTTAAAGATTTAATGTTTATTTTGACACATGTAAACATATTTCTCAGGGGCAAAAAAAAAAAAAAGTTTTGTTAGACAGACAGCTTTTCAATTGTAATATGCCTTAGAGGCATTACAACATCAAAAGTGTTAATTTTCAAACAAATGTCTATTTCCATTATTTTCCACAATTTTTAAATTATTTTTTAAAAAATCTTTTAAAATGATCAAATTAGCTTGACAGTTTAAACCATTATCTCTTTGGGTGAAACTAGTGAGTGTGCAATTTTTATAATTTTGAGTACAGTTTTCCCCAAAGTTATGTATTTATGAGCACCTTTTCCCGTTTTTACCCCACTATGCTCCGTAATTCATTATAATTATTCTAAATTTTCATAGTAACTAAAATACACATCACTTTTTTTAAAGAAAAATGATGTCAATAACTGCTTAAAATCCAAGTAAATATATTGTGCTTAAGTATCATAACATTTCTGAAATTACTTATCAAAATTAGTAAACTTCCATGCTCTACGTTTACGTTCTTCGGCTAAGCTGTTTATCTCGAAGTAGGAGTTTGGCGCTAACACTAATTGCAGTCTTCTGTCATTTTCGTTTTTATTCCATTCTACGTTCCAATAATGGAATGGTCACATAGGTCATGACTTGTCTCCGGATTAGGTTTGGGTCTCGCTTGTCACACCCGACCCGAAAACTGCCAAAACATCAGTTCTGTAGCATTTACTGCAGAATGTTGTAATGAATTAATGATAGTCAGTACTTGAGCTCAAATATTTACTTCAGTGGGATTCCTGGTGTGACATTTCTTAATCAAGATAACACGTCTTGACTGTCACCAATGTGATTTCACGTTTGTTGTTCGTCTTCCTAGTATGAAAAATAATACAATTGTTTTAATTTTTTAAAAACAAAACATTAAAAAGCATAAAAAACATTTGAGGCGTATGGTTTCTAAATCCGCCATCTCCAATTTTCAAAAAAAATGAGGTAAGTAGATTTACTGGTATTCCTTTCCATGCCCTACATGATGATGAAAAGAGTTGTTTGAAATGTCACCACCTCCACCCTCAATTACTGCTTTAAAGTTCAGGGTATTTTTCAAAAGCCGCCATCTCCACTCAGCAGTGTGTTTGTAAACCCGCCATCTCGATTCTATTCTATGCTATGCTATGAATTGAAAACCGACGTTAATGAAAAAAAGTTGCAAGATGTTGTTCAACTCGTAACAAAACACTTCGGGGAGAATTGGCGTGCTAATTCAAACTTAGCCATTTAAGTTGATGCTGAAAAGAGACTGACTGCGTCAACAGAAGAAAGTGTAGATGAGGATTAGGCTGAATGCCAGTGTTCCGAAAATGATTCTGATGAGATCTATATCTGACAACAGTGTAAAAATCACTTTCAATCCTTTTCTTGTTGGTAAAGGTGGCATTTATTCCGAAGTTCCCATCCTGTTATGTAAAGCTATGTTAGATTAGGTCAGGTTAGGTTAGGTTAGGTCCCAATAGGTTAGATTAGGTTAGTGAGGTGAGGTTAAGTTAGCTTATGTTATGCTAGGAGACGATATTTCTAAACGGGCTGGGAACTTCGGAACTTGACCCGTAAATGTAGCTAACGTACTATGATTAGAGCTTCATTTTTTTCCTTGTTTGTGCACATTATAATGTCACCCAACAAGTTAATATCGTTGTTTAGATTCAGTTTATCTCCATCTACTGTTCTGTTCTGAAATAGTTATCCGAAAGTATAATAGTAATGATTTGGAAGCAAATAAACCCCAAAAATAACTTAGGTACGTTTGTTTCAAAGTCCTCCATCTCCAAAAGTTGTTTACAAAATCCGCCATCTCCAAACTGCTTTCTGCAATAACCGAGAAATGGAATGAGAGAGATTTTTGTCATTTGGTAGTCATAGTAAATTTCCAGAAAGCAGTAAAGTATTTCTAAAAAGAAAATTTTATCTCACATAATCTCTGAGTTACCAGTTTTTTCTGTTTTTCTCGAAACCGTTTATGAAGGAGATGGCGGATTTAGAAACTATACGCCTCATTTAAAGAAAGTATTTTTCACGTTCTTGAAACATATTTCAAATTATATTGTAAAAACTCAATCTTACAATAATCTTATTTGTGCTTGCCTCACAATTAAAACATTTTTTAAACAATGTTTTAGAAATGAAACAAGTTTTATGTCCCACGCAGGCTAGGCTAAAGGAGACGGTGATGATGAGAAATGAATGAAATGGTGGAATGAAGAAAGTGATAGAAATCGGGAGAACTCCGAGAAAACCCACGCATACGATGTTTGTTCACCACAAAGCTTACTTGACGCGAGGTGGGATCGAACCGAGATCCCATGCACCAGAGGTGAATGCTGTACCACAGTGCCACTGCGGTAGATTTAGATTTTAACGTTTCGTTCACCACAACAGCTATATGAGACGTGGAGTTACAGTTTAACGTGGGATGCGAATCACATGCTATCAGCGGGAATCGAACCCGGGACTTCCAAACCAGTGATGATTTCAGAATATTTCCACCCGCTGTGGAAGGTGAATTTCAATAGATTGCGGTGAAAATAGCACAGTGAAAATACCGGGAATCCCCATTGGGCACAGTAGGATATATGACACCGGGAAAGGGGGAATTTCGTAGATCCGATCGAGAATTTCCTTCCTCCGGGCCATTTTCTGGAATCATCACTGGTTGAGTTGATTTTGAGATTAACGTCCCTTTCAGCAGCGAGGCTGTATGACACGGGACCTACTGATTAACGTGTAGAATCCGAACCACATGAGCTTCTGCCGAGAATCAAACCCGGGTCTCCCACGCCAACATCCATACAGTATAGCACAAGGAAGTTATTCCTTGGTATTGTGACTGATGTGGGTTGAATGCTGCAGTAATATGAAAATAGTAAGTAAATAATAGCAAACAGTGTGAACTGATACATTATTCGCCCGAATATAATTTTCGAGAGTTAATTTTATAACTTTTTTTTCTCGGCCATTCCCCGTATCGAGTTTTGGAGAAGGCTTATATTCTGATATTTTTCTTTCTTTTTCTTCTTTGAATTTTAAAGGCAGTTTTTCTTTTTTCGTTTTCCTTTTTTTCTAGATATTACTATTCACTCATTCTACTTGTCTAAGACTGGTTTACTTTTATAAATTATACTAGTACAGCCAGGCACTTCCCTAGGAATTTGTTCGGGGGGGTTCAAATTCAATATGGGGATAAATTATATTAAAATTTGTAAATTTATCCCTAAAATTAGATTAAATTTACAGAATAATCGGGAATTCGAGGGTCCGGACCCCCAGGACCCACTTTCTGTGTATGTCCCTGACTATAGCTAACTGGTGTCCCTTTTGAATAAATAAAAACATATTATTATATCCTACTGACTTTTTTCTGACCGAAAGTTACACATATAATAAGCTATAGATGCGTTAGAATAGTTCTACATTCTCGAAAAAGCGTTATCCTTGCTAGTTAAGAAGTCAAAATTAATTATATATAGATAATTCATGGATTAACAATTATTGTAAAAGTGAAGTAAAAAAATTATATTGGCAGCGGTGGGATTCGAACCCACGCCCTTTCGGACTGGTGCCTAAAACCAGCGCCTTAGACCGCTCGGCCACGCTACCTTACGATCAGCTGTGTGCTTAGAAACGGGCTTGCCTCTGCTTGGCTACCAGTCCGTGCCGAACCGCGCTGGGTTTTGCTGATCAGCTGATGCTTCTTACCTTTAAACTAATAGTCAACGTTCATTCATTTTCCTCGTATTATGATTGAATACACGTATCCCGTGATTTAGTAACTGTGCTCAACATTTTCAATGATTAATATCTTAAATTAGGTTTGTTGTTAGGCCCACAAACACAGGACCTATAAATACATTTTAACGTTTTATGCGAACCATAAGCATGTACTCACACATCCAGGTCAGAGCTACTATTAATAACCGAAATTGTAAGACAAATAAAACGTTATACACTGGTTTCCTTCTTCAGTTTAGGAAGTATAATGGAGGATGAATCGTAAAGAGTGTGAATAGATTGTGTATAATAATGAATAATTGACGTTAATAAGCACTCCATAATAACAAAATGAAAGGGTGTGGTTATCGAGCTATCTCAATTGTGTTACTTCTCTGGTAACACGTTACGCCTTTAACTTCGTTCCAGAAATGTGATTTATTTTTAGGCTATTGTTTAACGTGTCTTTTCAACGCTGGTCTAAGACGTAATCTAGATTTAACATAAAATCCGATATATAAATTATCCTAACCGGAATATTAATTTGTGTACATGGACAGGTATGTGTGTAGGAGGGAACTCATTGTATGTGTGTGTGTGTGTCGAAAATTTTTCCAAAAAATTCAGTTCCTTTCATCTATCACTAGCACTGTCAGAGGAGTGAATAGGGGGATCTTGACTTTGTCTCAAAAATGAAATAATATTGTAAAATCAGTACTTATATTCTCCTTAACTCAGGGATGCAAATAACCACTCGCCCGGGGCGAGTGGTTCATTGGTGTGCGCGAGTAGTTAATACATTATTTATTTCAAACTATAAAGACTGGGATGTTGGCTAGTAGCTTTTTTCTTGGGCTAGTAACATTTTGTTGCTTATTTGCATCCCTACCTTAACTGCTTCCTATCAGGTTTCACAATTTAAATGAATAACATAAATACTGTAATATTTAAAAAAAAAAATCATTTGATTGATTAGTTGGTTAAAGTTTAATAGGGATATGAGGAGCAAGACTATTTGTCTCCGTCACGATCGAGTGGTAATGAAGTGAACCAGATCATACCTACAAAGTTCACTTAAAGAAACTAATAATTCAGTGGCGGTTCTCTTAAGAGAATTAATATCGGTAAAACCAATGGAAGAGCAATTGAATCTTCAGTTTTAAAAAGAAAATTAAGTTCAGAATCAAAGAAAACATGTGTAAGTTTTCATTCAATAACCAGCAAGTTCGTACAGGAGCTTGAGAACTACATCATTCACGTGTAGAGCTCCCTTTAGGAAACATGGCCTGGAAGACTTGGGTTCGATTCCCGGCAAGAGCTCATGTAGTTCGGATCAGGCCCGTGTCCAGAGGGTCTAGAGGGCTGCCCCCTAAAATTTTGACGGTAGGAAAAAATGAAATCTTTAAGTTTAACGTCCCACGGTCATGCCGGGTAGACTAAAGTTGACGGTCATAATGAAAGATGAATGAAATGCTGGAATGAAGAAAGTGGGAGGAAACGGGAGAACCCCGAGAAAGCACACGAGCGCGGTATTTGTCCACCACAAAGTCCACACGGCGCGAGCTGGGATCGTACCAGGGACTCCAAGCACCGGAGGATTTTCACGGTAGGCTTGCAAATGAACTATAATTTGGTGATGAACTATAATATGGTTGGATCGGGCCCCCCTAACTTCAGCCGGTCGCCCTACATTTTTGGGCTGGCTACCGGCCTGGTTCGGATCCCACGTTGAGCTATAAATCCATGTATCGCTAACCTCACTGCTGTAAGGAACGCTAAAACTTACAATGAAATCAAACCACTCACGTGTAGTGAAGCTGGGAAATACTGTAGAATACAAAAAGTCATTTTGCCAATTTTTGGTCTTTATTCCTTTCTTAAAACTGACAATTGAAATTAATTTAATTATGGTGATTCGGCTTCCACTGCGATTATTTTAGGGAATAGCGACCAGCGATTATCTCAGACTTCCCCTGGTGGGAATTTTAATAGATAGGAGCAGGGACGCCCGCAGTATTTTTTTTTTTTTTTTTCAGGAGAAAGACCAACACATAAGTACAATCGCAAATATACACACACTTTGATGCAGGCGTCCACCATAGACGCACTCACGGGGGTTCTACCGGGTCTGGAACCCCAAATCTTCGCAATTCGACATGCATTTATATACTTTCTTGATACAACTTTACTTCTTTATTAGAAAATAGTTGAAATACCATAAAGATTTGACCTTCCATTTCATCTGCATTCTTTTCTTGTGAAAATAATCTATCACTTTTTTTCTGAGAATATAGGTGATAGTTACTTTTCTTTTCAGGTGTAGAATAACACAGATTTAATACTACATAGACGTAGTCTTGTAGTATTGAATCCCTCCCCTCAAAAATTGAAACCCCCAAAAGATTTGAATCCCTGTCAAAATTTGTGGGCGCGCCCGTGGGATAAACACAATATTTCATATAAAAGAAGTTATTTATGCACATATTCTTATAACTACAGTAAATATAGTAATATAGTATTCAACATAAATATATTAAGTTCAATAGTGTGTGAGGAAGCAAATTAGTATGTCTTGACATGTATTTCCAAGAACTAAACATTTTTCGAAAATCAAGGGGGGCAACTACTCCCTTTGATCCCCGCGGACATGCGACAGGGGGAGGGGTAAAGTAGTAGGGTCTACTTCGAAAATCTGCAAAGCCATCGACTACATCGTGTTGCCTGTCACCACCGTCTTATCAGCACTAGGTGTTCTCCCTCCTTACTCTCTGGGTGTTGTTACTCTGAAAATACAAGGGTGCTCAAAGAGTTTGTATAATACGCCATAATTAGGGTTGCCAGACGTCCGGATTTTAGACGAATCGTCCGGCTTTTGGACATAAAAATTGATTTCCGGCTTTGTACCCAAACCGGACGCGCTTTTGTCCTCCTTTTCGAGTGTGGAGACTAATTAATTAAACAAGTCAACAAAGTTTCAAGATGAATAAAATATTGCTAGAATGAAGATATGATAAATAAGTTATTAGTAGCTAGCATGACTTTATTAAAATACTTGATCGTGGGACACTACAGTACGGTGAACCCAATGTATATTTTTGAAAACAGTAGTGACAACATTGAAACAATATCGATTGACATTTGTCATTTGTTCGTATAAGACATTCATTGATGATTAATTTACTTAAACAGTTCGGCTTTGATCCGAAAACCTGTAATTGTCGCTCAAATGCATCTATGAACTGTGATCCAGAATATAATTTTAGTCCTATTTTTTAATAAGGAGAAAGAAAGATGATTATGGTCAACTTTGTCATATATTTTTATGCTCAAGAAATCGAATTTTAACGAAAAGAATTTGACGACTTCCCGAAAAGAGCTTACTTCGAAGAATTTGGAGACATTTTTTTCCTAGAAAGTTTTCTCAGAAAAGTGAAAAAATTACTTCCACAGAATTGTATTACTTTACTTTAATGCTTTATTACTGTATTAGTTTAATAATGTATTACTTTCTATATTATTTTTTTCTTTTTCTTTAAAATGTGCTGTTTGATAGAATCTGGAAGCTATCTTAAGTTTCGATAAAAGCAAATTTTTTAGTGATTTTTTAAAGTGAAAGTGTCCTTCTTTCTGATTTTACAAATCTGGCAACCCTAGCCATAATATTTTTTTAATAGTTGCACTAGAAGCATGAAATGTTGTGTGCGCGTACTTGTGTTCTTTATGTACAGTATATACACATGTTAATCAATGCATCAACAATCCCCTGTGACACATTTAGATAACTATGCACCGTAAATGAACTTTGGTAAAACCCTGGAACCTAGCTATTACATCACTGTTTCACATACACAATGAGTTCTTGGTTACTGAGAAACTGCCTTCAGACGACCAAACAGAAAGAAATCGGACGAGGTCAGATTGAGAAACCACTTCCCTTCCCAAACTTCTGATTTTTTGCTGTGGGTGATTGGCAAAAGGAATTTGGTTCTGTTCGTGTGGCACCCAACGATCACAAAGTTTTCTTTAACTTTAAGACCATATTAATGTTAGAATAATACCCATAGATAGCTCAATCGCTTCAACAAGCTGTCATGTGGTTTACACATTTGTTAATGTGGTCTTTGTTAATGTTGTTCACTGCAGCTGATGATATGCCGAACCGTGTTGATCCAGCAGATCGAAATCACCAATGTGGAACCTTTGTACCCATTACTGAATATTGCTGCAGTACAATGTTTCATCCCCATATACACAAAGCAATTTATGTCGAATGGATATGGCTAAGTAATTGCCGGTTTTGTACAGGAATTCGATGACCGACCACTAGCGGGTGCGGCTGTCTACTTCTTTCTCCATTGTGGGCGTATCTGCATATAGAGGAAGACAATTTGCTACACAACTTCAGCATAAAGGACACAGATATACACACACAAATTTTCATCTTCCTAGTGAAACCATTAAAACGTTAGGTCTATTGTGCAAAACTTTTTGAACGTCCTTTGTACAAGGAGCAAAATGTGACCTCACAGTGCATTTAGTTAGAAATGATTGGTTGATCGTTCAACTTAGCTAAATTCCTCCATTCTTCTCTACATACAAATGTCGTTAACAGGGACACATTCACAAC
The DNA here is from genome assembly GCF_964235325.1 of Thermobia domestica. Taxonomy (NCBI): domain Eukaryota; kingdom Metazoa; phylum Arthropoda; class Insecta; order Zygentoma; family Lepismatidae; genus Thermobia; species Thermobia domestica. Next base: position 28,301,239 of record NC_137458.1, read on the forward strand.
TAGACCCAGGCCCAGGGACGAACGTTGGACGAAAATTTAATAACCAAGAGAAAAAAAATGCAAAACTTGAATAAACATGATAATAATAATAGACATGATTTAAAATAATAATAAATTTTCTTATACTGTTTCATAATACACATTTCCTCCAGTTCCAATTACTTCTATAATTTCAGTGTGGATAAAAAGAAGGTAATATTGAAAAAAGTTGTTTTATTTTTTGAATCAAAATAATGATTTTGTATTACATTAGAAACATATATCAACAATTAAACCAATTATTCTATTCGTTTTAATGATGTTTTTTTAGTGTTTGAATATTCAGAATATTAATGTGGGCAAAAATTCAAAGTGAATTTTATTATTGCACTAGTGCATATTGTAAAAGTGGAACTAAGAATTCTGTGTTTATTTTCAAAACCGTAAATTTGTAACAATTCCAATCTTTCTTTGGAAATGAAAATTATTGTCAAAGTTTAAAAAAAAAACTGTTAAAATTAAAGTATGCACAAAGTTCCTTTCTTTTTCAGATTGAAAGGTGGTCATGAAGGATCGAGTTCTTTAGGATAATAGTGGTTTCGCCTTTTCCGTTCGGCGTGAATGATTGTGTAGTTGGTGATTCTGAAGATGATGTTTATTATTATCTTTTTTTTTTTTTATTATTGTTAATGTTTGCGTCCTTGGCATAGGGTGTTTATTTTGGTAAGGTACCGTATGGTACGTTTCTATACTACTAGGGTATATTAAAATTTAGTTTCCTATGCGTTACTACATACATTAAAAAACATTTTTTTAAAAGAATTACTACCGAATATTACTACCGCTCCGCTAATAAGAGGGAGACAGATTGAGGATACCAAACACCCCTACCGTTGATTGAGAAATATTTAGGTGTCGACACTGATGAGCAACATCTACATATGAATTTGAATGTTTTATGGGCTTTAGACAATTGATTCAGACCGGGAAACATGGGGGACAGAATGTTGGAAGCAAGTAGTCCAGTCCCTAGTTTGAATGCCTGGAATGAGTAAGGACTCTTTCCCCCGTGGTAAAACCTGCCGAAATTGGAAGCAATATCAAAGAAGCACTGCTTCGAAAAAAGAGGGAGCAAACATGCATAAATAGTCAGAGTCGGATTTAGGTTTAGTGAGGCCCCAAGCTGTTGAAGGTAATGGGGTCCTTTATGTGTCCAGATGAACATACGCACCCTACATACAGCAATGAAGAAACTAGAGATAATTTAGGAAGCAGACTGGTAGAAGGAGCCCTATTAATTACACGAACGTAGGCTACACAGCAGGAAGCACTGTTGCTACGTATATATAAATTTTACTTTATTTTTTTAAATTTTCTTATATTTTAGAAATCCAATTTTTCTTTAGATTTTGGGGCCCCAAGAGAGCGGGGCCCTAAGCTATAGCTCGTTTCGCTTACACGTAACTCCGGCACTGTAAATAGTATACATATACAGGCGCGGATCCAAGGGTGGCTATAGAGGCTATAGCCCCCCCCCCTTGACGCTCAGGTATACACTGGATAAAATGGGCTTCAATCCTGTTTACTCTGGATAAAGAGGCAAACTATGGTTTACCTCCTCCCTTGATCATATCCTGGATCCGCCATTATATATATATATATATATATATATATATATATATATATATATATATATATATATATATATATATATATATATATATCCGTGTAACGTGGGTTCCTGTCACCACGGCATGGCGCGTCCTCAGGTTGCGGATCGAGGAGAAGGCCTCTAGATATAGAGGTTAGCTGCGAATATACTGAATAAGCAGTCGCGGACAGACGACTAGGAGTGGTCCTCCAGCTTGGGGGTTTGGGTAAGGCTAACACCCTCATCCTGTAAAAAAAGGTACTTGTTCAGAAACATTCACAAAAGCCTCGGACAAGGACTGATAACTTGGCACGACATCAGCAAAAGAAAATGGACATGAGATTTGGAACATGGAATATTAGAAGTCTTTATAGGGCAGGCGCGTTAAAATCTGTAACGAGTGAGTTAGAGAAATACAGGATGGACTTAGTAGGAGTTCAGGAAGTTAGGTGGGAAGGAAATGGATCTGAGAATTCCGGAAATTTTACGTTCTTTTACGGGGAAGGAAATAAAAATCACCAGTTAGGAACAGGGTTTTTCGTTCACAAACGAATATTACCTGCAATTAAACGGGTTGAATTTGTTACTGACAGACTTTCTTTTATTACCCTTAAGGGACGGTGGTGTGATATTATTGTTTTAAATGTACATGCTCCAACTGAAGATAAGGGTGACGATATAAAAGATAGTTTTTACGAAGAAGTGGAACGGATATTTGACCAACTCCCGCGATACCATATGAAGATTCTATTAGGGGATTTCAATGCGAAGGTAGGACGAGAGGATATTTTCAAACCGATTATAGGGAACGAAAGTTTGCACAAGGAAAGTAATGACAACGGTGTTAGACTCGTGAACTTTGCAACATCCAAAAACCTAATCGTGAAGAGTACAAAATTCCCACATCGCGACGTTCATAAATACCCTTGGACATCACCAGACGGAAAAACACATAATCAAATTGATCACGTTTTAGTAGATAGAAGAAGACAATCTAGCATAATTGACGTCCGGTCGTTTAGAGGGGCTGATTGTGACACTGATCACTACTTGCTAGTAGCGATAATACGGGAGAGATTATCGTTGAATAAAGGTAATATTCAATGTCCGAAAACGGAGAGATTCAATTTAAAGAAATTAGAAGAGAGCAAGGTAAGAGAGGAATACCAGATTGAAGTTTCGAATAGATTCGCGGTTTTAGAAGACTCGGAGTGCACTAGTGTTGAGGATACTTGGATTGAAATTAGAGATAGCTTTAAAAGTTCAGCAATAGAAAAATTGGGACACGCGGAAATACGTAGGAACAAACCATGGTTCGACCAAGAATGCATTAAACTAGCGGAGAAGAGAAAACAGGCAAAATTACGGTGGCTACAAAATCCGAATGAAACAACTACACAAAATTTCGCAGATATCAGGCGGGAAACTTCCAAAACTTTTAGAACAAAGAAACGGGATTTTTTGAAAGCTAAAATTAAGGAACTTGAAGATAATAGTAAAAATAAAATTATTCGGGACTTGTATAAGGGGATCAGCGAATTTAAGAAAGGCTATCAACCTCGTGCTTATATATTAAAGAAATCTGACGGAACAGTTCTCACCGATACGGATAGCCTCTTAAATAGATGGAAAGATTTCTTTGACGATTTGCTGAACACGCAGCCAAAAACTAATGTGCGTGGAGAAAAGGAGATACACACCGCAGAACCGTATATTCCAGAACCCAATCGAATAGAAGTGGAAGTCGCTATAAAGAAATTGAAGAAACACAAATCTCCGGGTGTAGATGAAATTCCGGCTGAGTTAATTTTAGCTGGAGGCGAAAAATTGTGGAACAAGATACACAAACTCATTCTCCTTATCTGGAACAAGGAAGAATTGACACAAGAGTGGAAAGAATCAATCATTGTTCCAATTCACAAGAAAGGCGACAAAACTGACTGTAATAATTATCGAGGCATTTCTCTTCTGTCAACATCCTATAAAATCCTTTCAAATATTCTGTTAGCAAGATTGACCCCATACGCAGATGAAATTATTGGAGATTATCAGTGCGGATTTAGACGAAATCGATCAACTATCGACCAAATATTTACCATTCGCCAAATACTCGAAAAGAAGTGGGAATACAATACCCCGGTACATCAACTATTTATTGATTTTAGAAAGGCTTACGACTCGGTTAGGAGAGAAACATTATACATCGTTCTTACAGAACTTGGAATACCGAGAAAGCTTATTAGATTAATTAAGATATGTTTAAGTGAATCCCAAAGCAAAGTCCGGGTAGGAAAATTTTTGTCCACGAGCTTCCACGTCGAAAATGGCCTGAAACAAGGAGATGCGTTGTCGCCATTATTATTTAACTTTGTGCTGGAATACGCCATAAGGGAAATCAAAGATAGCAACCAGGGCCTAGAGTTGAACGGCATTCACCAGGTTATGGCATATGCTGATGATGTAAATTTAATAGGGGATGATAGGAGAACAGTAGAAATAAATGCAGAGATCTTATTAAACGCTTGCAGGGACATGGGTTTAGAAGTAAATGCAGAGAAAACTAAATACATGGAAGTGCGTCGGGACCGTAATACGGCAAATTGTGGAGGCGTTAAAATATTAAATAATGCTTTTGATAAAGTGGATACTTTCAAATATTTAGGATCAATATTAACAGACGAAAATCATATTCACGAAGAAATTAAATGTCGACTAAAAGCAGGGAATTTGTGTGTTACTATTCGGTTCAAAATCTCTTGTCGTCGCGAATTCTGTCGAGGAATTTGAAGCTTAAAATATATAAAACGATAATCATGCCTGTTGTTGTGTATGGTTGTGAAACATGGTCGCTTACTCTGAGGGAAGAACATAGACTGAAAGTATTTGAGTGCAAGATCCTGAGAAGAATATTCGGACCCAAGAATAACGAGAATGGGGAATGGCGGAAGCTTCATAACGAGGAACTACATAGTTTATACGGTTTACCCAACATTGTTAGGGTCGTCAAGTCTAAGAGGCTTAGGTGGGCAGGTCATGTAGCTAGAATGGAAGAAGGTAGAAACGCTTTCAAAGTCTTGACTGGTACACCCATAGGAAAACGACCATTAGGAAGACCTAGGCGCAGATGGGAGGACAATATTAAGATGGATCTCGCAGAGATAGGAATACAAAGTAGAAACTGGATGCAATTAGCTAAGGATAGAAGTCAGTGGAGAGCTTTTGTGAACGCGGCACTGAACCTCCGGGTTCCATAGGCCATAGAGTTATATATATATATATATATATATATATATATATATATATATATATATATATATATATATATATATATATATATATATATATATGTACATGTATGTATGTATATAAATGTGTGTGTCTAGTTGTACGATGGAAGCTGATGAAAGAGCTTTATACCATATTATTCTTGATTTTTTGACAGGTAAACAAAGAATATTTCCGGAATTAATCTATCCTAAAGATTATAATAATGTATCTTATTTTTTCTCTTGCATGTATATTCTTAGCCTGCAGGAAGTTTTCATTTCTTTTTTGGAATAGATAAACGAAGACTTTGGTTCGGCTTCTCCTTCACAAATTTTTGTCGAAAGGTTGACTTTATCGCTACAAACACAAATTACTTCTTCTCACAGAAACCATCTACAAAAACATTGTACTGCTGAAACAGAAACCATCAACCAAAGAGGTCATAAATTTTGCCATTCCTCGTGTTTGAAGTTCCCGTTCTTTACAATGATTTCCTTCCTCCCGCCCCTGTTAAGAAGTTCAAAGTAGATTTTCAAAAGGACTGGCTCCCGCTGAGAAGGAAAGGGGGATGAGGAATGACTATAGTGCCATCTAGCAGTTACACGGCCAAGTACGTGAACACGAAAAAATCCGATTTCTGATTTCTGTAGATTCAATTATGAAGGATATAATTTCTCATCGATTGTGAAATGGATGTCTTTGGAAACAGCGAAAAAATAGTACAGTAGCGCACAAATACAAAGATTGTACTCCATTCTCAAAAAAGTCCGGAGTTTTTAGCTCTTTTCCTTACTGTAAAAAAACAGAAGACTTTTCCGTCTGATTTTGATCATTTTCTTATGGGAATTTGGATTATAATTATCTGTATTTATAAGAAGAAAATATCACGCACAGCGTTCAAATTGCACCTTTAAAATGAGATGCATCATATTTAGTGCGCTACTGAGACATTTTTGCGAAAGAACGAAATGAAACCGTGATTTGCCTAAAAAATGGTTGAGATCCCATGTTAAATTGAACACCAATATTCCGGCCGCTGTGGCGCACTCCTTCTCCCTCTTAAGGTGCGTTTCTGAGAGTAGGACAACGTCTATTGCTGCTCGTTGGAAAAAGTCTTCTAGGGATTACATCATTAATTGCTGAGTCTGACCGCGTTTCAATGGGGGACCTTGAAGTCACGAGATATATCATCTGGTCCAAATTTGGTATACAAGAAGGTAATGGTAGATGGTAGTGATAATAACATAGCTGACGTAGAACATTCTAAGCGTATCTGTGATATTTAACCACTGGAGTTGCTTACGAGTCAGTAGTTAAGTCTATTCCGTACGAAAAAAAATGCCATTAAAGTGATATCTCGGAACGTTCATGTTTCTATTGGAAAAACTCTACCTCGTCGCATCTTGTGGGTAATCTATTGGATACACACAGCATTCACTTTAGTCAGTGGCGGCGGTTGGACGTTAAAAGTGAGGGGGCAAGACATGATCTGAATATTTGTATATAAATGTTAGTTTCCCTGGTTGTTTCTAACATTTTGTTTGACGAAAGGTTGTATAACTAATAGGATACTATATTTTCAGTTAAAATACCGTATATCGTATATAATAGTTTATTAAGTAAATTGAGAAGAACAACGCAAGTAGATACTAGCCCTTTGTACTCTTAAACAACGAAAGTGTAAGAAGAGATTTGATTCCTTGCTCACGAACATCTTAAAATTCTGTCTGGAAAATTGTGTGATCAGATTATTTAATAAATTTGCAAAACAAATAAATAGAAAGGATAATATTAATCATAGTAATGAATAATGATGCTTGTTTTGCAAAAGTTATATTGAAACTGAGGATTAATGAAAAACTTAATATTCAATTCCACACATGCTATTAAATGTATGTTATTACTCTTAGAAAATGAAAGGCAGTAAATACTACAAGCATATGCTACGACATTTAAAGAAATATTTGCTTTTGCAACTTCTTGAAATATGTTCGTTGCCATTAGGTGCAGATTTCACTTTCTTGGAACACATCAAAACACAACAATACTTACAATCCACACTTCAGTTATACAAAATAAACTTAAAACCTAGAATTATGTTCAATTTACTAAATTTCATTGTATATACACTCGTACATCCTTAAACACAACACTTCACTCGTATATTACACTACAAAACAATGGAAAAGGTAGAAGTTGTTTCTTATCACGCTCTTTTTAATCGATATTCCTTACTTTAGAAAGAAGAAAAGACATTTTAGGAACTGTCAATTTTTGTGCAATTAAAGAATAACTTGTGAAATAGGCCCTACTTTTTTGCATGATGTTCTTTCGATTAGCTTCAAGGCGGCTCACTAACATATCGAGCCCTTGTAAGAAGAAATGAAAGTATGCTGAAATTGTGCTCCAATAGGTTATTTTTTGGGGTTATTTTCTGTGGCGATTAAAACGCAATTACTGTAGCTTTCTTTACTCCACGGGAAGACAACCAATACGTATTCACGCAACAGCAAATATTATATGGCAGCATTTTTTCCTATTAATCAGTAACACATACAAAATCGTTACATTTCCAAATGAAACTATATACATTAATTGGTTACTTAAAAAAAAGTGCGGGGGCAACTGCCCCCCTTTGCCCCCCCTAATCGCCGCCCATGACTTTAGTAGCACATGTAACCATCCCGATTAGTCAAATAGAAGCTGTTCCGACAGGTAGCCGGCGGAACAGAATTTGCTGCACATCTTGACATAGCTGGGCGACGGTGATTTTAAGAGCACGAATGGCAGTAAGACGCTTTCTCACCATATCCTACATAGCTATGCCCAATAGGGCTTACGTAGGGAAACCTAGTAGACAAAAGTAGAAGACATATACGGAGTAAAGCAGGCTGGGTTGCCTTGGCTGTATGGAGACGCATGTTATCATGGTAGAAGATGAGTCCTGGAAGCAGTGTCCATGAAGGACAGGATTAACAATGTCCCAAGTATAAGACGCACTAATCACACTATCTTGAGCAAACAGCGGAGACGAGAGGAATATATAGTTAATTGTCCCTTTGCCATATCACAGTGAGAACTTTCCCGTATCTGTAAGGATGAACACGTGTATAGAAGATTTTCTCGCTCATGAGTACGTCTAAGGATGAATACAGAGTTATCAGTGTTTCCGAGATAGAAAAGATTCATCGCTAATTATCACCGCCCTCCATTTATCTCAACACTATAGTCTTACTCCCTATATTATTGAAGACATTTTTGGCCATGAATAGTGTCGGTGTTAATCTAGTCAGAGGAAACCGGGATTGTAGATCTACCTATAAGAATCAATCGTTTAGTACTTATGAGCTCACATAGGAGGTCACAGTTACTCTGATTGCACTGCGGTCACCATTAAATAGTTAAGGTGACCTCAACGAGAGTTCCAAAACAAGTAAGAAAGTGAAATTTAATAAACGGAGATACTGACGACGCGACATGTTTTAATGGTATTGTCATAGGAATGCAGCTAGAGCTTAAATGCTATAATATTTAGTATCATAAAGATACACATACTTTAGCAATCTCGTATTGGTAATTTTATTTTTTTCGAAGAAATGAATTGCTTGACACGGAAGTATGTTTTATATCTTAGTTTAATAGTTTAGGAAATGTAGTGTGTTTAATGAAAAAAATGAAATGAAATCTTTGAGTTTTACGTCCCACAGTTATGCTAAAGGAGACAGTGATTATGAGAAATAAATGAAATGGTGAAATGAAGAAAGTGGGAGGAAACGGGAGAACCCCGAGAAAACTCGGGTACACGGTGTTTGTCCACCACAAAGTTCACTTGGCAGGAGCAGGGTTTCAACCCGAGACCCCATGCACTAGAGGTGAACGCTCTACCACTGAGCCACTGCGGCTCCCAGTGCTTAATGTAGTGTGTTTGTGTATACTAATAGTGAAAAAATGAAATCTTTGTTTTACGTCCCACAGATATGCAGGTGAGACTAAGGGAGACGGTGATGATGACAAATGAGTGAGCTAGTGCATGCTAGAAACTTTTTTTTTTGTATTAACCTGTGAGATTTGGAAAATAGATCTCGAAGAGTGAACTTAGTGTTCTATGGCGTCGAGGAAAGTGAAAGTGAATCGTGGGACGAAACAGAAACCAAAGTGCGGAATGTGATTAAAGATAGATTAAAAATCGATTTGGCGGATGATGATATTCAAAGAAGTCACCGTGTAGGAAGAAAAGTCAGTGGTCAAAGTCGTCCTATAGTGTGCAAGTTCTTGCTAGATAAAACGAAGGAAGCAATTCTTAAATCTAGGAATAAATTAAGGGGCACCAAAATTTATATTAGTGAGAATTTCTCTTTTAAAGTTAGACAAGAACGCAAAGCCCTTCAAACGGGAGCAAGAAAATTCAGTGTAGGAAATTTCGGTGTAGGAAAATTCGGTGTAAGAAAATTCGGTGTAGGAAAATTCGGTGTACAGAAAATTCGGTGTACGGAAAACTCGGTGTGGGGAATGTTAGGTGTACGGAAAACTCGGTGTGGGGAATGTTAGGTGTAAAGAAAGATTCGTTGTAGTAGGCCGTAGGATTTATTTAAAACTCAACTTTGAGGATAAATGAGCGTATTAGTTTTAAGTTCAAACTGAAGTATACCGTAGGATTTATTAAAAACTCAACTTTGAGGATAAATGAGTGTATTAGTTTGAAGTTCAAATTTTGTATAGAACGTACTTTTACTGTCTGCTTTATTTTGCTTTATATTGAATTGTGTTCCTGAAATTATTGGAATTCTAGATTTCGAGGGATTTTAACATTTTATGGCCCTTACATGACGAGAAATGAGTCCTCCAATCAGACACATTAGTCCTCAAAGTCCTCCAATGAGACACTTTAGTTTGTTTACCTTAAGGCCAACAAACTAAAGTGTCTGATTGGAGGAGAAGTCAACTATTTATACAACTATTATCTGATAAAACCATCCTGCTTTATATTGCCCTTTCCACTAAGACTTTTTTGATCAATATATTTTTGCATCTTACATATGTATATACAGAGTGATTCTTTGGAAACTCACGGATTTCATTTGGTTCTAGAATTTCTAACGGAAGTCAGATTTTCATGCGGTTTGCTGCATATCATCAAGGAGGGATGGGAGATTTATGGGACTATGTTTATTGGTTTAAATTCATCCGGGGTAATATAGAGCAGGCCGCAAGAAAAACAGTACATATTCGCCATTGTACGTTACAGTTCGAATGAGATGTTGGATATTTGAAGCGAAATCACATGTTGAATAGAGATTTCTTGGGTGACTTAGAGTCGGTACCTGACATCTTTCACAACATCCGCCAGCGAGGTCCAATGCTTCCCTGTCTTCCTCAGAAGCGATCCTGTTTCCTGCAATTTATTCACTAACGACCATATTATGTTCCTGTCTGGGGCAGAACGTGAGACAAAGTTGCGTGTAAATGCCCTTTGCGTAGCAACAACAGATCCCGTTCTCCAGAAACTTTTTAACGATAAAATCACGTTGCTCCAAAGAGTACATTATTATAACTGTGTCTGATCATATTGATACAGTAGCACAGCATAATTCTCAATACAACGGCCCAGTTTCTTGTTTCTTATTGACCGTCGCGAGGTTGCCATCTAACGAAGAAACTCAAATCTCCACACCGCACCTCACCTAATTCCAATTCGATACAGTGGCGAATATTTGCTGTTTTTCTAGAGGCGTGGCCGATATTACCCCAAATGAATTTAAACCAGTAAACATAGTTCCATAAATCTTCCAACGTTTCTTGATCATTTGCCACAAACCGCATGAAAATCGGACTTCAGTTAGAAATTCTAGACCCAAATGAAATCCGTGGGTTTTAAAAGAATCACCTTGTATATGTTCTATGATGTACTATAGGAAAGGTGTTTTTAGTGGTTCCTATAACTATTCTCTGAACTTATAGTTGTTTTATTTCTGAAAAAAGTGTCAGCTTCATTGTGTGATGAAAAGTAGTTTATAGTAATACCCCGCGAAAGACATGCAAGAGGTAGTGGACTGAAGGCAAAAAAAAAATAAATTTGCTTTTCTTGAAATAGGAAATAACATTTTATTCGTTACATTTTATGGTTTTCGTTTTCAGAATATGAAGTGTCGTAAATTATCGTTAGTGGTAATATTCAATATGTATTACACCGAATATACCTTACACCTAAATTTCCCCACACCGTTTTTTCCGTACACCGAATTTTCTGTACACCGAATTTTCCTACACCGAGTTTTCTTACACCGAATTTTCATACACCGAAATTTCCTACACCGAATTTTCCTAGACCCCCTTCAAACGTATGTTAACGAAGCTAGACAACGAGGGTGTTATGCTTATTTGCAATTCCGGTATGCGTGCATCGATGGGAAGAAGTTTTCACTACAGGAAATGACAAATAGCGATAAAAATCTTTCCAACGTGCCAAACAACCCTTCTGCCGCCGAAGAGCCTGGGGCAGGTCTGGACGAAGATGTCAGTGTACAGAGAAGTACTCCCCCCTTCACTACCCCAGGGAGTAGCCGTACCAAGCAGATCCCATTGAAGCGGAACTCGAATTTCAATCGCTGAGAAACAGGTTTCCAGGAACTGCAACTAGTAAGTACAACACAGTTTTCTGCTAATGAAAATAAAAATAGATTTCTCGTGTCAAACAATGTAAACTTGACAAGCGCCGTGAAAAGTTCAAGGTCAGACTCAACTATGAAAACTGATGTATTAAATTGTGATATAACAGTACCATATAACCAGCATCGCACTATTAAACTTTCAGTGTATTACCAGAATGTTTGTGGTCTCAGAGGTTTAAAAAGTCAAGAGTTCTTTACAAGTATTGTATCGAATACATACGATATAGTAGTCATTAGTGAAAGTTCCCTAACTGCTAGTTACTCAGACTCTGAAATATTTGATGATCGATATTTTGCTTTCCGTCAGGACAGAAATTTTGAGCTGGTTAACAAGAGTAAAGGGGGTGGGGTAATAATAGCTGTTCTTAAAAAATATAATGTGTACTATGTAAGTTCCTGCGATACAAATCTAGAGTGTGTTCTTCTTAAATTAGTATTACATTCTTTAGATGTATTTGTCTGTGCCATTTATATTCCACCGGATTCAAATTTAAAAATTTACGAAGAGTTTTATCAATTTATCGAGAGTAACTGTCCACCAGGAAGCACAATTCTCTGCATCGGAGATTTTAATATTGCAGAAATTACAAATTCTTGTTTTGATCTTGTCCTCAACAACCAAGTGTAAAGATGTGTATAACTTTATGTCCTTATACAATTTATCATCATTCAACGACATACAAAACACAAATGGCCGCACATTAGACCTAGTACTTTCTAATATCAAAGATGTAGTTGTTTCTAAAGAGTATCCACTTGTTCGAGAGGATAGACATCACCCAGCAATCCTAGTGTCTTTAACTCTTAATCATATTACTAAATTAAAGCAAGTTCCTAAACTAACTGGTTTCAACTTTAAAAGGGCTGATTTCATAAAATTATATATAGAATTGTCAAACTTATCTTGGGATTGCCTTTCTCAAAATGATTATGTTAATTGTACTGTTTCAAAATTCTACGAAATGATTTATAACGTATTCAGCCGATGCGTCCCTGCTAAAAAGCACGTCAATGCCAGTTATCCGTGCTGGTTTACCTATGATATAATCAAAAAAATCAAACGGAAATCTTACCATCGTAAAAAGTGGAAAGAGGGGCTAAATAATATTTCATACCATCGTGAACAGTTCCTGAAACTACGAAAAGAAATTAAATCAGAAATTTCGAGAGCGTACAAGGCATTTATTTCACATTCTGAATTTACTGTAGAAAAAGACCCACGGCAGTTCTGGTATTTTATTAAAAGTAAAACCAAGCATCTTTCGTCAGATTCTCTAACATATAATGGTAACGAATTAAAACATAACAAAGAAATTTCTGAGGCATTCGCGCATTATTTTCAGTCGGTATATAGTTGTGTACCCGCTAAATACGACACAGATTATCTAATAACAAATAATTCGGAATGTAGTATATTAGACACCTTTCATATAAAGGAAATAGAATTAGAAGAAATTGAGCAGGCTATTAAAGCGCTGAAACCCAAAACATCTTGTAGTATAGATGATATTCCACCGTATGTGGTGAAGGGCTGTTTAGATATATTCAAGCATCCACTCCACATTATCTTTAATATGTCCATTAAAACCAATATATTTCCGAATAAATGGAAAGAAGGTCTCATTTGCCCTATTCCTAAATCTGGAAACAGGAATGAGATAGAGATCTTCAGACCCGTAGCCATCCTATCTCCCTTTGCAAAAGTTCTTGAAACCATATTATACAACAGAATTTTAAACCATGTTAAGCCTGTCATATCTGAACATCAACACGGATTTTTAAGGAATAAATCCACAACAACCAATCTAGCAATAATAACGGATTACATAGCAAGAGAGTTAGACAAAGGCGGTCAAGTGGACGTCATTTATACGGATTTCAGTAAGGCTTTCGACAGAGTTGACCATGACGTGCTACTACAGAAATTGGTATCTTTCAATTTTTCTAAACGAGCAATAGAGTACTTCGCTTCCTACTTGTGCGATCGAGAGCAAGCTGTCTCTTACAAGGGATATATTACCATGAAATTTACCACATTATCAGGTGTTCCTCAAGGATCCCATTTAGGTCCGCTATTATTTCTTCTTGTAATTAATGATATCTCAACCTATGTTAAAAACTCTCACTTTCTGTTGTTTGCCGATGATCTCAAATTATATTCTAAAATAAGCACAATAGATGACTGCACACAACTCGAGCAGGATTTACAGGGTGTTGGGCAATGGTGTGCCAAAAACAAACTTTCATTGAATATCTCCAAATGCAAGTCTTTATCGTTCTCAAGGAAAGAAAATCCCATCAATCATCTGTATATAATTAATGGCATATCTCTGTGTAAACCAAATTCAGTTAAAGATTTAGGAGTAATTTCTGATTCAAAATTAACCTTCTCTCATCACATTGATGCAATCTCTAACGCTGCATTCAGAAACCTCGGTTTTATCTATAGAATGGGTAAAGAGTTTAGAAACGAGTCAACATTCATTAAACTTTATAATTTGTACGTAAGGTCCCGATTAGAATATGCGTGCGTTATTTGGACACCGAATGTAAATAAATACTTACAAGCAATAGAAAACATACAATTTAAATTTCTAAAAATGCTTACGTACAAGAAAACAGCTTTCTATCCCAAACAGATTCCCTACGTGAACTTAGTAAGAAGTTTGAATTTCCTAACGTTGACGAATCGACGAAAGATGTTTGATTTACTATTTTTATATAAAGTATTAAATAATAAAATTGACTGTCCAGAGCTACTCACGAAAATATATCTGAGCGTTCCAACAGGCAGAACAAGACCAGGGAATACTGGTATATTTTTCTGTGAAAGGACACGAACAAATATTCTCAATAAATCTCCGCTGTGGAGAATGTGTGACTCCTACAATGAATTAAGTCATAAAACTGATGTATTAGATATATTCAGTGGGAGCAGGAAAATTCGGTGTAGGAAATTTCGGTGTAGGAAAATTCGGTGTAAGAAAACTCGGTGTAGGAAAATTCGGTGTACAGAAAATTCGGTGTACGGAAAACTCGGTGTGGGGAATGTTCGGCGTAAAGAAAGATTCGTTGTAGTAGACAGTAGTATTTATTAAAAACTTAACTTTGAGCATAAATGAGCGTATTAGTTTTAAGTTCAAACTTTGTGTAGAACGTACTTTTACTGTCTGCTATACCAAATTTTGAAAAATTGTGATCGTGAAATAATTTGAATTCTAGATTTCGAGGGATTTTAACATTTCATGGCCCTTACATGACGAGAAATTTGTTTATTGATGTCCGTTTGTGTGATTTAGCGAAGCGATCATCGATACCAATCGACATTTCATTTAAAACTTAAGTTTTTATGCTGTTTTGGAGGATGTCTCCTAGAATTTTATATTTCAAAAAAAAAAAAAAAAAAAAAAAAGTAGGTTACTAGACGGGTAAAGTTGAAAATTGTAGATTTTTCAAAAATGTTCTGACGATTTTATGTATATTTTATAAATAAATATTTAAATTTAAATTCTTCAAAAACAACATAGTTTATTTATGTTACTCAAAGGTGTAAAAATAAATGCTTCAACTAAAGTATCTACGCCTGATTGGAGGAGAAGTCAATAAGGAGTCAATAGGGTTGCAGTACTTGTTTACCTTAAGGCAAACAAACTAAAGTGTCTGATTGGAGGAGAATTAAACTATTTGTACAAATATTATATGATAAAACCATCCTGCTTTATATTGCCCTTTCCACTAAGACTTTTTTGATCAATATATTTTTGCATCTTACATATGTATATGCAGAGTGATACTCCCGGATTCATTAGGCTCTAGAATTTCCAACTAAAGTCCGGTTTTCATGCGGTTTGTTGCAAATTATCAAGGGAGAATGGGAGGTTTATGGGACTATGTTTACTGGTTTAAATTCATCCGGGGTAATATCGAGCAGGCCACAAAAAAAAAAAAAAAAAAAAAAAAAAAAAAAAAACAGCAAATATTCGTCATTGTACGTTACAGTTCGAATGAGATATTGGATATTTGAAGCGAAATTGAAGAATACAATTTAAGTGTTAGTGAGAATACAAATTAAGTGTTAGTGAAATGAAATGAAATCATTAAGTTTTATGTCCAACAACATCCGCCAGCGGTGTCCGATGCTTCCCTGCCTTACTCAGAAGAGATCCTGTTTCCTGCAATTTATTCACTAGCGACCATATTATGTTCCTGTTTGGGGCAGAACGTGAGGCAAAGTTGCGTGTAGCTGCCCTTTGTGTAGCAACAACAGATCCCGGCCTCTAAAATCTTTTTAACGATAAAATCACGTTGCTCCAAAGAGTACATTATTGTAACTGCGTCCTGATCATATTGGTACAGTAGCACAGCATAATTCTCAATACGAAGGCCCAGTTTCCTGTTTCTTATTGACCGTCGCGAGGGGGTCTAGGAAAATTCGGTGTAAGAAAATTCGGTGTAGGAAAATTCGGTGTAAGAAAACTCGGTGTAGGAAAATTCGGTGTACAGAAAATTCGGTGTACGGAAAACTCGGTGTGGGGAAAATTAGGTGTAAGGTAGATTCGGTGTAATACATATTGAATATTACCACTTACGATAATTTACGACACTTCATATTGTGTAAAAACGAAAACTATAAAATGTAACGAATAAAATGTTATTACCTATTTCAAAAAAAGGAAATTATTATTATTATTATTATTATTATTATTATTATTATTATTATTATTATTATTATTATTATTATTATTATTATTATTGCCTTGAGTCCAATACCTCTTGCATTACTATAAACTACTTTTCATCACACAATGAAGCTGACACTTTTTGTCAGAAATAAAACAATTATAAGTTCAGAAAATAGTTATAGGAACAACTAAAAACATCTTTCATATAGTACATCATAGAACATATACAAGGTGATTCTTTTAAAACTCACGGATTTCATTTCGGTCTAGAATTTCTAACTGAAGTCCGATTTTCATGCGGTTTGTGGCAAATGATCAAAGAACGTTGGGAGATTTATGGAACTATGTTTACTGGTTTAAATTCATTTGGAGTAATATCGGCCACGCCTCTAGAAAAGCAGCAAATATTCGCCACTGTACCGAATTGGAATTAGATGAGGTGCGATGTGGAGATTTGAGTTTCTTCGTTAGATGGCAACTTCGCGGCGGTCAATAAGAAACAGGAAACTGGGCCGTTGTATTGAGAATTATGCTGTGCTACTGTACCAATATCATCAGGACACAGTTACAATAATGTACTCTTTGGAGCAAAGTGATCTTATCGTTAAAAATATTTTGGAGACCGGGATCTGTTGTTGCTACGCAAAGGGCAACTTTGCCTCACGTTCTGCCCCAGACAGGAACATAATATGGTCGTTAGTGTATAAATTGCAGGAAACAGGATCCTTCTGAGTAAGACAGGGAAGCATCGGATCCCGCTGGCGGATGTTGTGGAAGATATCAGTTACCGACTCTTTAAGTCGCCCAAGAAATCTCTCTGTCGTTTGTAGCGAGAAACCGGCTATTCAACATGTGATTTATGTGTGTTACCACTAATACTTAATTTGTATTCTCACTAACACTTAATTTGTATTCTTCAATTTCGCTTCAAATATCCAATATCTCATTCGAACTGTAACGTACAATGGCGAATATTTGCTGTTTTTCTTGCGGCCTGCTCGATATTACCCCGGATGAATTTAAACCAGTAAACATAGTCCAATAAATTTCCCCTCCTCCCTTGATGATTTGCAACAAACCGCATGAAAACCGGACTTCAGTTAGAAATTCTAGAGCCAAATGAAATCCGTGAGTTTTGAAAGAATCACTCTGCATATACATACGTAAGATGCAAATATATATTGATCAAAAAAGTCTTAGTGAAAAGGGAAATATAAAGCGGGATGGTTTTATCAGATAATATTTGTACAAATAGTTGACTTCTCCTCCAATCAGACACTTTAGTTTGTTTGCCTTAAGTTAAGGTAAACAAGCACTGCAACCCTATTGACTCCTTATTGACTTCTCCTCCAATCAGGCGTGGGTACTTTAGTTGAGGCATTTATTTTTACACCTTTGAGTAACATAAATAAACTATGTCGTTTTTGAAGAATTTAGAATTTATAAAATAGACATAAATTCGTCAGAATATTTTTGAAAAATCTACAATTTTCAACTTTACCCGTTCTGTAACCTACTTTTTTTCTTTTTGAAGTAGAAAATTCTAGGAGACATCCTCCAAAACAACATAAAAACATAAAGTTTTAAATTAAATGTCGATTAGTAGCGATGGTCGCTTCGCTAAATCACACGAACGGACATCAAAAAACAAATTTCTCGTCATGTAAGCTCCATGAAATGTTAAAATCCGTCGAAATCTAGAATTCAAATTATTTCACGATCACAATTTTTTAAAATTTGGTATAGTAGACAGTAAAAGTATGTTCTACACAAAGTTTGAACTTAAAACTAATACGCTCATTTATCCTCAGTTGAGTTTTTAATAAATCCTACGCTCTACTACAACGGATCTTTCTTTACACCTAACATTCCCCACACCGAGTTTTCCGTACACCGAATTTTCTGTACACCGAATTTTCCTACACCGAATTTTCTTACACCGAATTTTCCTACACCGAAATTTCCTACACCGAATTTTCCTGCTCCCCGTCGCGAGGTTACCATCTAACGAAGAAACTCAAATCTCCATACCGCACCTCACCTAATTCCAATTCGGTACAGTGGCGAATATTTGCTGCTTTTCTAGAGGCGCGGCCTATATTACCCCAAATGAATGTAAACCAGTAAGCATAGTTCCATAAATCTTCCAACGTTTCTTGATCATTTGCCACAAACCGCATGAAAATCGGACTTCAGTTAGAAAATCTAGACCCCCAAATGAAATCCGTGGGTTTTAAAAGAATCACCTTGTATATGTTCTATGATGTACTATATAGGAAAGGTGTTTTTAGTTGTTCCTATAACTATTCTCTGAACTTATAGTTGTAATTGTTTTATTTCTGACAAAAAGTGTCAGCTTCATTGTGTGATGAAAAGTAGTTTATAGTAATATCCCACAAAAGACATGCAAGAGGTATTGGACTCAAGGCAGAAAAATAAATTTGCTTTTCTTGAAATAGGTAATAACATTTTATTCGTTACATTATATGGTTTTCGTTTTCACAATATGAAATGTCGTAAATTATTGTAAGTAGTAATATTCAATATGTATTACACCGAATCTACCGTACACCAAAATTTCCCCACACCGATTTTTCCGTACGCCGAATTTTCTGTACACCGAGTTTTCTTACACCGAATTTTCTTACACCGAATTTTCCTACACCGAATTTTCCTAGACCCATATTCAGTATGTCAGAATATGTATTTAGAAACAGGATTATTACCGAGTACCTGACACTCGAAGTGCATTGATTAATCGTACGGGTAAAAGTATATATGTATATGTATGTATTATACGACACTATAATTAGGCATTAAGCCTGTTGTGTTGTTTTCTAAATAAATAAATAAATAAATAAATAGATGGTTTCCCTCTTATGAACTTGAAAATGACTTGTTTTTGTAGATCGATGTTTACTGCGATGTTTACGTGAAGTTTACCGGATTTAGTACTTATTTAGTACAACATAGAATAAGGAAAGATGGTACTTGACAAGTGTTATTTTTTATAGAATTGGTTGAGTTTAGATTTAGCGTTGCGGATTGAGTTGTTTCTTTTTAAAAGGTGAAAGTGTTAGTTTGCTAGTTATGAGTAACTCTCGTACTAGAGATTGAATTGCTTAAAAGTAGGAAGTTTTTAGTTTATAAACTACGGAAGAGATAGCATTGAAACGTGGAACCTGTGGCGTCTCAAATTTAAGGTTTGACGTGTGCAGAAAAATGTCAGTTTGAGAAAAATACGTTTATCAGCATAAATAATTAGGATTTTTTTAAACGTTTGCTACAATTTGTCGCAAACACAGTTTTACATGACATGGAAGTTATATAATGGAGACATATAATAGAATTTATATATATTGTGAAATATCTGTGAAGTGACCAGGAGATAATTGTGTAAACACTTAACTTAATTCGCTAAATTCAATTACTATATTAATTTACATTTATCAACGACAGAATTATGAACATTTAAAATCCAACGAAACAAAACTTTTATTAATGTTGTACATTGCCAGACAGCTTGTATAAGCATGTATTTGATAAATGTCACTTTTGAAATTGTCAATAAACGCGACTAGTTTCCTTCTTCGTTTTTCGCGTTCCTTTCCGTCTAGCCTGACACTTCATAAATCACTGAATGTCAGACTCAGTGGTGTATTTAGGGGAGGGGCTTCCGGGTTTAAGCCCCCCCCGAAATCTTACTATAGTAAAGTATGAAATATCTTGCAGAATTTTCACATTTTCAGGCAAAGCCCCCCGAAACAAAATCGTAAATACGCCACTGGTCAGATTCATCGTTTTTCGGAGTACACATCGACAAGTGGTATTCGCCACAAGGTTTGGTAATGTGCAGGATCGTCGTGAGGGGCACGTCGCTCCATTGGAGAACAGCCAACTCCTTGTCTTTGGAGTACCATTCTGTTGGTTCATCGCCACAGATTCAATAGAGTCCAATATCTGACTAGTGGAATAAAGGTGTTGGAGAACATCATTGGAGACGCATCAAGACGAGAGAACTCGACGCCCCTGGCAGTCCAGCAGGATTGAGTTCCAGTTGTTGGCTGACTCCAGTACATCCAGGCTCCTCCAGAGAAAACCATTCATCATCCAGATCACCATGACGACACCAATTTAATCGGATCTGTCAGACTAGTGCTCATCCTTTATCTCTTACTCATAACCTATCTCTCTCTCTCAAACACCTTTTTCCCAACTAGTCATTTTCAAAATTAAAACATTTGAATTTTATTTAAATTCAATCATAACACAGTTAGAGATGGTTTAAAGGAGTTGGCACATTTAGAAATTTAATATAGTGGATGTTTTTCTTTTTTCAGCAAGAAAATAAACATTTAAACGCTTTACAGCGTTGAGTTCGACATCTAATGCAGTATCTAATCTTAACTGCATAACAAACAATTAATATATAGGGTTATTTTAAACTAGCTAAATATACCCATTCTTGGTATGTGACAGATAAAATATCTATGTAAACAAACTGAACGAAAGAAATATAGGTCATTTTCTTCTACTTTTACATATCCCGGTAAAAGCCCTTGAGAACCCCTGGTTCGAATTTTTTTTAAAAATGCATCTGACCCCCAGCCGATGGGGGCTGTATTTGGAAGTCAGCGCCTGTGGGAGTATCACCGTTCATCTCAGCGACCGCGAAAACTATGGATTTGACACTAATACTGGTCATTTTGCATTATTTTTACATGTCTCGGCATTCCCCCCCCCCCCAGTGACCCCAGGCCCGCAGCTGAATTGGTGAATGCGGTTGGAGTTTCATCATTAACCTCAGCGATTCCGAAAACTATGGATTTGAAACTAATATAGGTCATTTTGGATAATTTTTACAGGTCTCAATATCCCCCCTGCAGGTGACCGCCGGCCCGCATAAAATGCTAGCTGAATTTGCAAGTCATCACTAATGAAAGTGTCACCATTGATCTCAGCGATCGCGAAAATTATGGATTTGACACTAATATCGGTCATTTTGGATTATTTTTACATGTCTCTGTATCTACCCCCCCCCCCATCTTCTTTGGTGAGCCGTGGCCCACAGCCGAATAGGGTGAGTGCAATCGGAGTTTCACCACTGATCTCAGGGACAGCGAAAACTATGAATTCGGCACTAACATTGGTCATTTTATACTACTTTTACATGTCCGAGTAAACGCTCTCCCCGAGACTCCCCTGTTTCGAATTTTGAAGAAAACGCTTCGTCTTGGTCTGGGGCCTGGACCAAGGTACCCGTGAACAAAATTTGGTAACTCTCGGTCCACTCGTCTGGTTTCCAGGCCGCACACAGATAGACAAACACACGAGCAAACTCTTTATTTTATTTATAGACCCTATTAGATGATTGGAGCGATTTCACAGCTCTATAATAATTGTATTACTGTATATATTCCGATAATTTTTTCACATACATAGAAAAACTCAAAAAGTTTCTGTTAACAATTACAAATGTTAACAATATGTGCCCCCTTAGTGATTCGACAGACATCAAGCCGAAAATCAAGTTCTTCTCACATTCGGCGCAGCATGTCCGTATCAATGAGTTCAAAAGCATTGTTGATGCGGGTTCGCAGTTTTGGCAGGTTTTCTGGTAGAAGAGGTATGAACACTGAATCTTTCACATAAGCCCACACAGAAGAAACAAAGGTCTACACATGGGGTTAGGTCAGGAGAGCGTGGAGGCCATGACATGAAATGCTTTCTCGGCACCTGTTGCCGTCCTGCCTCACTGCTCACTGCTGCGCTCTTGTGGGAGAAACCTGAAGTACACGTGCAACAAACAAAACTTTTTTGAGTTTTTCTACGTTACTGTTGAGTTTTGTTACAATATCTCAGTTACTAGAGCTACAGTAAATTTATGAAATCGTTTCAATCATCTATAATAACCCATTACTCACTCAATACTAAAGCAATTACAATTGAGTTAAATAATAGAAATATGCTGAATATTTGAGTTTGCAAATTTGCCTATCACTTTAGAGACTTCCGACAATCATGTGATATGCAAATAGATAATTTATTGGTTTTGAATGTCATATTTGATCTGATACAGTTGACTTGAATTGTTGGTACAGCTAATGTTTGATCAGGCAGTGGTCTCTCGATACTTATAGTGTTTTTTTTTAATTATTATTATTCATGGTTAGATTTAGAGACTTCTTCATTGTCACTTTGAAGCTCTGGGACTCGGTGCTCGAAAACTAAGTGAAGGATGACATTTTGTTTGAAAACCTGGTCTTTTTATATGAGACACCGGCCCTGTTTATCTCAAGTACTTTATCTTTCTAATTAGCTAAAAGATCGTTTTGCTATATTTTGATATTTACCAAATTTGAGGAAAATCCAAGTGACATTTTCAGAGAAATATTGTGATTATCCTCAGGACAAAGAAATAAATGTTTCTGGAGTGTAATTTACCACAAAGTGTTTGCTATCAATTTTTCATAATCCTAACAGAAATTTTAATTAGTTTTATCTACCGAGAAACATATTGTTCCATCATCACAGATGCTGGTTTTGAATATTCCCAAGCGCTTTTCTCTCGACACAGAAAATCTTAATGACATATTTTCTGCTTCGAACAAAAGTATAAATGACAAGTTCTGTCCTTGTGATTTAAAAAATAATGCTATGTATGCCCTGATTTCTACCGAAATTAAGATGTTACAAAAATGTTAGTTTAGTTTCGAGAACCAAATTAACATTTAATTTTTATGAATAAATTTAATGATGAGTTTTTTTTTATAATCCGTGTTTTCATTACACCATAAATCATCATTAGGACTCGAAAATTGAAGACCTAAAAATTGCCTAAAAAGGAACTATAAAAAGACCTAAAAATATCTTTTAAAAAAAGGACCTAAAAACTGGAAAAAAGAACGTAAAAATAAGACCGAATTTAATTAGAATTACATATTTAATGAATATAATGCTCATAGGTTAAGGGTCTGTCCTTCCAGAAACTGAAGTACAAACTAAAATATGAAACTCTCCCCCACCTTGCTCGAGGAAATTGTTACGCCTCCTTATCTGCCTTGTGATTGTTGCAGATCTGGTCTTATCAATCCAGTCGTTGAAGAATGTTTTATCTTTTGAATTTTCTTTACTAAAGAAAAGATGTTTAAAAGGTGGTGGTGATTCTTGTTAAGGCCAGTAAATTTATTGTCGAAAGATGAAGTCCAAAAAAGACGTTAAGACCTATGGAAAGCTTAAAAAAAAGACCAATAAGCAAAAAAAAAAAAAAAAAAAAAACCGCCGAAAAAGGCAATAATAATAATAATAATAATAATAATAATAAAAATAAAAAAAATACAATCCACCATTTTCTGGCCTACAATGACCCAAAATGAACATATATTATGTTAAGCCTCGTCTTCGGGCACTCGTAAAAAAGAGGATTTTTCCTCAACTTCCGGGCCCTAATCATCACAATTCCACTATCCTGTTATGAAATACGGTGGCATGTCAGAATGTGGGGTACAATTTGAAAGAATGTGTGTAGTAATCTTTTTTTTTTTTTTTTTTTGCAATGGACATACGTAGCAATGCTGGATCGAGGTATTGTAAGATAGATTGCTACAGTGCTACAGTCCTTACCTCCGGTGCGTGAGTTCCTGGTTTGATCACCGTCCAAGTAAGTTTGTGGTGGACAACATCGTGTTCGTGAGTTTTCTCGGAGTACTCACGTTTCCTCACAGATTCTCATTCCACCGATTCTTCCATCATCCTTGCCTTAATCATCCGTCTCTCTTAGCCTAAAGGGCATAGTCGTGAGACGTTCAACTCAAAGATTTCATTTCATAATTCAAGTATGAATTTATGAGTAATAAAAATCGTATTTTCGTGTCCACAAGAATCAAAGATGTGTTTATTGTATTTAACCAGCGGCGCAAATCTGTCTTGAACATTGGGGGAAGGGGGAGGAGTTTGATCGTTCCCATATTTTTTAAAGCGATGTCCAAGATATTTATGAAGTTGAAAAACAACGTAACGACCAATTATATTACACATTTTACATGATGGAAAGCCATAAGCGACGCAAATGGTGCTTACGTCTTTACGTAAAATAACAATCCATACAAGAGTGTCGTTTACGTCAGTTGAACATTTCTCACTGGAGAAAAACTATTAGAGATAGAGTAACGCCACTTCGTCAGATGATAGAGTAAGATTTGAAAAGTCCCCAGTTAAAATATCTCATTAAAAAAAAAAAAAAAAAAAAAAAAATTGGCGCTTACGTCTCTACATCATATAAGCGACGATATTTGGTCGATAGTTGATCGATTTCGTCTAAATCCGCACTGATAATCTCCAATAATTTCATCTGCGTATGGGGTTAATCTTGCTAATAGAATATTTGAAAGGATTTTATAGGATGTTGAGAGAAGAGAAATGCCTCGATAATTATTACAGTCAGTTTTGTCACCTTTGTTGTGCATTGGAACTAGGGATGCGTACGAGACAAGATTTGTGGCTGTCTCGACTCGAAAATATGCTGTAAAAGTGATGTCTCGACTCGAAAAATGTATATTTCACTATTGGAAGAGCCCAAGGGCGCCGATTTCTCTGTAAATTTTGGGGGGGGGGGCATTCAGATGCAGAAGTCATATATGAGGATTTTAAGACAAATTGCATTCAAATTAAGCCAAATATTGTATATTCTTAAATACAATAAGGGGGCCCACCTGAGTTTTTTGGGGGGGGCCCTCGCCCCCCCACAATCGGCGCCCTTGGAAGAGCCGTGTCTTGACTCCAATTTTGTCAGGAAAATCCTGTCTCGACTCGTCTCGTGCGCATAATTGGAACAATGATTCATTCTTTCCACTCTTGTGGCAATTCTTCCTTGTTCCAGATAAGGATAATGAGTTTGTGTATCTTGTTCCACAATTTTTCGCCTCCAGCTAAAATTAACTCAGCCGGAATTTCGTCTACACCCGGAGATTTGTGTTTCTTTAATTTCTTTATATCGGTTTCTACTTCTATTCGGTTGGGTACTGGAATATACGGCTCTGCGGTGTGTATCTCCTTTTCTCCATGCACATTAGTTATTGGCTGCGTGTTCAGCAAATCGTCAAAGAAATCTTTCCATCTATTTGAGATGCTATCCGTATCAGTGAGAATTGTTCCGTCAGCTTTCTTTAATATATAAGCACGAGGTTGATAGCCTTTCTTAAATTCGCTGATCCCCTTATTCATGTCCCGGATGTTTTTATTTTTACTATTATCTTCAAGTTCCTTAATTTTAGCTTTGAAAAAATTGCGTTTCTTTGTTCTAATTGTTTTGGGAGTTTCCCGCCTGATGTCTGCGAAATTTTGTGTAGTTATTTCATTCGGATTTTGTAGTCACCGTAATTTTGCCTGTTTTCTCTTCTCTGCTAGTTTAATGCATTCCTGGTCGAACCATGGTTTGTTCCTACGTATTTCCGCGTGTCCCAGTTTCTCTTTTGCTGAAATTTTAATGCTATCTCTAACTTCAATCCAGGTATCCTCAACACTAGTGCACTCCGAATCTTCTAAAACCGAGAATCTATTCGAAACTTCAATTTGGTATTTCTCTCTTATCTGGCTCTCTTATAATTTCTTTAAATTAAATCTCTCCGTTTTCGGACATTAAATATTTCCTTTATTCAACGATAATCTCTCTCTTATTATCGCTGCTACCAGGTAGTGGTCAGTGTCACAATCAGCCCCTCTAAACGACCGGACATCAATTATGCTAGATTGCCTTCTTCTATCTACTAAAACGTGATCAATTAGATTATGTGTTTTTCGGTCTGGTGAGGTCCACGTGTATTTATGAACGTCGCAATGTGGGAATTTTGTACTCTTCACGATTAGGGTTTTGAATGTTGCACAGTTCACGAGTCTAATACCGTTGTAAATACTTTCTTTATGCAGACTTCCGTTCCCTATAACTGCTTGAAAATATCCTCTCTTCCTACATTCGCATAGAAATACCCTAATAGAATTTTCATATGGTATCGCGGGATTTGGTCAAATATCCGTTCCACTTCTTCGTAAAAACTGTCTTTTATATCGTCATCCCTATCTTCTGTTGGGGCATGTACATTTAAAACAATATCACACCACCGACTCTTAAGAGTAATAAAAGAAAGTCTGTCAGTAATAAATGCAACCTGCTTAATTGCTGGTAATATTCGTTTTGTGAACGAAAAACCCTGTTCCTAATTGGTGGTTTTTATTTCCTTCCCCATAAAAGAACGTAAAATTTCCGGAATTCACAGATCCATTTCCTTCCCACCTAACTTCCTGAACTCCTACTAGGTCAATCCTGTATTTCTCTAACTCACTCGTTACAGATTTTAACGCGCCTGCCCTATAAAGACTTCTAATATTCCATGTTCCAAATCTCATTTCCATTTTCTTTTGCTGAAGTCGTGCCAAGTTATCAGTTCTTGTCCGAGGCTTTTGTGAATGTTTCTGAACAAGTACTTTTTTTATTATTATTTACAGGATGAGGTTGTTAGCCTTACCCAAACCCCCAAGCTGGAGGACCACTCCTAGTCGTCTGTCCGCGAGTGCTTATTCAGTATATTCGCAGCTAACCTCTATATCTAGAGGCCTCCTGAGAAAGGAATGCAGATATTGCAAAATATTTTACAAGATATTATTGGATCTGTACACTTTTTAGAATTGTTGAGGTTATAATGAGAGGAAAATTGTTATATTTGAATGAACAGAGTTAGGAACGTAGATATTGTAAAATGTTTTTCAATACTTCAAAATGAGACAATAATGCCTTACCCTCCCCCAACACATAAATATGATATGACATTTGTAATAACTATTCTATCAGGCCTTGTTTCCATTTTGTACTAATACACAGTATCACGTAAGAGTTTCAACACAATAACTGTGTCTTTATCAGACTTCCAGAGAAGGAGTGTAAGTCTGATGAAGACACAGTTATTGTGTTGAAACTGTTACATGATACTGTTTTTTTTTACATATTATCACATAGCCTTGCTCAGTGTGTTATTGTGTATCTGTAATAAATGAGAGATTTATTAATTCAGTAAATCTACCGACCATAACTAGGCTATGTATATATTTTTGACATGCTTATACCACACCTAACCTTTTTGAACGTGTTTAAATGTTGTACTCACTCATGTGCTTGTAGCTCTCTAAGGTTTATTTACTTAATAATTCGGCCCGAGCGATAGTCATGATCAGAAACATGTTAAATTTTCCGCTCATATTGAAACTTTCAATTTGGTTATTACACACAGTCTTGTAAAAGAAAACCTACTTCAGTATTTTGAAAACCCTAAAATTATCAGTTAAACTGGACTTACTTTTAAAAGAAAATCTACGTATTAGTCGATCATACGAGAAATGGATTGTTGCTGCTCCCAATTTCTGGCATCAATGTCAAATCGAAGGCCAAATATTTAAAAACTCTCAATTCAAATTTCGAGCTTGCACTTCTGTTCCCTAATAATACTGTGCTCCCCACGCTTTTTTTAAAAAAAAATATTAATTCCGTGATGGAGCTGAGAAAGTCAACACTTACAATTACTTTACTGTTAAGTTGCAGATGAGATGATTCACTATGGGCTAGGAAAGTAAAACATTATTCAAATAAAGTAAAACATTACGTTGAAGTTTTCCTGGCAATATTATTGGCGTGGACAGCAAACTGTTCAGCGAAAACAAAGATGGAGAAATAGAGGGTAAACTTTAAAAAGCCTGCTCCAGTTGAAATGCTTATACAGACATGGACAATGACACGGAGAACCAGTTGTGTTAGTAAATGCTGAAACAAATTTTTAATTATGTGTTTATTCACTTTCACTAACGTGTTTGCTCACTACGGACACATTCTCAGCGTGTATGTTAACATATAGCCACGAGAGTCTATATAACGCAGATTTTGAGTACAGTTTCAAAAATTCATTTCCATAAATTCTAAAAGGCAGTGATGACCAGGCAATAATATACTAGGGGCGTCATACCCATTTACTTTCCTAGCCGTATGCGTCGACGTTACTCAATTTGTGTATTAGTTTGCGGTAGTCGGCATCGCAATTATTATTATTATTATTATTATTTTTTTTTTTTTTTTTTTTTGCGTTGCTTTGCTGTACGCAACGTTTGTGGAGATGTAGATCGGAATATGCCTCTAGAAATAGTTAAATACTTCATTAAATATATTAAACAAAGAAAAAAAAATTGGCACAGATATCACTCCGAACTGCCTGAACAAGATGATTGTGATATATGGGCACATTCCATATCGGTGTCCGTAAAATTTGAGTATCGCAACGCAACACAAAAAAATACGGATTTGTCATAATTACTTGGTCAATTCCTACAAATTAAATGCAATGAAATATAACAAAAATTAAAACAAGATGATAATCAATACAAATGTAGGGAATGAATGTGACATGTCCAACCTTCGCCAAATATGGTGGAAGAATATAAGTTTACTTCTTCTTGGCCAACTGCTAAAAGCATTTATAAATCCATATGTGACTTTGTTATGCGAAATTAGTACGTTCAAATTCACGAACGACGTTGAACTGAAGGGTACGAGGATACGGCTGCATGTAACAACTGTAGTCATAATAATAAAGTTCAACTAAACAACGGTAAAAATACTCAGGAAAATGAAAATGACCAAAACTGAATATTTTACGTCGCTCATTTCGAAATACAGCTAGCAGATTAATCTTACAGGAAATAACAAAAATCAGTGAAATTTGGCGTTATACTAAGCTTGGTTT
Source organism: Thermobia domestica (assembly GCF_964235325.1). Lineage (NCBI taxonomy): Eukaryota > Metazoa > Arthropoda > Insecta > Zygentoma > Lepismatidae > Thermobia > Thermobia domestica. The sequence goes on from NC_137458.1 coordinate 28,330,265, forward strand.
GGGGGGGGGGGAGGCGAGCATCCCCGGTGGGGATACTTCAGTTGACTTCTTTGGGGAGGAACAAAATGTGATTGGGAGGGAAAATCCCCCCAGTAATTCGTACCCTGATATAGGGTGTTTCAAAACAACACTGTCAACATTTGGGAGGTGATTCCTGACACCAAGATAAGACAAAAAGTATAGACCAACCTGGGTGCAGAAATCCGTCATTTCGGAGTTACAGGCTGCCGAAAAAAAAAATAAAAAAATGAACTTTAAAGGTTCATAGCTCCAATACTGTGGGATCTACCTTAGTCGAGTGAAAACTTCCGCTATCCAAAAATACATGTCTCACAATCCTGCGGTACTCATGCAACAATTTTTTTTTTATAAAAGGAAGTTCGGGTACGGGCATATGATTTGAAGTACTCACCAACTAGCTCTATAAAAGATGTTGCGGAAATACCGCAGGATTCTGAAACATGGATATTTGAATAGGGCACATACTAGTTCCTAAGTGAAGTCTTGATCCGACTACGGTAGATGCTAGAATATTGGAACTATATAAACCTTTAAAGCTAACTTTTTCATGTTTTCGGCAGCCTATAACTCTGAAATGACGGATTTCTGCACACAGGCTAGTCTATACTTTTTGTCTTGTCTTGATGTCAGGAATCACCTCTCAAACACTTGTCGGTGTTGTTTTTTAACACGTAAGGCCGGCCCTGTTGCTTCTCCTTTGCAAAATCGTGTTTTTATGAAAGCAATACCAGTCGACCAGATTGGTCAAACAAATCATTCCTCATTTTATTACTGACAAGGAACGGACATGAACGTGTCATCCGGAGGTCCGAATCAAACCTAGTCCATTCGATAAACATAACAAAGATATGTTCATGCACAAAAAATTAGGTGTCATGGGCAACGTCCCTGGGGCCCATTAAACCTGTTTGTATAAAGAAGATCGTGGACTCGCAGTGAAATAGCTATTACATCAACACTGTTCATTGGAAAGTCATGGTTTATGATTCATTCTCTTCTGCATGAAACAAACTTTCCGGAGGTGCTATGTAATGGGGCCCATAATGTACTTGAACAGGAAAAATTGGGAGAATGTTTGGAAAATTCCATCCAAAAATTCCTTCCTAAACTTTGGTCCCCTTTGGAGTGGCCCCGGGTAAAAGCACACAATCCAAATGAATCTTTAAAAAAAAAAAAAAAAAAAAAAAAAACTATATCTAGCGGTTAAGAAATGAGTGTACCAAGTTTCGTTTTGATAAACGGAATAGGTATGAAAGGAAAGATTGTATACCAATACAGTCTGTACATTCAAAACTGAACCTATGACGACCTATAAAGAGAACATAATATAAAAATATAAACGAAGTACTATTTATCCTGATATAAAAAAAAATTACCACATTCTCTGTAGAATGAAGCAAGCGTTTCAATAGTTATCACTAAGGCCCGGGAGTTTACGTTATAACATATATTTATTTTACATGGAAATCAGATAATGGGATGAGATCTTCACGTATCAGGCGAAAACCAGCTGAAATAAGCAAAGTTGATAGGACATATTTTGACATATTTTCTACATTTTCCAATTTGGAAACATATTTTTTCACTTTCTAATTATAAGACATATTTCTATATATATATATATATATTTTGCACAGTTTCATTAACTTCGGTCCGTTTCTCCTTCCCTTTCGCTCGTCAATTTTCAAATTTTGGGTGGGGGCTTTTGGCCCCTAAAACCATTTTCCCTCAGAAAATAAGAAATACGTATTCGTTTATTTCATGTGTAGTATCTACCTGCAAAATTGTATCAAAATCAGAGTATTACACTTGGGAAGTGTTACATGTCAGAATCACACGACGAAATGCCACGTACGATACTTCACACTTAATAAACTTACAGTACAAAAATTCTCCAAGTAAGAAAAAAAGTTTGAAAACCTACTGTATAAACAAACCTCTCAATACAGGGGCAAATAAATATACACTTGGATACAACCCAAACTGCAGCCACTAGCGAAACTATTTTGCTTAATCACACATAAGCCAGGACACAGTAAGTAGATAGCATTATCTGAATATTGGTCTGAAGCGGAAAAAGCCCACTTTGACTACCAACCTTTTAATTTCGAGATTAACACATTTAAAAAACCTTTGTTTTCGTGTTAAACTTTTGCAGCAGATAACAAGTATTAATACACAAAAGTACTTGCGCTCGGGAAACTGACAGTGGTGAACTTTATGCGGTATTAGCAACATTGATCCAGATAGCGCTTGGAACTTGTAGTTAAATGAATTGCTAACAGATGGCAGGAGAGCTCAGTTCACGAGTTCTGCGGAAAAGGAAAATCACTTTCTTCGCAAGAACGAAAAGACCAATCGTTTTTAAAAACATTATTTTATTTGGTTTGTATTATATCAATACTTGACGACAAGACATCGTTTTTATTATCATTTAAAAATAATAAAATATAAGTAATAAAACTATAAACTATTTTCACATTGACGCGGTTTCAATATCGTATGTATACCCTGGTTTCAAGGTAATCGACCTGAAGTTTATTGTACTAGTATAATAAATAATATATATTTTAGTATTGGCTGTAATAAATTTATTATGATTATTTTTTTTTTAGATGAGTGCACCATGTAAAATTAAGATGCTTTGTAAAATTACTTTCTTTTCTTCATCGAGTGCATACAGATGGTCTACATACAACTTTGAGGAATTTATATGTAAGTTGAAATAACGATACTTATTCAAATGTATGTAAAATATTACATTTTGCATCATATTTACGATAACCTCGTTTATCATAATTGTGTTATTTGAATCATGCTCCATTCCCCCTTTCGTTTCATTTATGAATAGAAACAAAATAACAAAAAAAAAAAAAAAAAAACATTATTCTCCCTAAATGTGGATGAAAGGATCACACTTCGCTTTTTGTTACAGATCCTTCAAAATTTCATTTGTACGCTATGAAATTACGGCGTTCTTTCGTTCCATGATTGAACATGATTGAACATTACGTTCACGTAGACACTTCTTTTACGTCGATGAAAAGCATTCCGTAACACAAATTACTGAACTTTAGTTTTATTAACAGTAGATTCCTATTCATGCTGAACTAGTTGAAGTAGAATATAATTTTTTTAAAAAAAACTCAGTTTAGCGTCTCACAATTATGCCTTTAAGGATAAGGAAGACAGATGATTAAGGTAAGTGAATGATAATAACAGAATTGGTGGAATGAGCATGTGGGAGGAAACGGGATGATCCCGAGTAAACCCATGGACACAATGTTGTCCATCACAAATTTACTTGTCCGGGGATCAAACCAGTGACCCTATTCACCAGAGGTAAGTGCTTTACCATTGAGCCACCGTGCCAAATTAGGGGAACCCGATCCAACCATATTATAGTTCATTTGGAAGCCTATCGTGAAAATTTTAGGGGGGCAGCCCCAGGCTCGTAGCCAGTCCAAAAATGTAGGGGGATCCGGTAGAAGTTAGGGGGCCATATTATAGTTCATTTGCAAGTCTACCGTGAAAATTTTAAGGGGGCCAGTGAAAATTTAGTGGGCCGGCCCCCCGTGGATACGGGCCTGGTCTCCAATGCTAACAGAATTGTCAAAATTGGTTGAATAATTTCGAATACTATACTGAATAAACATTATGTTTATTCCAACAGAGGAACTTTTAAAACAATATGAAACAAATAAATAAGCACCCTTTCGTATTAACTATTCATGATTCAAATTTTGTATACTATTGTAACTATTGTGTTACATGTATAACATTGTAACTATTTGCGTCTCAATGGTCAAGTCAGGGTGTCAATTTACCATTCCAGAGAGGAGATGTGGGGCGTCCAGTTCTCTGCTTTTTGCCCATATATATCTATATCTCTATATATTAGAACGTAAATAGATCTAATATATATATATATATATATATATATATATATATATATATATATATATATATATATATATATATAAGATCTCTCTCTGTTCTAACGTACTTCAAAGTAAATACATCTGTTAGAGAAGAGATGTTCCCAGCTCCCAGGTAAGGATGCTCTAGAATTCTGGAATTCTTCAGAATGAAATTCTTAATTCCGGAATCGGAATTAAATATTTAATCATTCCGGAAGTTCACCCCGAAATTTCGAGTTCTTGGAATTCTGGGAATTCCGCCGATATTTCGGAATTCCGGGAATTCCGCCGACATTTCGGAATTTCGGAACTTCAGTCCGAAATTTCGGAGGATCGAAAACTCGGAATTTCGGAATCTTGGAACCTCAGCTAGAAATTTCGAAACTCCGAAACTCGACAATCTCGAAACTTCAGCTAGAAATTTCGCAATTCCAGAATATGAAAACTTCGGTTCAGCAATTCCGAATATTTGAAAATCTGAATGCTCAATGTCGATACGTTGATCCAGTACCGAAATCTCAGAATGTTGGAATTTCGGACTCATGGTCCTCGAAATTGGAGAACCGAGTAACTTTGGATTTTGAAATTTTAGAATTTCTTGATTTCATAACTACAAAAGTTCGGAATCTGGAATCTTCAAGCAACGTGATTATGGGATAGACATCAACACCGAGACAAATGTAATGATGAGACTAATTCCTTTCACCCACTGTCAGTGGCAACAGTGCTCCGTCTTTCTGCAGACCGGAAATTGCTTAGCCAAGGGACTCACTGAATAAAATTTAAACACTTCATTTACTGGTTCTTATCTTGTTCTAAAGTTGTACTCAAAGCAGGTTACTCCATCGTATTCATACATCGTTGCTAGCTGGGCCAGTAGAGGAACACGGAAAGAGTATCGACCAGTTTCTTCTCTGTCTGGTTTCTAAATGACATTTAGAAAATGGGAAATTTAGAACCATGGTGAAGGCATAGATTGCGAGTTTCATGTTTGATACCCAGATGTTTACTTGTACACTTCAGCTAATATTCCTTTGCTATTATTCCACCCTTGTACTCCTTAATGTTCAGAAGTCAGGTTCCGGATACATAGCTGAAATGCTTGTTCTTCGCACCTAGAGATTAAATTTATGAAAAATATTTTAACCCCCCAAGTTCCCTTACGATACACATTTCAATGATTGATTACGCGGTTTATCCCGAAAACTATGGATTCGACACTAATATCGGTAGTTTCCAATTATTTTTAGACGTCACCTCTTCCCACTACAACCATAATGGTACTAGGAGCTCTTGAGAGCTAACTTCAACTTAAACGGCATCGAGAGTGTCAGTGTTCATGTCAGCGACATCGAAAAACTATGAATTCGACACTAATCGGTCCTTTTTCATTATTTTTGCATATCACCCCGTTTCAACCCACCTCCTTGTGGAGCTGTGTGTTAGAGTCTTGCACGGGCCGAATTTTCCGGCCCGAGCCCAATCCAGCCCGAATGTACCTAGGCCCGGCCCGGCCCGGGCCCGAAAAATTTTAAAAGTCTCATTTTGTAACATTTTTCACGGGCACACTTCTTCAACATTTGCCTTTATTCTACTTATTGTTTAACGAAAGTCAATAATTATTAAAGAATTGCAATTAATCGGCCCTAGCCCGGCCCAACTTGAAGAGAAATCAGTGTCGGCCCGCCCAAGCCCGGCCCGGTCCAAAGAAATAACAGAGTCGGCCCGCGGGCCGGGCCGGGCCGGGCTTCGGTCCTCGGGCTGAGCCCAGCCCGTGCAGGTCTCTACTGTGTGTATCAAGTGTGGTTGAAATTGCTTCAGGCGTTCCAAAGTCATGTTAGAACAAACAACAAATCCATTTTTATAAGATAAAGCATTTAATTCTCCTCCCTCATAAGTTTCTTAGTTTTAATTTCTTATATTTGGAAAATGGTAACTTTTCAATAAAATCTTGTGGTTCGGAGCTCACATACATAGTTGATCCCGTAACTAACTGACAGTAAATAGTTTATCACAACGTAGGTTTTGCATACTGCTGTAACGAAGAATTGGAAATAGAATATAAGTAACATTCATATACAGTATTTATAATAACTGTAATTAATACTTGTAAAAAAAACAGGGAAGAAATATACAATCAATCTACATTTCAACACAAAGTAATAATGAAATGCCATATCAATAAAATTTTAATCCTCTCATATTTCTTTAATTTAATGAAAAGCTACAATTTTAGTTTCTATCTTATTTTTTTAATCATAATCGCACAGCTTTACATACTAGCGAATTGTTACTGTTATAACTTACCTGTTCATAAGATTAACAAAATATACCTTTTGTGTTTAATGATATTGCTAATTAAATTTCGTATAAATTTTCATTGATTAGAATGTATATTATTACATTATTACAATTTATATATATATATATATATATATATATATATATATATATATATATATATATATATATATATATATATATATATATATATATATATATAAAGTACCGTGGAAAAACGGAAAAGCACTAGCGTGGGATTTCACATGCTCCGATGCATTTGCTCCTTCCAATTCAGGCAGGTTTCTTAGCCGCTCACAGAGGATTCAACAAAAGACTAAAATACACAAACCTATTGGACAAATATTGGTTTGTAACAGTAGCAATAGAAACCAGTCGGTCCTGGGGTCACGAAGGAGCTAATTTCATTAATGAAGCTGGTCATGGAATAGTGATCAAAACTGGTGATCCTACGAGCTACTGCATTCCTTTTCCAACGTAAAAGCATCGCATGAATGTGTCATCGATCTTAGGCACATTACCTCCTGGTAAAGAACTGGACGAGATTTTTCTTCTATAACCCACAATAAGACGGAAGTACAGACGTCCTAGAAGGCTGACAACCACTTTGACGATGTTCTGAAGAATATTTTGATCCCAGAAACGGAAAATACCTGTAAAGAGACAAGCCAAGCGAAGTGTTTCACAATTTTATTTTAAAATTTGTTGAACCTTAGAATTATAATTATTACTCATATCGTAAGGTCATTGATAGAAAAATTTAGAACTTGTAACCTGATAATTTTAAGTTTACTTATGTCATCGTCGCTATACCGTATTAGGAAGTTGATGATATTTTTTTTTCTAAGTCCATTTGACAAAAAAGTACCACGTACAATTTGCAGTGGAAAGATAACCTATCAACTATGTAAATTATTGTGAACTATATATATATATATATATATATATATATATATATATATATATATATATATATATATATATATATATATCTTTACATATACAATATGTATTACCTCAAATCCAATACTATAATTGTTTAACATATTTAATGCTTATCGAAACATAGTAGTCAGTGATAGAACAACTCTTATGATGGACATAATCAGTTTTTCGATTAAGACTCATGAAAAGTACACTGAGAGGATAGTTATGTTCGTGACAATTTTCGAAAGAATAAATATTTTAAAAATTAGAAATAATATCCTATATATTTGATAGATGCAATTAAACCTGATTGTACATGGAAATTATTTCTACTACAAATTTTTACTTTTTTTAAAATTCTTTTATCATTTCATAGCATTTTTGAGTCTGATTAATCTTACTTGGACATATATAAAAGGCAGAAAGTGGTAATGCAACACATAAGAAACGCAGATCACGGCACACATATTGGAGTGTGAATACAACATGATCTGGGTTTCCTGTGTGTTCTATTACCACTCGTACATGATATATAATCATTTCTGTAGGTAGTGCAACAGTAAAAAGTATACACGCGCACAAGAGATGAGAAGGTCGTTGAAATTTGCTAATTGTTTCACTGCCAATTTGAGTGTACCCAAAACATACTTTTGTCCAGTTCTCTTCCTTGAAGTCAGAACTAAGCAGTAATTTTTGAAAAATCCAATTATTATTATTATATTATTTGTATAATATTTCCTTATGTTTCATAATGATAAGTATGGTAATAGTTTACAAGATTAAAAATATAAATTATCTAGCACATTTGTAACTTAAAATTATCATAATTTTCTGTATTATAAGTTTGTCTACATCGAAATTATCATATGCATACTGTAATTATTGTTCAGTTGCCACCCTTGACTGTGGGAAAAATCCAGGTAAAAGAACCAGATCTAAAGGGAATTCGTAAGGATCTAGGGTTATTTTTCCAGACTTTGTTTCTGGAAGACACTTTATGTGACCAGAACTGTACATGGAACAATTTATTAAGAAAAATAGAAAGAAAAACATATATTCATGATTCAAATTTTAATTCAACGTTCTTAGCGTCAGCTTGTTGGTACTTACTTGAACAAAAGTTATGAACCGGTACCAGAGGTGTCATTTAGAGGGGCCAGAAGGGGCAATTGTACCCCTAAGAGTTTACTAATATACTAGTACAAAACGTGAAAATCTTGTGTTGGTGGTGCTCTTGCTTCCCTGAAGTGAAGTTTGAAATGACGCTCCTGCGTATCGGTACAAATAAAGAACATTATTGATGGTAATTTTTCTGCTGCTAATAAGTGTTGGTAGTTTGAGGGAAATTTCCCTAATGTGATCTAATGAAGGGAAATTTCGTAGGTAAATTTAGCAAAAAAAAAGAAAAAGAAAGAAAGAAAAGAAAAAGAAAAGGGACTTTTTCGATAAAACATGAAAATCCAGAGAAATTCTCACGCTGACTCTTTGGCCAATGTACAACCTTAAATATTTCTTTGTTCTTCAGAAATAAACAAATACTATAGTATATATATATATATATATATATATATATATATATATATATATATATATATATATATATATATATATATATATATATATATATATATGTGTGTGTGTGTGTGTGTGTGTGTGTGCCTGTGCAAAGTAGCATCAGTGATACCAACCTGAAATGTTTCAAAATCCCATCTCGTGACGTAAAAATTCCCATTTTGTACCGAAAATTCCCATATTGCACTAATTACGAAATTTGTATTTAAAAAGTCCAAATATAACACTCATCTTTCTCAATGTAAGTCTAAATGTTCCCAAAAGTTCCAATTCTTCCATAGTAATAACAGATTAAACAAAAATTGAGCAGTCAGGACTTCGAGGACGCGCTCTTTTGTGTAACATGGGAAATAGACGAAAGAACACTTGTTGAGCGGACGCGCTTGAACATAACATTACCTCTCTTGACCTTTCATCCCCGATCTCTGTAGTTGAGTTTTCTACTCCTAAACAAATGCATTACATGTAGATGTGTTCTTCTGGCGGAGAATTGCGACAGCGTGTGGTTGCAACAGCTAGTCAAAACTGTTGTGAAAATAGGACAATACAAGGAACAACCACATTCATGTTTCCATAATTTGAGAAATGTGTTGTAGGTGAGGGAAAAATCCCATATATGTGGTTAATTTCATGAAAAATCTCTTTATCCCATTCTTGAAAATTAAGGCCCAAAAATCCCAGGAAAATGATTTTTCCCACGGGTTGGCATCACTGAGTAGCATTACTTGCACTCATTGGTGGCTGGGTGTATTTGTGTATGTCTTTTTTTAAAAAAAAAAGTCAAGGAAAATGTTTTAAAAAATAATAGAAACAGAAAGCAAATGAATAAAACAAATGAAATTAGCAGTTCCTTTAATATAACTAAATCAATCTTATCACACTTCTGTCATAGGTATTGGACACTCAACAAATAAGGGAAAATTTTGTGTCAGTCAAGGGAAATTTACTTATGGAAACCTACGAACACTGCTGCCAACACTAAAAATTTCAACGACAAGATCATATTGATACATCAATAATCATAGGTACACATTAGTGCTGTTCACATTTCAATTCATGACAATTTCGGTTCTCGGTCTTTTGGAAAATCGAATATCTGAAAATTCGATTTCAAAAACTGAAACTGATATTTTGGTTATGAAAACTAAAAGAAGATTTTTTTTTGGTTTCCAAAACCAAAACTGAATATCAGTTTTGGAAATGGGAAACCGAGAACCAAAAATCGTGTTTGAAAACGGAAAACGGAAAATCGATTTTCCAAGCCGAAATTGAAAATCGATGTTTTTAAATTTCAACTTTCTCAAAAGCTGATTTTCAGTTTCCCGAAAAGTCTTTTTGGACAGCACTAGTACACATCGTGGGTCGAAATATCACTTAAGAATTTCGATCGCGAAATTTGGGATGTCCGGCCTAATTCGGGACATGTGGTAACCGTAGTTCGATTCCCGGAAGGAGCTCATGTGGTTGAGATTCAAGGAGTAAAATATATATCACGTCCTATAACATCTCAATGCTGAATAGCATAACTTTAAATTCAAAACTAACAAATCATAGAGATAACGATCAGTAAATAGCGATCTAAAATCTAAGTATTTACTTTCAGGAATGCTGAATGTTGATGTCGTTCGAAGTGTTTTTCGATAGTTCCTTTGGTTTGATATTTATGTATTTATTAAGCTAGCGAAGGAGTTAACAGCAAACGAGGCCGCCAAGCCTACAAGCTCGCACTCCTTCAAAAAGTAAAAGAGAAAATCTAGAAAATGATGGATGTTGATGCACAAGATGTGAGACGTTACTTACAATTTTAACATTAATTTCGCAGACTTTTTCAGTGTAATTAGTTAAGCTTAAGTATGAAACTTAGTCCGGTAAGCAATGATTGAAAACATTTCAAGTGTATGGAATATTCTGCATTATGAAGGAATATATACTCGCATTATTGTCTGAAAACGATGCAACATTTTTTAAATTGTTTAAATAATATTGTCTAATAATCACTGCCATCTACTATCATTTTATTTTAAGAATATCAAAGAAGAGTGTATGGAATATATTTCTATTAGTTGAATGTAAGAGAAATAGATCACAACGCTACAAAACAAGTTCTTTTCTAGTCTTACTAGTTATATATATATAGGGTGTTTCAGATAAAACGTCCAGGTAAATCCGAAACGGCTGAGAATAAAAAGATGAAACAAAAACTGAGATAGGAAAATGTCATAGGGCGCATCACATGGTGTTGTGGTGACCCCCAGGGCCCTCCTTCAAGGGGGCCCAGGGGCCAACTTCAAATTTTCAATAGGAACATGTATTGAATCATACCTCATTTAATAGTACTTGAAAAACGAAACAACTTTTGTAGGAAACAATTTTCGATTTGGGCCACCGTTTTTAAATGGCCGCAAAAAGTGGGTATTGTGTGAGATAAAACATCCAGTGCTTATAAATCCGAAATGGCTGAGAATAAAAGGATGAAACAAAAACTGATATAGGAGAATGTCATAGGGCGCATCACATGGTGTTGTCGTGGTGACCCCAAGGGCCCTCCTTCAAGGGAGCCCAGGGGCCAACTTCAAATTTTCAAATGGGAACATGTATTGAATCATACCTCATTCAATAGTCCTTGAAATACGAAACACCTTTTGTAGGAAACAATTTTCGATTTGGGGCACCGTTTTTGAAATGGCCGCAAAAGTCCTGTTCAGTTTGAAGTTGGCACCTGGGCCCCCTTCACGGAGTTTCCTGAGGGTTACCACAACAACACCACTTGATATGCTTTATCATCGTTTCTATCTCAGTTTTTGTTTCATCTCTCTATTCTTAGCCGTTTCTGATTTAGGCTTATAAGCACTGGACGTTTTATCTGATGTAGGACTCACTTTTTGCGGCCATTTTGAAAACGGTGGCCCAAATCGAAAATTGTTTCCTACAAAAGTTGTTTCGTTATTCAAGTACTATTGAATGAGGTATGATTCAATACGTATTCGAATTTAAAAATTTGAAGTTGGCCCCTGGGCCCCCTTGAAGGAGGGCCCTGGAGGTCTCCACAACAACACCATGTGATGTGCCCTATGACATTTTCCTATATCAGTTTTTGTTTCATCTTTTTATTCTCAGCCATTTCGGATTTATAAGCACTGGATGTTTTATCTGATATAGGACCCCCTTTTTGCAACCATTTAAAAACGGTGGCCCAAATCGAAAATTGTTTCCTACAAAAGTTGTTTCGTTTTTTAAGTACTATTGAATGAGGTATGATTCAATACATGTTCCTATTTGAAAATTTGAAGTTGGCCCCTGGGCCTCCTTGAAGGAGGGCCCTCGGGGTCACCACAGCAACACCATGTGATGCGCCCTATGACATTTTCCTATCTCCGTTTTTGTTTCATCTTTTTATTCTCAGCCGTTTCAAATTTATAAGCACTGGACGTTTTATCTGAAACACCCTGTATATATATATATCGGGTGTCAAAAAATTCCACCGACAAACTTTGGGAGGTAAATCCTCTCATACGAAGAAAAAAAAGTCTTAGTAAACATGGGTCCGGAAACGCGTTGTTTCGGAGATATAAGGCGCCGAAACCGTGGAAAATGAATCTTCAAATGCGTATATTTCAGAAACTATTCAACGTAGACGGTGCGGTTTAAAAACTCACCAACGAAGTCATACCTGCTCTTGTTAAACATGCATGTTTCATAATCTTGCAATGCCTGCGGAAGGGATTCCCCAAAGGAGCATAGGGATTCCCGGATAATCTGCCGAGTGAAGATGGCTCGAAAGGGGTATGAATGGACGACTTCCTCACCCGTTAACAGTACTTCCTGGTACCAAGACGATAACTCAAACGGATACAAAATAATGGACACTTGTATACCTGCTGTGTGTGGTTGCATAACCGCCACATACGGATGATGCCCAATAATGAATTTCGGAATATGAAGTACTGTGAATATGCAGTCGAAGGTTCGTAGTGAGGCACGTGCGGTGTTGCTACAGCATAACACACGAAGCAGAGTGATTGAGAGCTGTTGAAACTAGATGCAAACCCGCTATCAAAATGTACATAAATTATCGTGGACAAATGTATGTTAAATATGCAGCATTGTGGAGTATAGTATTAACATACGTAAAAAGCAGCTGACAAATGACCTCCTGGGAATAGCGATAATGTGATTCACATATTAGTAGCATAGTTGGTGCCGTGCAATGCTGTAAAGCATAACCTCCAGTCACACAAATAAAATACACAAAGCACAAAGACAGAAGAAGACGAGTCAATGCAGGAAATGGTGTTTGTAATTCACTTGTACCTTACAACGTCACGAAATCTACTAAAAATGTGAACCGTTGACTTCAATACACAAGAGATAGCGTCGAAGCCCTTCGTCTCGCACACTAGGTAAAACGTCGTGGTTAACACGAATTCTTGCGGAAGCCTCGACAATGTGGCCCACAAGGTCCAATTCATTCTCCACTGGTGTCTGGTAGATCAACTCCTTCATGTGTCCCCATAGGTAAAAGTCGATAGGTGTCATATCCGGTGATCTAGGAGGCCATGCTACAGGACCAGCATGCCCGATCCTTCGATTCCCAAACATATCAGAAAGTACATTTTGAACACGCCGCGGCCGATGGGGTGGACCTCCGTCATGCTGGAACCACATTTGTCGCCGGACTGCAAGGGGGACATTTCTAGGAGTTCCGGGAGTACCTATGAAAGAAACACACTGTAAGTATGCATGTTCAGTCGTGGAGGTAATACAGAAGATCCTACTAAGACATTATTCACTATACCGGCCCACACATTAACTGTGAATCGTTCTTGATGACCTCGGCGAAACATTGCATGCGGATTGTTTGCTGCCCACATATGCCTATTATGAGCATTGTAACATCCGTCACCGAGTAAAACTACTCTCATCTGTGAACAAAACATGCCGCGCGAACTGCGGATTCTCCACACACTGCCGCAGGTATCATCGGGCAAATCGCACACGTGTGGGATATGGATAGAAATGTTCTTTATGTAGGACGTTCCACATTTGCTGGTGCTGAACATGCAACACATGTCCAACGACCCGCGTGCTTTTTCAGGGATTTTGTTCAAATTGGTCCAACACATTCTCTTCGAATGCTGGTGTTCTCACTGTTCGTGGTCTTCCTGCATCAGGCCGGTGTATATGTAAGGAACCTTATTCTCGCAGCTGCCGATCAATTGACGTAAATGTAGTGTGATGGGGGCACCGTCGTTCTGGAAACGTTCCCTATACAGTCTTTGTGCCTCCCTTGCATTTCCCAAAGCTGCACCATATGCCAGATGCATATCACTTAGTTCTGCCCAAGTAAACTCCATTTCCCACTACGGTGTTTTATAAAGCACAGACAGTAAGCACTGCGCACAAGCACTGTTAAGTTTGTAGCAAGAGGTGAAAAACTTGTCTGTGTAGTAGTCTGTGGTTTTAGTAGAGAATAAAGGAGGCAAAATCGCAACAGTTTTAGAGGAAGATTAAACGGGTAGTTTAATTCTGTTCCTAACATTTTGGTGACCTCGAGACGTAATAGAAACTTGCAAGAAAGTACAAATTATTGTCTCAGTAATTTTGTGTGAATACAAAGAAAGAAAATATGGAATCCTTGGTACAAAAAAGAAAAGTAGTACGGGCATCTTTCACCCGTGCACACAATGCCTTGTTAGTAGTGCTCAAAGAAGAAACTGTTTCAGAAAAATCTGTAAGGACAAAGTTCGCTACATTAGAAAGATTATCTGGTGAACTAGAAGAGTTAACCGGGAAAGTGACTGAATTGATTTTGCAAGATTCTACGAAAACAGAGGAGGACTTCGGTAAGGCAGAAGAGAATAGAGAAAAGATGGATGCCGCTCGTATCGAGGTTGAAATGTTTTTTTAGTGCTCGTGCAGTGTCAAACAAAGGTAGTGGAGTGTCAGTGGTGTCTTCGCCTACTTCAAGGAGAAAGTTGAAGCTGCCAAAAATTGAACTAATAAAATATGGAGGTGAAGTTAAAAACTGGTTGAGTTTCTGGAGCCAGTTTAAAAGAATTCATGAGGATAGATTGATGGAAGAAGAAGACAAGTTCCAGTACTTGATCCAAGCCACGGTACAAGAATCCAGAGCTCGTGAAATAGTGGATAGTTTCCCGCCTACAGCAGAGAATTATTCTAAGGTTATTGAATGTTTGAAAAATAGGTTTGGTAGGGAAGAATTATTAATAGAATTTTATGTGAGGGAACTGCTTGGATTAGTCATTAAAAACGCTACAAGTACAAAGTGCAAGGTTGATACGTCACAGTTGTATGATAAACTTGAATCGTACTTGAGAGCACTAGAATCCATAGGAATGACTACTGATAAGTATGCTGCGATGTTATTTCCATTGGTTGAATCGTGCATACCAGAGGACATTTTAAGAGTGTGGTTGAGAAATGCTAGTGTCACAATAAGTAGCGAGGATGGGCAAGAAAGAACATATGGTGACAAGTTAAACCAGTTGTTGGCGTTCTTGAGAGCAGAAGTTGAAGGTGAGGAAAGAATGTCACTTGCAAAAACGGGTTTCAAGTTAATGGAAGCTTCCAATAAGAGGGAGAAAAGGAAGAGAGAAGAGGAGCACGTTATGACCGCGAGTGAATTGTTTGTGGGTGAACAAAATAAAAATTCTGTTAGTTGTATTTTTTGTGATAAGCATCACGAAAGTAAGGAATGTTTTCATGCTTCAAAGCTTTCTTTGAACAAGAAGCAAGAAGTCGTAAAAAAGAAAAAAGCGTGTTTTGTTTGCTTAAAAGTTGGGCATTTTTCAAAGGCGTGCAAAGCAAAAGTGCAGTGTGTTATTTGTAAACAAAAACATTGGGTGATTATGTGCGCGGAGCTACCTTCCGAACGTAAGGATACTAGCGAGTCGGAAAAGGAGGAAGAGAAACCTAAAGCTACCCTATCTAATCAGTGTTGCACACAAGAGGTTGTGTTACAAACTTTATCTGTAGTGTTGGAAGCTAACGGTAAAAGGCGCATTGTAAGGGCGCTCATTGATTCAGGTTCTCAGCGATCCTACATTTTGTCTAGTACTGCTAAAAAGATGTGTTACACACCAGTGAAAACTGAACAAGTAATACATGCGTTATTCGGAGGTGGTTCTTCGAAGAAAACAGAACATAAATGTTACAATATAATGTGGAAAAGTAAGGTAGGTAATGGTGCAGTTGAAATACAGGTTTTGGATCAAACTGTTATTTGTAATCCCATACCAAAACTAAAACCAGTTCCTTGGCTTGAAGAGTTGAAGGCAAATAATATAATTGTCTCAGATATTGGTGTCGGTTCTCTAAAAATCGAAATATTGTTAGGTGCTGATGTTATGGGTAAACTTTATACTGGAACTTTGCATCACTTAGATTGTGGTCTAACTGCTATTCAAACTGTGCTAGGTTGGGTAGTAGTCGGAAAATTGGTCGAGCATATGAGTGAAAGTGTTCATTCTATGGTGACTCTTACTCTTTTGAATCAAAATACACGTTTAGCAGATTTGTGGAATTTAGAAGCCATAGGAATTTCTGACCCATGTGAAACCTTGAGAAAAAGTGAAATAGACGCAGCGGTTTTAGATCATTTTGAGAAAACTGTAACTGTTAACGAAGAGGGAAGATATGAGACTTGTTTACCTTGGCTAGATGGCAACAGTGATATTCCCGATAACCGAGATCTATCGGAGAAGCGACTAAGAAAAGCAACTGAGAAATTAATAGCGGATGGAAAGTTTGATGAGTATAGCTCAATTTTTGAAGACTGGAAAAATGAGGGAATTATAGAAGAAGTTCCAGAAGAAGAGTTAGGTAATCGAGGGCATTATTTACCTAATCGGGGAGTTTTTAAAGTAAATTCCACTACAAATGTTAGACCTGTTTTTGACGCTTCGTGTAAAGAAAAGGGATCTCGTTCCTTAAATGATTGTCTAGCAAAGGGACCTAATTTGTTGGAACTTATTCCTGCCATTCTCATGAATTTCAGAAAGAAAGGAATAGGTGTTGTTTCGGACATAAGAAGAGCTTTTTTACAAATCTCTATTACTCCAGCAGATCGCGATTACTTACGTTTTTTGTGGTGGCAAGATTATAATGAACAGGTGATTAAAGTGTTTCGACACCGCAGGGTAGTTTTTGGAGGTAACTGCAGTCCCTTTCTTTTGCATGCTGTGATAGACCACCACTTGAAACAATACAATTATCCTTATAGTAGTGTAACTGAAAAGCTTAAAACTTCCATGTATGTTGATAATTGTGTAACATCCGTTGATTCTGAAAATGAATTGAAAGAGTTTATTGAACAAGCAACGAACATTATGGCTGAAGGAAAATCTGAGTTAAGAGGGTGGGAGCATACTACGTTGTGCAAGGAAAAACAGAAATGTGTACCAATATCTGTTCTAGGTTTATTGTGGGACAAGCAAGATGATGTTTTATTTTGTGATCTAAAATTAAGTGAGAAACCTCCTGAACAAGTAACGAGAAGAGTTGTTTTGTCCTTTGCACAACGAGTGTTTGATCCAATTGGTTACAGTTGTCCTGTTACTCTTTTTCCAAAACTCTGGTTACAGGAAACGTGGAAAGAAAAGTTGAGTTGGGATACTGAATTACCGGAAGAAACAAGCAAATAGTTTCTTAAATGGTTAGAAGAACTTACTTTGTTAAGGACTGTGAAAATACCCAGGTGTGTTTCGTTTGTAGACATAAAATCTTCTAGTTTACACATATTCTGTGATTCATCTAAAATGTCCTATGCTGCAGTAGTGTTTTTGAGAACTGAGGTTAATGGCACTGTTTCAGTACAATTATTGCAAGCTAAATCGAGAATCGCGCCACTGAAGGGTATCACTATACCTAGATTAGAATTACTGGCATGTTTCATAGGAGCTCGTTTAGCGAATTTTGTGAAAACAGCAATGGGTTTTGAAAAGATCAAAGAATATTTTTGGACGGATTCGACTACAGCTTTGTGTTGGATACAGAGTGAAGGACCATGGGCAACATTTGTTAATAATAGAGTGAAGGAAATACGCAATTTAACAAATGTAGAAGATTGGCGTCATATTTCAGGGCAGCATAACCCGGCGGACCTGCCTTCACGAGGATGTTCAGTTAGTAAACTATTAGAATCGCAATGGTGGGAGGGTCCCCAGTGGCTCAAGCAAGAAGAAACAGACTGGCCTCGATCTACTGTCATGACAAATAAAGAAGAAGTAAGTGCTGAAAGAAAAAAGGGATTGGTGATGAGCATGTATGTTGCGAGTAAAGAAGATCCATGGTACTGTACCTATTTTTCGAAGTATTCCAAGATAGTAAGAATGGTTGCTTGGATTATTCGATTTTGTCACAATGCAAAGAAATCAAACGAACGAGTTTGCGGAGAGCTGACAGCTATTGAGCTTAATTCAGCAGAACGTATTTTAATCAGGAACGTACAAGACGAAAGTTTTTCAACTGACAGGAAGTCCGAATTAAAGTCTCTTGATATTTTCCAGGATAAGGAAGGTATTTACCGAGTAAAGACGAAGCTAATAGAACGTCAGGATGAAGAAGATTTTAAGTTCCCTATGATTCTACCTAGTAAACATAAATTGGTGGAATTGCTTATTTTTGAGCAACATGTCAGTGTGAATCATGCTGGTGTAAGTGTAGTATTGACTTCTCTCTGAGAAAGATTTTGGATTCTCAAAGGTAGAAGAACGGTAAAAAGGATTCTTGCTCAATGTGTTAGATGTAAACGACATGAGACAATAGGGATTCAGTGCATGCCCGCTCCGCTACCTGAAGAGCGAATACGAGATGCTTCTCCATTTGAAGTAACCGGTGTTGATTTAAGTGGCCCTCTTATTTTGAAAGATGGTACAAAGGCTTGGATTATCCTATTTACGTGTGCTGTGATAAGAGCTGTCCACCTTGATCTCACTACATCTTTGTCCACTAAGAGTTTCCTGCTTGGATTTAGAAGGTTCATTGCTCGGCGAGGACGTCCGAAAATTGTGTTTAGTGACAATGGAACAAATTTCGTAGGCGCAAGTAATTTTCTCAATGAAGTGGATTGGAATGAAATACAAAGAGAAGCCTCAGTAAGAAGAATCGAATGGAAATTCAATCCGCCTACAGCGGCATGGTGGGCTGGTTTCTGGGAGAGACTTATACAGGTTGTCAAAAGGCTTCTAAGAAGAGTATTGGGACGTGCATCTCTACAGTATGAGGAGTTACTGACCATTGTATGTGATTGTGAGGCGACCGTAAATTCAAGTCCTCTGACTTATGTTTCTGATGATCCACATGATCCCATTCCTATTACACCTGCAATGTTCTTGCAAGATATTTCTAATGTAGGTGTACCAGATTTAGATAATCTGGATCGTTTCTATTTTGACAAGAAATTTCGACATCAACAGAATTTGAGAGATACTTTAAGGAAACGCTTCCGGAGTGAATATTTAAGCTAATTAATACAACGGCCTGGGAAGACAGATACTTCTCAAAACATCAAGAAAGGTGATGTAGTTCTGTTAGAACTAGAGGATAAGAAGAGAGTGGCTTGGCCCTTGGATAGAGTCATAGATGTGTATCCTGGTAGAGACGGACTGTACAGAGTTGTTCATTTGAAAACTTCATCAGGGGAGATGATTCGACCCATTCAACGTGTTTCCTTTGGAAGTAACTTCTGGTGAGGAATTACCTGCAAAGAAAGTTAAAATGATTTCAAATGTAACTAAAGTTGAAAAGACTGTAACCACAAGGAGTGGTAGGCAAGTGAAATTCCCTAAGAAATTTTTAGATTAAGACTGTACCTTATGTAATATATATTTTTTGTTTGATTAATGTATTAATCAAAGGTGGGAGGATGTTAAGTTTGTAGCAAGAGGTGAGAAACTGTTGTAGCAAGAGGTGAAAAACTTGTCTGTGGTTTTAGTAGAGAATAAAGGAGGCAAAATCGCAACAGTTTTAGAGGAAGATTAAACGGGTAGTTTAATTCTGTTCCTAACAAGCACGTCGCTTCCAGAATACACGTTAGTCTTCGGTAGACTAGCTTCTTTAGGTACTCGTCTGTCATATGGCTTAGAGTCGAATCCCACTAACAGCATGACTCTGTTAATCAATGTTTATTTTATCTCTTCTATCGTATTTTTGTTCCTATAAACAGTTTTGGACGTAAGACAAACGCTATGTACTGTCATTTCAAGGACAATGTCTTTTTGTTGAATATTCTGGACTCAGTTAAAATTATCGTGTGAAGCTGAAATACCTCTTACATGTTTTAATATTTAAAGAAGACCAGAAACCAATTTCCTTACACACAGTAAAATGATAATCAATGTTGTTTTTGTTTTTCAAGGTCGACAATACCCTACAGAGTTCGACTGCGTGTGCATTTAAGTGCAGAATAAATCTGTTTACATTATGAGAGTTAATGACATCCGACGACTAAAGTTCAGACACAAACGCAGGTGGTCTTGCGGCCAGAGCGTTTATAGAGGTACCATCTTGGCATTCGACTTGTGAAACTGAAGAAAGCCACTCAGAATGGTTGAACAAAGAGTGGCGAATCTAGGGTGGGGTCGGGGGGCCTTGGTCCCCCAATTTTGGTGCGTTACTAGAAAATCACTAATGTCATAAATACCAAAACGCAGTCCAAATTACGTATTTTACATAGCAAAATACTGACACCCCCTCCCCCGCCAGTTTTTACTTTCAAGATCGGCTACTGAACACAATGATTGTACCCGGTTCTCTCTACACTTAATCTACTGTGGTTGCTAAATTGGAATAGGCGTATAGATTTGAGGATCCAGCAGTTGCATTGTAAGCAAAAATAAACATGAGAAGTGTATGACGTTATGATTATTAATTTGTAATAACGTCCCCGCCTTATAGACCTAACAAAATGGACACGAAGGCAATCTTGATGTAACTTTAAATGGAGGAATAAAGACAAGATATAAAATATGAAGGTGGTTTATTGTTCTGTTTACATATTTTGGAATCCGTTAACACGAGCGGCTTGGGTACCCGAAGAGAAAACGAAACCGTAGCAGGACTTACGTTTAATTTAACGAGCTAAACCAATTCATTTAGATATCACATTCGCGCACTACAGTATCATTCAATTGTACGTTTATAACGATTGTTTATTGTTTGATTGTTTATTTGTTAAGATGTTCAACGTCCCTTTTCAGCAGCGGCGCTATATGGAGACGGGACCCAAAGTTTCAAATGCGATCCGATCCATCTCTTAGTTGTTGAGTCCAAAGCTTGGACTCTTAGTGGGGATTGACCCCGCGACACGGCGCGCCAACGTGCAACCTTGCTTTCTGTTGCTTCCTTGCTTATCCACGTAACGATGTAACAACTGAAAGGAACAAGTACCATTGAAATCAGGTGGATGGTTGCAGACTTATTAAGATAATGCATATGATTTCAAATCACAAATCTCTTATACATTTAATCAGATCATTCATGTAATGTACTTAACATTGGGTCTCGTTCATTAGTGACATTCACTCAGTTCACTAGACATAACGATATTTGTAGCCATTGCTAAACATTACGCATATCTGGAAATGTGCTGACTGTATTCGCTATCGTGCTATTTGGGGGTTTCCTTTGCATCAAGTGTTTTCACAATTTTAAGCACTCTGCTTCTTGTTATGCTGTAGCAACACCGCACGTGCCTCACTACGAACCTTCGACTGCATATTCACAGTACTTCATATTCCGAAATTCATTATTGGGCATCATCCGTATGTGGCGGTTATGCAACCACACACAGCAGGTATACAAGTGTCCATTATTTTGTATCCGTTTGAGTTATCGTCTTGGTACCAGGAAGTACTGTTAACGGGTGAGGAAGTCGTCCATCCATACCCCTTTCGAGCCATCTTCACTCGGCAGATTATCCGGGAATCCCTATGCTCCTTTGTGGAATCCCTTCCGCAGGCATTGCAAGATTATGAAACATGCATGTTTAACAAGAACAGGTATGACTTCGTTGGTGAGTTTTTAAACCACACCCTCTACGTTGAATAGTTTCTGAAATATACGCCTTTGAAGATACATTTCCCACGGTTTCGGTGCCTTATATCTCCGAAACAACGCGTTTCCGGACCCATGTTTACTAAGACTTTTTGTTTCTTCGTATGAGAGGATTTACCTCCCAAAGTTTGTCGGTGGAACTTTTTGACACCCTATATATATATATATATATATATATATATATATATATATATATATATATATATATATATATATATATATACAGTGGGATCCAGGATATGATCAAGGGAGGGGCTAAACCATAATTTTCCGCTTTATCCAGCGTAAGGCAGGATTGAAGCCCTTTTTATCCAGTGTATACCTGAGCGTCAAGGAGAAGCTATAGCCTCCTTGGATCCACGCCTGTATATATATAACTCTATGGCCTATGGAACGCGGAGGTTCAATGCTGCGTTCGCAAAAGCTCTCCACTGACTTCTATCCTTAGCCTGCTGAATCCAGTTTCTACTTTGGATTCCTATTTCTACGAGATTCATCCTAATATTTTTCTCCCATCTGCGCCTAGGTCTTCGTAATGGTCGTTTTCCGATTGGTCTTCCAGTCAAGACTTTGAAAGCGTTCCTACTTTCTTCCATTCTAGCTACATGACTCGCCCATCTAAGCCTCCTAGACTTGATGACCCTAACAATGTTGGGTAAACCGTATAAATTATGTAGTTCCTCGTTATAAAGTTTCCGCCATTCCCCATTCCCGTTCCTCTTGGGTCCGATAAATATATATATATATATATATATATATATATATATATATATATATATATATATATATATATATATATATATATATATATATATATATATATATATATATATATATATATATAATTCTCTTCTGCAATAAAGACAAACACAGAGAAAGAAAGAGAGAAGACAATATCAGGGGCGGCTTTAGGATTTTAATTTTGGGTAGGCCCACTCCCTCGCTTTTGGATACATATGCACATTTGATTGATTAATGACAGTAGGAAATTACTTTTACAGTAGTGGTTGATGCTATTTATTATATAATTATCTACCATTAATATAAATAGTGGAAAATATATTTACTCTTTATGTATCTTTTAGCGTTTATATATTTTTCAAAATTTTTGGGCAGGCCCGTGCCTACCCGGCCTACCCGCTAAAGCCGCAACTGCACAATATTCTTATTAAATTTATTCATTTAGGGTAAAATTCGTTTTTTTTTCTTTGTCTTCACTTTACTTTACAGTATCCACCAAAATTCTAATTACCGGAATGAACATTTTAATTTTGGAATCGAAAAAAAAAAAATGAAATCTTTGAGTTTTACGTCCCACGGTTATGCCGGTAAGGCTAAAGGAGACGGTGATGATGAGTAATGAATGAAATGGTGGAATGAAGAAAGTGGGAGGAAACGGGAGAACCCCGAGAAAACCCACGCACACGGTGTTTGTCCACCACAAAGTTCACTTGGCGGGGGCTGGGATCGAACCCGGGACCCCTAGCACCAGAGGTGAACGCTCTACCACTGAGCCACCGCGGCCCCCAATTTTGGAATCGAGATTAATATTCTAGTCATTCGGGAATCTCGAATCCTCATCGGAAATTTCGGAAGATCGGAATTTCGGAGTTTCGAAACTAATCCAAAATTTCGGAAGATTGGTATTCCGAAGTCTCGAAACATCGGAAATTTCGGAATATCATAATTCCGGTACCTCGAAACATGATCAAAAATTTCGGAATATCGTAATTCCGGAATCTCTGAACACGACCCGAAATTTCGGAAGATCGGAATTCCGGAATCCGAAACATGATACGGAATTTCGGAAGATCGGAATTCCAGGATCTCGAAATTTTAAAATTCCGGAATTCCGAAAGTACAGAATTCCAAAAATTCCGGAATTAAATATATTCCGAATTCCGAAATGAAATTGCAATTCTGAACACCCCTACACCCTGCCAACCACAACCACTATTTGTTTACATTTCGGCATGTGAAAATCTAAGCAATCAGAGTTCCTCGAATTTGGCAGAACAGATGTTCCTATACGGCATCAAGAAAAGATCAAAAATATGCTACAAAGTGCTTGAGAGTCATTCGGCAGAACAGGAAGAACAAGCGGATCTTTAGGCAGAACAGGAAAGAATCAGCGAATCATTAGGAAGAAGAGGAGGGAATCAGTGGTTCATTATGCAGAGCAGGAAGGAATCAGTGGATAACTAGGCAGAACAGGAAGAAATTGGCAGATCATTAGGGAGAACAGAATGGACTCACCATTAATATAAATCCTAATGATCATTAGGCAAAACAGGGAGGAATCAGCAGATTATTAGGCAGAACAGGAAGAAATCAGTGGATCATTAGGAAGAACAGGAAGGAATCAACAAATCATTATGCAGAACAGGAAGGAATCTACGCATAATTAGGCAGAACAAACAGGAACCAACGAGTCATTAGGCAGAACAGGAATAACTCAGTGGATCATTATGCAGAACAGGAAGCAATCAGTGGATAATTAGGCACAACAGGAAGGAATCAGTGGATAATTAGACAGAACAGGAAAGAATTGGCAGATCATTAGGCCGAACAGAATGGACTCAGTGGATCATTAGTTAAAACAGCGTGGAACAGGCAGAACAGGAAGGAATCTGCGGGTCATTAAGCAGAACAGGAAGGAATCAGCATGTCAATTTGTTCCTCTTGGCATGATCTGTTGATGTTTTTATTTTCTTTAAACACTAATAATACTTACTTGTATAAGGGTGTACTTGAGCATAAATCTCACCTCAGTAGATGGCGTGGTTGTCGTTCAGCATGAATTTTTGGGTTTACACGAAGTATTTTTTTTTTTTATTTCTCGCAAGCTACGGATGAGATATGAGATTTTACAAAGATGCATATAATTCTACTGAATGAGATCTTCCAATTGGTATATCTTTGATTTCTGTACAATATTTTAAATGTTAAACACTAATAAATATTGTAGAATTGTTAATATTTTCTGACAAAGGTTATGTATCGGAAGAAAAATTTCTTTTCCTGAGAAATAAACTGTGTATTTCCGATGGCACATTCACAAAGAAATACGGCTTATGAAAATCTATATTTTATATTCTCTTCGAGCCGCGTAACAACATGTCGAATATAGGAGGGGGCAAGTCTTTTTGTTGCGCCCCTCTCTCAACAGCGCCCCCCATCAGAGCGCGTAATTTCCACTAATTTTTACAGTATTACTGTTAAGTATTTTTTTCGTGTGTGTGGGAAAATAATTGTAATTTTACGAAAACAGCTAATTTGAAAAAGTAAAATATTAGACTTAGTTGAAGTAAAGACAGCTTCTTCACCCATCCAATGTATTCATTCAACACAAGAGTCGTACATTAGTAAAACTAGTAGGCCTCATTTGATTTGCGTCGGGATACGTATGAAGTACAGTTTACTATTAATTAATCACTAAATAGTACGACATGTTTGTTCCGTATACGTTCGGCACTGAAGCCACATTCACACTCTCCAGAACTCATAGGCTGAAGACATATCACAACGACAAAAATTTTTTTCTAAAGTCATCAAGTGATTCTCACAATACACTTACACTCACACTTTTCTTATTTTACTTTCACACCAAATTAATCTTCAAGTGTTTCAGTACATAGATTGAACTGCACTTTGTATTGATATACAGGCCCGTATCCAGTATCTCATAAGTCCCAGACGCAACTAGTATCTCATAAGTCCCACGTTGATTGCGTAACCATGATATCAAGTTCTTGAAATTTATACATCTTGAAATGTGTTGTTCGGGTTGCTTAAAGTCAAACTGACAGACAAGAAAAAAGTATCACCGCCGTTCCAGAAACACTATTGTTTCAGATACTCTTCAATACCTAATATTAAAGCTGAAAAGGTTTCATAATTTTGTTCATATTTCAGAAGAAAATGTTTCACTAATAGCAGCAGCATAATATGATTAGTTTAAGGAACTGGAGCAACAAAGCTTAATGCGGTGGCTCTTACCTTTCATTTTTCTTCAGAATACAGTATTTTTTTTAAAGTTCGACTATGATGGGAAAAGAAAGTTGGAACACGCTGTTGTTTCTTCGCTAAATATGAAATATTAAAAGAAAAAGAATCCCAAGCCAAAAAAGCATGGAAAAGATATTCGTTTTTTTTTAAAAAAGCAGTTTTTTTTCGAGACCTTCAAGCACTATTCAGAACAGTTATTGTTCCCACCACTAACTTTTCACTAGAACTTTTTTGTCGTTAAACATTGTTCTAAGAACTGTACAAACAATTCATTCGAACTAGAAAACCCTATAAATTAACCCTTTTGAGATTTCCACTTTTTAAGGTAAATTCTAGACTTTCAGTCAAGCAGCTATTGCGTCGAGATTATTTATCGTAGAATCATGGTTTATACCACGTTTTATTTGGAATGAAACAGTGTTTTCCTAATTTGTAAATTTCCTTAATATGTACCTAACGCAATAAAATTCCTGTCCAAATTGGGAAAAAATGATTTTTTTAGAAGTCCCCATTTCCTGCGAATTTCTTCCCTCCGGCACACAACATGGACATGCAAATGTTACCAAAAAAAAAACTTTGCTTCATTCTAAACAAAACGAGGTATGAACCATGATACTGGAGTAAATAGTCTTGGTGCTAAAATTCATTTACTATTTTTTCCTAATATCTAACTAACTAACTAACTCTATGGCCTATGGAACTCGGAGGTTCATTGCCGCGTTTACAAAAGCTCTCCACTGACTTCTATCCTTAGCTAACTGCATCCAGTTTCTACTTTGTATTCCATCTTAATATTGTCCTCCCATCTGCGCCTAGGTCTTCCTAATGGTCGTTTTCCGATTGGTCTTCCAGTCAAGACTTTAAAAGCGTTTCTACTTTCTTCCATTCTAGCTACATGACCTGCCCATCTAAGCTTCCTAGACTTTACGATCCTAACAATGTTGGGTAAACCGTATAAATTATGTAGTTCCTCGTTATGAAGTTTCCTCCATCCCCGTTCCTCTCGGGTCCGAATATTCGTTTCAGGATCTTGTTCTCAAATACTTTCAGTCTATGCTCTTCCCTCAGTGTAAGTGACCATGTTTCGCAACCATACATAACAACAGGCATGATTATCGATTTATATATTTTAAGCTTCAAATTCCTCGACAGAATTCGCGACGATTAGAGATTTTGAACCGAATAGTAACACGTATTCCCTGCTTTTAGTCGACATTTAATTTCTTCGTGAATATGATTTTTCTCTGTTAATATTGATTCTAGATATTTGAAACTATCCACTTTATCAAAAGTATTATTTAATATTTTAACGCATTCATAATTTGCTGTGTCCCGGTCGCGACGCACTTCATGTATTTAGTTTTCTCTGCATTTACTTCTAAACTTATGTCCCTGCAAGCGTTTAATAAGATCTCTGCATTTCTTTCTATTGTTCTCCTATCATCCCCTATTAAATTTACATCATCAGCATATGCCATAACCTGGTGAATACTGTTCAACTCTAGGCCCTGGTTGCTATCTTTGATTTTCCTTATAGCGTATTCTAGAACGAACTTAAATAATAATGGCAACAACGCGTCTCCTTGTTTCAGGCCATTTTCGACGTGAAAGCTCGTAGACAAAAAATTTCCTACTCGGACTTTATATCTACTATTGTTATTCAACAAGCTCTAGAGTCAAGACTCTTTATCGTAGGATCATAGTTCGTAACTCTTTGTATTTGTAATGAAGGAATGTTTCAAATTGTACCATTCAAATTTCCCCATTATGTACCAGATGTGAAAAAATCCCGCTCAAATTGGGGAAAAGATTTTTTATCAGGAAAAAATAACCTTTTTGAGAATTTCTTCCCCCATATACATGCTAGCGCCACGGCAGTGGTACAGTTCGAAAAGTTACTTTATTACAAACAAAATGAGGTACGAACCATAGTCCTACAATGAACACTCTTGACGCTAAAGCTTATTGAATTACAATACATTAGTAACTATTACCCAAAAATGGGGAGGGAAATTTAGTAAATCAACTCTAGCACCAAGACTATTTATTCTAGGATTATGTGCCTTTGTGCTGTATGACTATGGTTTGTGCCTTTTTGTTTGTAATGAACCAGTGTTTTAAATCGTATCACTTTCATATCCCTATCATGTACCTGAGGGGAAAAATTCCCGCCCAAAATGTATAAAGAAAAGTGGGGAATTCAAATTTTCAAAAATTAACTTTCTCGGAATCTTATCTCCTCAGGTACATGACAGTGCAATGGTAGTGGTACCGTTGGAAACGTTGCATCATTACGAACAAAATGAGGTGCAAACCATGATCCTACGACAAATAGGGATGACCTGTAGCTACTTTACTAAACACGTTGACTAAAAATGTGTAATAGGGAAAAAATTCAGATAGACGATAGCTGACGATATTTTAGTTAGAAAAGAGTCTACCTATCATCAACACGAAAGCCCGATTTCGATCTTTAAAGAACGGAGTTTATTTTCCCGTTTTACATGGGTTCAAACGCGTCTCAGAGGGCGATCCAATCTTTGTCAAATGGACACCTAAAGAAACCTGAAGGTAAATGTATAGATGAAGAAACTATTATTTCCTTAATCTATGATAAAGGCAACTGGAGTGTGGTACTGACCACATGAGGCACATACGCATCAATTCTTTCTCAAATGGCCATCTTGAGATACCTAGATAAAGGTAGAGGTAAATGCATAGATTAAGGAACTATTAGCTCCTTATTCTAGATACATGAGGTCCCTGGTTCGATCCCCTGCCACATAAGCTTGTGATGGGCAACATCGTGTCCGTGAATTTCCTCGGGTTACTCCTGTTTCCTCCTGTCACCGTCGCATTTACGCTCGAGCAAATGTGAGGGTGCATATTCCTTAGTTGCGCAGATGGCGCGTGGAGTGGTGAGGTGGTATCCAATATTATTTTTAAATAAGAATCAAGGTTTAAAGATTTCCTATATATTTTATAAAAATATTTATGAGTATCGGATACAGACTGTGCAGGTATAATGAGGTAGATAGGATACTTATCATGACATCCAGCTGTCCATTGCACTTCACAAAAAATAATTGAGTCTATAATTCTCGTCGCACTTGGTTTCACTCCATGCACTTCACCTTCCAGAGCCTGGTCTCCGGTGCCCCCTCGGTACGGGTTCCGACCCTTCCGCTGCTGCCACTGTTGATGTTCTCTACTCGGGTCCCACGTGAAGAAGAAGGGCTCTTCTCACTCTGATGTATACAGCCCCCTTGGCCGAATCCTGCACTGCCACCTGGCGAGAAAACTGGGAACCATCCAGAGACGTTTCAAAAGCATGGGACGATGTGGTGGCGCTGACTACCACATGTGGTGCTCCGGTGAGACTTTTGGTGACGAACTCACGAAGGCAGGGAATTCCAGCTGAAATGCGCATGAAAGTAAACAAGGATTAGAAATATGATGCCTAATGGTGCTGTGACACACAGCGAGATCGTGTTATGCTCTTGATTAATTTTGGTGCGTGCTCCTTTTTTTTACCCAAGGTCTGAGAAGCACTTGCACCTTCACAAATAGGTCCAGTTCATCAGCAACTGAAGAACAATGAAATACAGAACCACACAATATATACACTTGATGGTAATCTCAGTTCGATGTTAATTTTAGTTTGAAGAGGCAGTCCAATGAAGCATGTGTGGACTGGTTAATAAACAGCATTTCTATTCACATAATATATACACTTAATAGTAATTCCAGTTCAAAAAAATAGTGAAGGCTTCAAAACTTGTTAATATACAGTACTTTCATCCACCCACAGTATACACTGTAAAAGATAATTCCAGTCCAACTAGGCAATTCAGAGGAGCGTTCCTGAACTAGTTATTACACAGTACTTCTATTTACACAGAATATGCACTTAGGAAGGGCACTTCTAGTTCAAAGAGGAACTTATGTGTTTTAATAAAAACAACTACGTTTTTTTTAACCACATCTCTGCTCGGGAAGCTGGATGTTTGAGGAAATCTAGGGTGTAGGAGAACAGGAAGGCGCGTCTGTTCCGGTAAAATCTATCAAAGTGACGTTATTAGTAGGTTCTAAATGTGGTGACGACACTAATCTACTTACTTTCTTCCACACTGTTTCATCAATAATGCTTACGTCGGAACCACTATCTAATAGAGCCACGTATTCATTGTCAAGCAACTGAATTCTAATGCGTGCCGAACAGTTACGTTTCATAAATTCTAGAACGTGCCCGTCATTGTCACTGATAATTGAATCATGAGCACTGTCTAGCCCTACGGAATCATTAGCTAATGAACAATTGTTAGATGGCAGATGGACAGATCTAACTTGATATGCTGTGTCTTGTACAGAGAAAGATTCAGTTTCTGAGGGATTGACACTATTATTGCAAGCTTCAACTCTAGTACCCCTATAACTAGAGTGTGAAATCAGTTTAAAGAATCGTTAGATTCGTTAGAGTCAGCTTCGATTCGATTCACTTGTGTAGTTTGCGCATTCGAAGAACTACAACCAGACCTATCGTCCCGACGTACATTAAATTGCCGTGAACCACGAGACCTTCCTCGAGCATTACCTGAACGGTTGTAGTCATGATCGCGGGAATGACTGTTACGATCGAACCGGTTTCTGCAACGGTCGTACAAGCTATCAGACTGGGTACCTAACATTGTCGCGTGGTTGGGCACGATCAGAATACCTAATATTAGCGGATCTACGTTCCTGGGGGCCAGGCCTGTATGACTGATTGTTGTTTCTACGTGAATAATTGTTCCTTTGATTTGCCTGATTCCCGTCACTAAACAAATTCGGAATCGATTCCAGTCGCTGAACAGAAGCAAGAAAGTCAGAGAATTTTGAGTGATGGGTGGCCGCAAGGTAATTCTGGAAACGCGAAGGTAACAGTGGAATCAAACACGTGATTATTTCGACTTCAGATATGTTAGGTGAAAGGGCCTTCATTTGCTGGAAACGATTAACAATGAATGACTCCACTGAACCGTGCTTAGATGGTGAGAATTTCTCCGTGCGTAACATCGTAAGTTTATTAGCTACTACATACGAATTCTGATAGTGATTAACGAGCGTGTCACAAAAATCACGGAACTTGTTCCTATTAAGAGTGAACCATTTTAAGGCGTTTTCTTCGAGTACGAATTCTACAACATCAAGATAATCCGAGGGATGAACACCTAACAATTTCATTTCCCACTCCGCGCGAAACCAGGCATAAGTATATACTTGTCTTAAAAAAAAAAACATTCCTAATGAAACTGGAAACACTCCATGAGTCTCATAATCTGTATGTCACCGTCGCATTTACGCTCGAGCAAATGTGAGGGTGCATATTCCTTAGTTGCGCAGATGGCGCGTGGGGTGGTGAGGTGGTATCCAATATTATTTTTAAACAAGAATCAAGGTTTAAATATTTCCTATATATTTTATAAAAATATTTATGAGTATCGGATACAGACTGTGCAGGTATACTAAGGTAGATAGGATACTTATCATGACATCCAGCTGTCCATTACACTTCACAAATAAACTGAGTCTATAATTCTCGTCGCACTCGTGTTTCATTCCATGCACTTCATCTTCCAGAGCCTGGTCTCCGGTGCCCCCTCGGTACGGGTTCCGACCCTTCCGCTGCTGCCACTGTTGATGTTCTCTACTCGGGTCCCACGTGAAAAAGAAGGCTCTCCTCACTCTGATGTATACAGTCCCCTTGGCCGGATCCTGCGCTGCCACCTGGCGAGAAAACTGGGAACCATCCAGTGACGTTTCAAAAGCATGGGACGATGTGGTGGCGCTGACTACCACATTCACATATTCTCATTCCACCAATTCTTCCATCATAATTCACTTGCCTCAATTATCCGTCTTCCTTAGCTTTAAAGGGCATAAACGTAGGACGTTAAACTGAAAAATGTAATTTTTTTCTTTAATCTATGACAAAGGCAGCTGGAGAGTGGTACTGGTCAATCAGACCCCTACGGATGAATTTATTTCGAGAGGGGAGCAAAGCTTTTGGGGCGTTCAAACTCAACATAAGGACAAATAACATTAAAAGTTGTAAAACCACCCCTAAAATTAGATTAAATTTCGAGAAAATTCGGAATTTCCAGGATCTGGACCCCCCAAGATCATCCCTTGCTTACGCCCTTGGACAACATCACTTCTCAATACCGAGGTCATAGAAGCATAAAGTAATGCCTTCACACCACCCATAGGGTATATTGGTTTGACCCGAATGAGTGTCTTAAATACATCAGGATTAAAATTGGCAATTAAGGATGTAGCAGAGTAAGTATCAGGTATATTTTTCAATATTTCATTGATCTAGGTAAGTACCAGTGAGGTAACACTAATTTAACATATTTTGTTTTTACACATTTAGTTTTCACATATTTAGTTTAGCTGAAGTTAAGTTCATCTTTAAAATTCTATAACCATAAAAAGAAAGAGGAAAAAAGAATGGTAGGTTGGCTATAGTGGAAAAATTGACACCCAAGTTGGGCTATCCAATATTTTAGCTCATAGTATTTTGAATTTTTGTTGAAAAGGTAGGGAAGTTAAAAAAATGAAGCTAAGAACTATCAATTATCCTGGCTATTATCCTATGCCTGTGGCAAGTAAGGTCATATGTGTCAAGGATTAATTTAATGTGTTTAAAAATTATAGTATTCCTGGGTGTAGAACTGGCAATGCTGTTTGTTTTGATGTTCTTTGATTTTTTTTTTTTTTTTTTTTTTTTACATGCTGACCCTACATCTGGCGGGTTTCAAGGTTTGCTTTCCAGAACGTATGACATTGATAAGCGTTGTTTCGCCTCATGTGGAAGTAAATTGTGTTCATCGTGCATTGCGTAACAACCAAGACGGATGACTTGGAATGTAGTTTTTTTTTCTTTTACGCATATATGTGTGTGTTGATGTATGAATATGTGAGATTCGGAATTCATATACTAGTACCTCTTTTGTATCAGCTGTTTTAGTTATTAGTTATTAGATTTAATTTTATTTGTGTGTGCTTTAATTCTGTAAATAACCGACAAATTCTGAATGAATTGTATACCATGACTTCTGTAAATAACTTACAAAAAAAATTCAGCTTACAACTGAGGAAAAACTTGCAATTAAGGCTTAGACAAAACAAGCAAAGGGCAATTCAGGAGAGTGTTCGAAAAAAAAAATCCAGTTTAAATTTACAGGACATCCTATGGCAGT
Source organism: Thermobia domestica (assembly GCF_964235325.1). Taxonomy (NCBI): domain Eukaryota; kingdom Metazoa; phylum Arthropoda; class Insecta; order Zygentoma; family Lepismatidae; genus Thermobia; species Thermobia domestica. The sequence continues at coordinate 28,363,332 of NC_137458.1, forward strand.
AATGTTGTTTGCACTAGCTACAATTCCACAATTTATTTTAAATTTTCCTAGATAAACTGTGAATAAAGTGTGTTCAATGTACATTTTTTTATAACACTGATCTCTGCTACGAACTCTCTTCAGTCTATGTTGAAGAGGAATTTCGATCACTGTCAGGGACTGAGTTTGCTAGAATGAATTGTTTACAATAATCTAGAAAAAATATTTAGTGAATCTACAAAGCTTCTGAAATTAATATTAACTGTACCTGTGGAGTCAGCAAAAAAGGAAAGTTTTTTTCCACATCAAAAAGAATTGACACTTTCAAGAAATTGAATGTCCCAAGAAAGGTTATCACCATTAGTTATGCTTTCCAGAGAAAAAGATCAGATAATAAGAGTATTAGAGTTCAACCAGCATGTATTAGGCAGATTTGCTCCAATCAAAAGAGGAGAATGAACTTACTAATTAAATAAGGTGATTAATTGGATAAAAAGTTCTGCATTTTTTATTTTTTTGAACACAGAATTTTATTTAATTCCACATGTCACATAGCATTTTAAAGTTATGCTGATTAGTCAATGTGTCCACTTTATATCTTCTGTCTCCGATCGTTCGTACTGCAACACCCGAAACCACAATCCACCGGCCGCCACTGGCATTCAGAGCTTGATTTGTTAATCACTCTCACGCAGCAGCGTATACAATATAATATTAATATCTTAAATTTGAGCAAGAAGGGGGAAATTAGCCCTTCTCCCCCATTCCATCTACACCCTCGTCTAGCGGTTCTTATATATATATATATATATATATATATATATATATATATATATATATATATATATATATATATATATATATATATATATATATATATATATATATAACTCTAGTCCATACCCTTTCACGCGGTTTTTGTTTCATTTATTTCGTATCCTTGGCTACGTTTGCTGAGCAAAAATGAACCTTTCTGAAAATGGACTTGGATCCCTTGTGCTCTGAATGGCCCATATCTAAAAATAGTTTATAAAAACTGAGTTGGAGCCAAATTTATCCTGCAATCCAAGTTTGTTCGAAACGCATAAAATTAGTTTGTTTAGTTTGATTGATTACAGTCTTGCATCAAGCAAGGCTATATGAAACAGGGCTTTTTGTTTAAAGTGGGATCCGAACCACTAAGTATGAAATTTTACGTCGGATCGCAGTCAAAATCTATACAGCAAATTCCAACATCTCGTGCCTCTACCCTTAAAATTTAATGTTAAAAGACCGAAAATTGCGCCCTGTAGCGTGGTACATACATAGAGACAGACGAGCAAATTGAGATAAAATTGTCCCAGACACTGACGTTCGGCACTGATGTTACGATAAGTATCACGCTTTAATGGTTAATTACGCGGTCGACTGTCATACCTTGCGCTTTCTCACCTGGTCCCTTCATATAAGCTATGCCAGGGTGTGAAGTTTTTTAAGAAAATTTAGAACGGATTTGAGGAAGAGGGACGAAATACAATTTTCATAATGTAATGGAAAGGAAATTGGTGATACACAATTAATTCTTACCTAAAGTTCCCAGTTCCACCTCAGCCATATCACTGACGTTAGAATCATCAGAAGCAATTTTAGGATCAATACTTTTACTATTTGTTTGGGTTTCCAGTTTTTTCACAGCATTGCATTTTTCATAATGACTCTTCATTCTTTGAACTAAACCAGCCATTTCTTTCTTACACGTTTTGCAACGAGCTCGTATGGTCGTTTTCTTATCTGATGGGGTCTGAGTTACTTTAATAAATTTGCTCCAAATGATGTTCTTTTTTCTTCCCTTAAAACTCATGTTAAACGATTCCAAGTTGTACGGAGACTGAGAACCAACATGTTCTGTATCAACGAATGCCTACGATATTTTAATTTCAGAACCGCAATTTAGCAAATAACCTTTTGTTTGTTTTCTGGAAACAACACCAAAATTTGTCTCCATGATAATTATTTTATTTATTTTTTAATATCAATTCTACAAGTAGTCCAATCTTCGACTACGTTACTTTCTCGCAATTTAACTGAGAAGCATTTAAGCAATACACGTTAAAAGTAAGGGGAGGAAAAAGAGACTAATAAATTGTAGTTCACCACACTGACCTGCTGTAACCACGAAAAATCAAAAGATGCACATGGGAAGAAAATAGTCTGAGTGGGAGCACTTTTTGACAATTTTCTTTCACTTGCAGTTTTTTTTTTATACAAATATAAAATATAATAAAAATAAGCATATGTTTAAAAAAGTCTTAAAAAATACACGTGTTTAAAACAAAATGTTTAAAACGTATACAAAATTTGTTTTAAACAAGATCAATTGTTTGAAACAAGTTTTAATCATTTGTTTTAAACAAAACAACCCTGTAACCTACTATATGTTGGCAAATTCAAGGGCCTCAAGAGCCGCTAAGAGTTGAATGAGGCGTACTCGGACGGGTAAAGATTTATTTAAAAAAAAATCCACTCGATATCATGTCACTTCTAGAAATTTGCTACAAATTCACTCCAACATTTATACATTAAATGATAGGTTTGTATGTTTGTATATAGTAATTCACTTCATTTGTGAGTCTTCTGTCCTTTACATGTGTGAGTAAAGAGACATGTATAGTGGGAAGGGGATTCCTAGTCATAGCAGAACGATGAGCTGAGTAGACAGCGCAGGGTCAGCTACTATATATTTTTTAGCACTTTTATTGGATAGTAAACATTTTTTTTAGAAATATTATCATAAGAGGTAATTGCTCCCTTTCTTTTGTGTATATAGTTATGAGTGCGCTCATCCAAGTGTTAGCAATGGAACAAATTTGTACTAAAGGTAATTTCAGTAATTGTGTCAATATTAAAAGAAGAGATCGAGTTTCGTCTCAACTCGAATTACAAGTGTCTGTTTCAATCTTGTCTTGAACTGTTGAATCTCGGTCTCGTCTCGATTTATAAAGATATAATATTTGAAACGAGACTCGAGACTAGTCTCGGTATCATCCCTAGAGAAAAAAATCTACGAGATTCGAGACGAGGCTACACTTACATTCATCTCGTGGACAACACTATGAGACTCTCTTTGTTAGATTGACCAAAGACAGGACAGCCAAGCAGAAAAATAGAAATGCAGGAGGGGATATGGAGAGAGAGGCTTGAGTGCATAGACTGTGTCTCAATTATAACGTAGAAGAGGTCTTTGTGTACTTTGTGCTCGAGTGAATATGCGGAACGAGGATTTGTTACATTGCTTACAGTACTGTACCCCGGCTCAGCTCGGCTCTGTCTGCCCTCTGCTCAATCTGCGACCGGCCTAAGACTTTCTACACAGCTGCTAGCATACTGGTTGAGGTTCTTTCATCTGTGGCAGTCTTCTGTTTCCCACTACGCTATTTGTCTGCACGACACCACTCTTCTTATATCGCTGTAATTGTTTCGATTCTGCATTGTGCATAATCAACACTTGGTTCAGTTTCTCCGCTGTACTTCTACAACTGTAACTTCTAACCGGGAAAAATCATCTCCACTCTTGTTTTCCGTCAACATCTTCCTTCAAGCAATTGTACAAAGTGATCTGAAACGAAAAAAAGGGAAAATTGATATGAACCTTGACATTTGACCCAAGAACAGAATTACTCTTATTCCTTAACGATAGAATGTCACCAATGGTTTTTCTTTTATAAAAATATTAATCAATAAATACAAAAAAGCAAAGCGTTTATTGATCATGTAATACCGAGATTTGAAGGACATCACAAGGAGGATGGAGCAGAAAATACCCCTTTAGCCCAGAATCAGCAGTTGGGTAATTAAAAAAAGAAAAAAAGTTCATTCTAGATCCTATTAACACTGACTTATACCACAACGATTAACTGACCAATGTAAAATTGCTTGTCGAATCATAGTTGGTTGATTGCAGTTTTGTGTCCCTTTCAATACAGACTAACGTGATTCATCCGAACCACATCAGCTTCCACCGTGAACCGAACCTGGGCCTCCTGCACCAAAGGTGTATACACTAAACGCATGGTGAAGAGGGAATTTTTTTTGGGTGGATCGAGCTAATGATTCAATCTTCTTTGCAAACACATCTCGAGGACTCTCGCAGTTGCGTACCAACAATTTTACCACACACTGAATGAATCACAAAGAAAATGTTAACATACAGTACAGATAGTTATCAAAATAATAGAAACGCCTAAAAAAGGTGCAACCTACTAGAATGGACCACATTTCGCCCTAATATCTCTGATGCCACGTGGGATGGCGTCATGTCATAGAGGTCAATTGTAGGAAGTGAAATATTACATCTCGAAATACAGTGCCATCCAACGTACAGCGCATCAGTCAGTTCCGCGAGAGAGGATGATTCGTATCTCTAAAACGGGCATCAGATGATAAATTATGTTCGGAACTGGGCATTTTGAGCCCAGAAGAAATGTTCAACTTCATCTAGGGGTGGTTTTAGGAATGATTTTACAAATATTAATATAATTTACCCTCATACTAAATTTAGACCACCCTGAAAAATCTTTGGACCCCCCCCCTCCGAAATAAATTCCTGTATACGTGTCTGTAAGATAAGCTTATCGCAGTAGAACAATCACAACACACTTTTCAATTTAACCTTCTCAGTTAGGCCATACAAATAAGGAGAACATATATCCATTGCTTTATTGCGTTCGTACAAGTAGTGAAACTATTGATGGGTACAAAAATAGATTTTTCTGTTTCTAGGAAAAAAATATTGGTTTTTGAAAACTGTTTAAAAATGTTTTCTGAAACTGGTTTGGTTTTATATCAAAAATGGTTTCCATTTTTTACCAGAAAATATTTTTGTTTTAAAACCGGTTCGGTTTCTTATCAAAAACCGGTTTCGATGAAAAACGAATCGGTCTTGGAGAAAACATAAATGTTTTTTGCTTTTCTAGAAGTTGGTTTCCGGTTTATACTTATGGTCATGGAAAAATTAATAGCAACTCTTTGGAATTTTACGCATTTATAAGGATTTATAAGGATTTCTACCTAAACATGATCAAACATACAATGATATATACATCAAATTAAAGGAAATTTCATATAGAGTCCAAATCTACTCACAGAAGTTACGTATCTTTACAACAATTTATGATATTCAACAAAATATGACATCAATAGTTAAGTGAAGTGAAAGTAAGTGAAGTTAAGTGAATTGTACCCAATTGATTTTGGCTCAAGCTAATAATTGATTGGATGTCCACGCTTAGTAATAAGGTCTTTGCATCGTTGTGGTATGGAGTTTACTAAGTTCGTAGTGTCTCTATTGAAATGCAGTGTTGCCAGACGTCATTTATTGCTCGAATTAACTCAGCTCTCGTTGTAGGATGTCTTGCACGAACCTTATCCTTCAAAGCACTCCATAAATTTCAATTGGGTTTAAGTCGGGCGAATTACCAGGCCAAGGGAGTTGGGTAACATGACGTAAGGACAGCATATGGTTTTTTATAACTCTGGCACGATTACAGCGGACAGAATCGTCTTGAAAAATAAAGGGACCACCGTTGAATAAATCTCTACCCGCAGGTATCATGGTCATTTCGAGAATATGTTTATAAGTTTGTGCATTAACAACACCATCCAAATGTGAATTTTACCAATTCCACTAAAAGGAAAACATCCCCAAATCAGTACACTGGTAGAGTACCTGAAAGGTTTTACAGTACACGCAGAATTAAGTGCTTCATTAGTTACGCGATAAACTCTAGCGCGTGAATTATTGCCATAAATGTTTTTTTTTCGTCTCATCACTAAACAGAACTTTGTGCCACTAGTCACTTGTCAAATCCTTGTGAGTTTTGGCCCACTCTACGCGCCTTTTACATTCTTCCGGTGTAAGATATGGTTTCCTGACAGCTCTATGTGAACCCAAACCCGTTGATTTTAACCTGTTTCTCACTGTTCGCGGACAAACGTCGACACCAGATGTTTCCCTCCAACTTCTAGAAAGATTTGGTGATGGCTCAAACTTGTCAGCAAGACACAACCCTCGCAATACACTGTTCTGTTTATTCGAGGATTTCATTTTTCGACCACATTTGCCAATTCTTCCACCTTTTATGCATCCTGCTTCCCGAATCTTTGTCAGCTGCCTAGCGAGTAATTTTATGCAGTTGCATAATCCGGTCTATTTCAGCATTAGCTTTGCAACACTCACTTAATGTTTTAATTCTAGTGGCTTTGTGTGGTGTAATGTCACACGTTTTACCCATGTCGATGTCCGATATCAATAATTTATAAACAGTAAATCAATATTTATGGGTAAAACTATCACTTTCAAATTTGTCAATAAAAGTAACACTACTAGAACAACACAATTACGTAACCCAGGGCACCTACATAACAAGTAAGAAAGCAGAAATCATACTGCACGCTTGGAACGTGGATTACTTCATTGAGCGCGGACCTTACTGAAAGCAACATCGAGTCATCCATTAAATGAACACTTAGCATGACAAATTTGGTTTCCTTTCCCAGACATTTTGTTGAATATCATCAATTGTTGTAAAGATACGTAACTTCTGTAAGTAGATTTGGATTCTACATAAAATTTCCTTTAGTTTGATGTATATATCATCGTATGTTTGTGCATATTTAGGTAAAAACTTCTTTGAAATTCTTATAAATGCTTAAAATTCCAAAGAGTTGCTACTAATTTTTCCATTACTGTATATATACAGTAAAAATGTTCCTATAAATATGGTTCAGATAATGCTCCGTTTCAGAGATACAGGGTGTTCAAATGTCGAGTCCCTCCAACGCTCACTATGGGAAAGTGAATGGAAATGTTCAATATTACAGGAATAATACAATTAAGTGGAATTATGCCTGTGCAAATACATTGACACAAACATAGACAATGAAACTAATCAACATTTGAGGTTATTGGGGTATCAGTATTGCCAACCTAGTACGAAGTGTTGTTTTTAAATAGTACTAGACGTATTATGATTGCGGATATTAAAACGTTCCTAAACATGGGGCACTGTCTTCGGAAGTTTATGTGTGGTATAAACTAACGCTTTGGCCTCCATCGAATACCTTTCTCAATTACTTATCTTTGGAAACATGCAATAATTGTAATATATGAACCGTTGTTTACTATTGTGAGTCCTTAAAAGACTTCACACTTGGATGCCTTGTCTTTCGAAAATGAAGCGGAATCTGCCGCTCCATGTTTAGAAACGTATTGATGTCAGCAACCATATGCTAACTTGTGGACGTCTAGTGCTATTTGAAAACATAGACCTAACACTTTGTACAGAAAGGGACACTTCTGAATGATGCACTTTTGCCGTAAATTTCCATATGGGTGTACCATCCAGTAGTGTCCCTTACTGTTCCTGGTTGATAACACTGACAACCCAATAACCTCAAATGTTGATTACTTTCATTCTCTATGTTGGTGTAAATGTATTGGTACAAGCATAATTCCACTTGATCGTGTTATTCCACTAATACTGAACATTTCTATTTTTTCCATAGTGAGCCATTGGAGGGACTCGATATTTGAACACCCTTATCTCGGGAACAAAGCGGCATCGGACCCCTGTTTATAGGAACATTTTTACTTATTTGGATGTTCGCAATCACCTCGTGCAATTTGGACATGCATTTATGTTACACCTTGTATACATACAGGATATAGATAGATAGATGAAGATTTTACTCATCGCTAGCTGAAATCACAGCATGGTCTTTTTTTTCCTTTGCTTTTTCTCCATGTGAACTTTTTTCCCACGGTTAATTAACTTTTCCTGTAAGGAATTCAACAGCAATCGAATAGTGATGCGACAGTACAGAGCATAAATGTTGCTTCTTGCCACGTGGCTTTACAGGCGTTAAACCGGGAAGTATATCTCTCAGGGGCAGAAGGTAACAGCTAATAAATATTGAAAGAAGAGGTACAAATTTGTTTATTATTGTTATTTTAATGTAAAGTTATTGCTCATTTGTGGTACTAGAAACTGCTGCTGTTACTTCTTAACTAACTTCCAATTTATCTAGCAGCATATGGAACATGCTCTCAATTCCAAGAGGCTGATTTTATCTGTCCTTTCAATAAAAAAGAAACAGAGAAATGATAAGCATTAAGACGCCTAGCGAAGGTTATTGTCGTGTGCGATATCTATTCATAAACATTCACTAGAAAATCTTATGTTTTATTCATAAGAGATTGCCTTGTACTACAAAGATGAACACTTGTTGCATCGCGGGGAGATTGGAAAAGAGATTTAGTTACGAATTGTTGGGAAATCCAAAAAAGAGTACCCAAGCCTTATCGGTGCTCAGAATTGAGAAATTACTTCCTAACATGGAACTTACTGCACTTTCTGTATTTAAAAGGAGGAGGAAAAAAAATCAGGAAACGATTTCCGTAAACAATGAATTGGAGTTGACCGAGATGATTGGCAAACAACTGCAAGTCTGGTCAGTGTAAGGCGGAAAAATCCTAGTGGATTTACGTAAAAACCTGAACAGACGTTTCCTATCATAAAACTGTTTTCTCTTCCACAATTATCAAAGATTATGTGATGACGAGTGTTTGTAGAGCCTGAAAGTTTACGTTTCGTCTAGGTGACCGCAATTATTCTAGTTTTAAAAAAAGAAGAAAAGGAACTTTTTTTTTTTTAACGTCGCGCGCTTGTCTTGCGTGAATACTATAAATGGTGTTGCCAAGGTAACCTCAAAATCGATCCATTAAGGAAAAAAAAAAGTGGAAGGATCACCAGTTGCTTTTCTTTTGGAAGCCTCACTACTGCAGCCATCAGGCACACCAACCAACACGCGCTCTCGTGTTCACGCAAACCAGTGAGCACATGCTAAGTTTGGTTTTAAGTAACTGCCTTTCGCCCTTCGGTTGGAGGAAGTCCTTCCTTCAGTGAGCATTCTGTGAACGAACCGATAGGTTGATGTTTCGCTGTCTTTCAAAAGTTTTCAAGTATCAAGTCTCAAGTTCGCTCAAGTTATCTTCTAACAGAAACTTCCTTGTTCCTGTTTATAAACTAACAGACTACATATGCATAGGGACCAATATTGGAATTCAGGAATTTCACAGAATTCAGGAATGTCAGGAATTTTAAACATAAAGATAGAAATGTTTAAATTTGTGAAATTAATATTTCTTCTTCTTCTTCTCATCTGAATTATTTAACTTTCATTACATAGAATCACAGTTTTTTCTGTGTGTTTAGGGATGTCAACATGGAAAACCGTAAGGCTAGAAAAGTCTTGGGTTGCGGAATTTGCGTTGCTGGTGCCCTTATCCTAGCAGTAGGTGAGTTAATAATATTTGTTTCACAATGTCACTTCTTTAATTTGCTGGCTAATTAAATTTAACATGATTACTTCACTTTGCATTATTCAACAATTATCGTATAATAATTACTAGAGCAACCCACAGTACGCTTTATTATTTTTTTAAAAAATAATTATGCTTTATCTTTTAGCAAATTATACTTTATTATTCTTCATTTTAAATTTGCTTCTAAAAACAAAGGAATGAAAATATTACCATATTCTAAATACAGGGTGTCCCACATAAATCCGCACCATAATCCATAATAGCATCACGCACGAGATTCAAAAATGAAATGAAATGAAATCTGTAATTTTTACGTTCCACGTTTATGCCGGCTAGGCTAAAGGAGGCGGTGATGATGAAAAATGAATGAAATGGTGGAACGAAGAAAGTTTGAGAACTCTGAGAAAACCCACGCATACGGTGTTTGTGCACCACAAAGTTCACTTTGCGCGAGTTAAGCTCGAACCAAGGACTCCATGTACCAGAGGCGAACACTTTACCACTGAGTCACTGCGGACCCGCATGAAATTCAAGTAACACTTTAGCAGCAATAATGAACTAACATTGAATAGACAATAGTAACGTTAAACAGTTCCTGTTTATAAGAGATACTGGAAGTGGTGTCCATGGGCATCCTGGCATCGCTGACCTCGTTTGATAACGTTACCAGGAACACGCTGTAATTCTGAAGGCGTGATGTTGTTAATTTCTCTTGTAATGTTCCACTTAAGATCGTCTATTGTGTGAGGATTGTCAGCATACACTTTGCTTTTCAGTGTGCGCCATAAATAAAAATCACACGATGTTAAGTCCGGGGACCTTGGGGGCAAAATGTTCTTTGTTACCACAAGCGCTGATTCAACACATAACACATTGCGACAACTCAACAATACGAGCGTCTCACAACAACTAACACACTAATACACTCAACTTTCCGATAAAAGGCAGTGTAGTCAACTTTAGAGACAGTGTTTTAACCCCACAAGCAATTTGACTAGAGATGATTAACCGGTACGCGAGGCGTACCAGTTTTATATGAAACACCCTGTACCTTATCTTCCGACTATTTGTTAATAATTTGATATACATTACAGTTTCTTTTTCATAACAATAAACTGAGATCAAATCTGTTTATCAATATTATAAATATATATTTTTTTTACGGTGGTAAAGTAAATTTGAAAGATAGTATACCCTTTTACAAGGACTACACTGCAATAATAAGAAAGTGATGCTTAAGAATGACAACCTAATTATTTATGTCACTTTCAACCTCTTCATCTGCACCATCCCGAAAAGACTGATCGATTACAGATTTCGGTTTGCATCAAGTTTTTCGTGTCAGTCACGATCTTTAAGAACTGAAGCTCTTGGAGGATAAAGGTGGTATGTAACAAATTGAATATGATGGGAAAATTGACTTTCACAACTTTGTCCGTTAACATACCACCTTCAGCGTTTCTAAAGGACTCACCAAATAATGTGCTAGGTAGCATGAGTAGCATATAACACGTGCATGAAAAGCCAGAATGCAACATTTCGAAAAATGTAATATAAGACCTTTATCCTCCAAGCGCTTCGATTCAAACTTCAGTTGAGCGTATAATAGTTTCTCTCAATTCGAGCAGCTGATGAATTGCTTGGATTGAAAGTAGGCATTGAACACGAGAGCGTTAAATTTTATATATTGGAATATGATCCATTTATATTTTTAAATTCTTAAGTTTTTAAAACTTCAGCACAGATATGTAAGAAAACAATTTTTAGTATTTAAAGTTTCCATTGTTAATATACATAGCTTGTCATCTTTGCTGGAAATAAAACTTAAAATTAAAGTAATAAAATTAATTCCTGGTTACCACAATTAGACAAACAATTAAGCAGGCAGTTAAATTTCCAAGAATCATGCTTTAGTATTTTACCTACCTATTATACTTTTTAACGACTTCAAGAAAAGGAGGGCCAACTTTCTACAAACAAAACAAACTGGCCATTGTGTGTCTGTGTCATACATGGAGAAAATGACCGTCTTTATATATATATATATATACAGGGTGACCCAAAGTAGGTATACACCCCTGCATTGATCAAGTATAACATTCTAGCTTAGCTTAAGATATACGCGTAAGTAAAAACACATTAAAAACAAATAATAAAGAAACTAAGTCTACCTGATGAATAACAATAAGAAATGATACCAAAAGCAATGAGTTGATCAGTACGGGACTGTATATCTACTTTTGGGCCACATTGGGCACGAAGTAGCTCAAGTGGTAGAGCGTTGGCTTCGCATTCGGGAGGTCGCGGGTTCGAATCCCGCTGCTGACTGGGGTTTTCCAGGGTTTTCCTCAGTTCTACCAGGCAAATGCCGGGATGGTACCTACTAAACAGGCCCTGGCCGATACCTTCCCAAATCCTTTTCATTGTTGTTGTTAGATATCCAGTATAAAATGGCCTCTGAGCTGTATCTGGTGTTTGTTAAATATATATACAGGATGCACCATTTATCTTGATTGACCGGTATAAGTTCTAAACTAATGGACAAGAAACGTTGACATTTTGTGTCATGCAAATATTGGCAGGGGGACATTGTTTGGCATCGTCTGTGATACCACAAGGATAACAGTGTTGCCAACCTAACTAAAAGTTGTATTTTTTAAACGGTTCTATGTTAGTTTATTACATATTTCAAATCTGCATGTAAATCGAAAACACATAATACTATCTTGTCATGCAGTATCGCAAACTTAGGATGCTATACTATCATAAACATTCAAATTTTGATGGTCTCTACAGCAGTAATAACTTAAATGGGACTGACAGCGCAAGGCATCTCTAAAGTAATTTAGTGTGTAATACTATGATCATGATATGAAGGATTTTGAATGAATATGATCAAGTTACAAGGGATTGAAAATTTCATTTCGAAAAACGTTTAGGTAAGTACGGTACCTCATCGAATTGCATATTTGGTTATCAATGGATGTGAAGTTCACAATGTCGTTTACAATAATTTGATGTCTCAAACCGTTCTCAAGATATGGTAAAATCTGTTGAAGTTCGAAACACTGCTTAAAATTATTTAGTTCCCGAGAATTTATTGTAATTACACTTACCACAAAGGTATAGTAATGTTATAGAAGCAAAGTAAATAAATAAATAAATTGTTCCCACAAATACGCTGTATTAAGCAATATATCAAACTTTAATATGTTTTTCATGTCTCCCGAACGGTTGGAGATGTCAAATTGCTGTAAACGGCATTATGATCTTTATGTTTAGTTAAAATCATATACGTCATTCAATGTGATACTTAACTAGACGCTTCTCCGAAATAAAGTACTTTGAAGAAAGTCAAAATTTTCAGTTCCTTGTAAGTTTGTTTCTAAAATTTGAAATACGTCATTTGATTACCGTAGTATTCGATATAAAACCACTTAGGTGTGTACTACCCCGTTAGTCTCACTTGCGTTGTTATAATTGCAGCATTCTCCAAAATTTGGTTGTTTTTCGATGTTTGTGATACTGTAGCATTCTTAGTTTACAACGCTACATGCCAAATGTTTACAACGACGCTGTATGGCATCCTTATTTACAGTGGCCCAAATCTATCTTCAACATTGTTGGGACGGATAAGATAATCCATCCCCATCTTTCTTTTTCTCATAATCCAGATCCAATACTTTTTCTTTTTTCTTTTCTTTTATTATTTATTTATTTATTTTAGCAATGATCAAAATATTTTTGAAGTTGAAAAACAATGTTGTAGAGGATCAGGGGAGCAGAATTGTCTTCAACATTGGGAGGCGGATCAATTTGATTCTTATTCTGGGGGGACATCAATTTCATCTCACTTTTCTTTATGGCAATCGGACACAAATCATCACATTTCTCCCGCCCAAAAAACGCATTTCAAATCTAATTATTGGGGGACAGTCCCCCCAGTTACAAGATTGGAGGGGAAATGTCCCCTTCATCTTCCCGGGATTTGCGCCAGTGCTTGTTTAGTATGCACTTAGTAGGTCTTTAGAAACAAATAAGGCATTATTATTCTATTCACACTGATCAAAACATTAAAATACTACGTAGTCGAAACATTGGGCGTATCTATTTTCAACAGAAAACTAATTTTAAACTTAACAAAACCAATAAATCATTAAATTGAGAACCTAGATCAAGTCTAGCACTTGCTTGTCCATCTTCCATCTTGTTGTCGTCAGTTAACAATACATTTATTTATTTATTTATTTATTTATTTGTGTGTATGTGACTTTTGACAATCCCTTAACTTAACTTGGAGACAAATCTCAAACATAACATTTACACAGCAGTGTGAAACATGACAATGGTTTATCTGTCAAAATTTCAAATTTGTAAACTTTGTCGCAACAAAGATATAGGTGCCTAAAAATTAACTTTTATTGTAAAAAAAAAAAAAAATCCGTTTTTGAAACACTGTAACTTGTGAAGAAAGCAAATCTCAGTGTTTATTTTATTTTATTTTATTTATTTTTTTGTTGTTTTGCTTTTTATATAGTACAGTTAGGTAGCTACATACCTCAAACAATTAATTCTGAGATTACATTTCTTCTTGGGGTGACATGCCTTCGAACATTGAAGATTTTTCAATTGCGATGTCAACTGTTTAGATTGATTTGGGCTACTTTACATACACATTAAATTGAATATATATTGTTCATAAGGTAGGCTATTCTTTCATGAATTAATTGGTTTTCGTTTCATCAACCTGAGGTTTACCAGGTTTGAGTAATGTTAGTTAACGCAAACCTCTACAAGTTCAAGAATCAGCACAGCTTGTCAAACAAAAATGGCTGCTATCAGAGTTTAAAAAAATAAAATTATTATTTTTTTTTGGATTTTTTAACCTGTATGAATTCACAAACATAAAAAATAATTTGATTATAAAATACTCAAGCAACCAACTATTTTTTTTTTCTCTGGTACAGAATACTTGATACGGACGAACCTCTTGGAATTCTTTTCGGACAATTTTCTCAAAAGCAGCGCAGGTGATTTTCTTCCTGTTAGATAAGGGAAGTGGCTGCTTGAAAATAAATGCCAAATATATACTGGTCTACGCTTTCTTTATCTACGAGCCATATTGTTAGGAAGAGAAAAATGTAACTTTTGGAATGTGCATTTTCATTGTCAACGGAAGTGACGAAATTACGTAACCCATCCATTAAATTACTTGACACGTTATTGAAGAAGGCAGCTCTGGAAGGGACAGATAAAGAATAAGGAAGGTCAGGTTTATCTTCTAATTTATTACAGCAGAGAGGATGAATGTATCGCAAAACTCAGTCCATACATCTTCTTTAATTGCCTGTTTATTATAATGACTTTACTATCTCTCTTTAACTCTGTGTATATGGTTTATATATGTGCAAGAGAGAGAGAGTAAACGAACAAACATAATTTAGAATATTTAAAACTATGCTAAACAACTCACTAAAAGCACTGTTTTCTTCCTAATGTTTTTCTTTCGTTAATTTCTTTGGAAATAATTCGTCAATTTGAATGCAGTTTTCGATAATATAGAGATAATTTCGTTTCTCTTTGCAAGAAAACTGTATTCAAATTGGTTCAACTACTCAAAAGCTATTGTCACAAGAACATGTAAGAGGAGTCATACAGCTGCAAACTCTGAAAATTTGTAGATTTGAGCGGCTCGAGGGAACTAATGGTAAGCGTCACTTCCGGTAAAATTAAGGGATTGGGATTTTGAGTTTAGCGTTCTTTTCAGCAGCGAGGCCATATGAGACGTGGACCTACTGATTAACGTGGAATCCGAACCACATGAGCTCCCACCGGGAATCGAACCCGGGTCTCCCCCGCCAAAGGCGCGTATGCTGACCGCTTAGCCACGAAGGAGCTCTCCCGGTGATATTGATTTATTAAGTGGAATGGGTTAGGATTGAACTACGCAACGGTATGTAAGTAGTTTAATTTGCGAAAGGTACGTTTAAATTGCCGGAGAAGCTTGTTTGACATGTCACTGCATTGAATTGCGTAAGAATGTTGAACCTTCTTTCCCAGTTTATTCAAAAGTTAGAAAACGTGACATACCATTATGTTTCCCCGTGCTGCTCATATTTACCGTAGCTTATATAACATTATATTAATAATATAGCAGCATTATAGCATGTAACACCTCAAACGATGCAATGTCAAAATCATAATCTACAGAAATGAAATATTTAAGTTTTACGTCCCGCGGTTATGCCGGTTAGGCTAAAGGAGACGGTGATGATGAGAGATGAGTGAAATGGTGGAATGAAGAAAGTGGGAGAACCCCGAGAAAACTCACGAGCACGGTATTTGTCCACCACAAAGTCCACACGGCGCGAGCTGGGATCGAACCAGGGACCCGAAGCACCGGAAGTGAACACTCTACCACTGAACCACTGCGCCCCCCATAACCTACAGACTTCAATATGTGTATGTTCACGTATAACTTCAACATAGATGCACCGATTTTCAAGATTCTTTTATGTTTGAAAGAGTATACCTTTCTGGTGGTCTCATGTACGTAATTTTCACGGGGATCTAACAATAGTCTTTGGAGTTAAATGATGAAACTCCTCAACGGCTGATAATATTATTACCATAATTGTATGTAAGATCACGCATAATTTCGACATAGGTGCACTAATTTTGTTGATTTACTTTTTGTTTGAAAAAGTTTACTTTCACAGCGGTAATTTATATTTTCTTCTAAGAGGTTTATACAAATAAAATCGTACGGTAACCTTTGTGTTCGTATTAGCGATTCGACCAGCAGTATAGAAGATCGAGAGGACGGTAGCCGCGATTTACTTGTCAAGGACATAAGGGGATGGATAGCACGGATAAAAACCGCTGATAAGAGATCATAACGCTTTAGCAAGACACCAATAGTACCGGCAATATTGCCAAGTTCACAAAACGTGAAAACCGTATGCAAGATAAAAATGAAACGTTTTATCTTGCAGAGGACTGTACATTAAAATTTTTCGTGAAACCCTTTGTTTTAAAGAAAAGACAGACATACTTTTCTTTTCTTTTCTTTTTCTTTTTTCTTTCTTTCTTTCTTTTTTCTTTCTTTTTTTCTTTCTTTTTTTACTGTATCAACACGTGTTTATTGTTCTGGTTTGGAAATTATGTACGATAAAATACTAGAACATTGTGATAATTAATTTAAAATGTAGTTTAACCTTTCGTGTACTGCAACCACATATGAGGCGATAGTTATATGTAATTAAAATTAATTGGAAAAATCTCAATTAAATCTTCCGAGTAAAAACTCATGTAGAGTGATTTTATTGATGGTCTATTCTTGGTTCCTGTAACAATAACAAATGACTCACTCAGCCTTCTCGGCGAAAAAGACATATATTTTTGTGAGCCAATTTAGAAAACTTTTTTTTATTCGTACACGAAAGGATTAAATGTTTGTTTGCAGCATGGAACAGAAACTTAATAGATTTTTCAATCAAGACTGGAGTTATCATATTCATCCTCCAAAAGGACGTCACCAGTTTGTTTGAATGCAATTTGTGTTCGACTTATACAGAAGACATTTTATCATGCAGTATTTTTCGATAGTATGAAATTGTCATATATGTATCCATTATATTGCACACTGGCTGGCTAAAACACATACGCTCACTGTCGACAGTAAGTTTATTTCGGTTTTCCACATTTATAACATTTATTTTACTGAAAGGCGAAAGGGAAAGTCACCATCCAAGTATCATTACAACTGGTTGCGGTGGGTAGATCACTAGTCATTGAGAGACGGAAAAAATGACAGAGTATAAAATAGTTTTTACTTAAAATAAAATGTTGATACATAATTTCAGTAAGATTGTACAGAATGCGTACGGCAGAGTTGGACCGTACACCGTACGAGAATGGCAAATTACCGTATTTATACCGTCAAAACCGTACGTCTGACAACGCTGCGCAGCTCGAATATGCGACAGGCACTGCTGATGACAGGAAACGTGTGATATTGTTGGATGAGTCATCATTCATCTTATTTCAAACCATAGGTCGTGTTATGTGAGGTGGACGCCACGATCCGCAGTTTCTCAACTCAACCGAGATACATGGTGGCGGTGCTGTGATGTTGTGTGTCGTAATATTCTATGTTTCAGTGGGTCCTGTGCTGATCCTTACCCGTCGCATCACAGCCTGCGATTATGACGCCATTTTAGGAAACCATATGCATCCTGTGGTCCACATGTTGCTTCCGCGCAATGGGATTATATTCCAGGATGATAATACACCCATTCACCCATCACCAAGGACATCGATATGAAGTTGAATGTCTTGCTTAGCCCGCCGAATTGTGGACCTTCACATAATTGAACACCTATGATCCGTTTTGGAGACATGAATCTGACGCAGATTTTCGCTTACAAATTCTACTGTAGTTTAATTTGTCCTGTTTCAACCCTCCTTCCTAATCTAGTGGGTAGAGCGAGTGAGTTTGATACAAAAGCTCTCGGATCGAAAGCACTAAAGTAGTTGAGATCCCACTTTCAACTGTATTTTTTCTATGTCTCGGTCTATATAATCAGCCTGCCGACAATCAACCATTTGTTTCATTTCGCCCTGGTCATTTTGGAAGGTAATATGCAACAAGCGATCCAAATAACATCCAAACAACGCATGGAAAATGAGTTTCTTTTCTTTTATATATATTGACAAAAACTCTCCTTAACAGATTGAATCCAATATCTACTTTGTATTCCTATGTCTGAGAGATTTATCTTAATATTATCCTCCCATCTGCGCCTAGATCTTTCTAATGGTCTTCTTATGATTGGGTTTTCAGCTAAAATTTTAAAAGTGCTCCTATATTCTTCCATTTTGGCTACGTGACCTGCTCTCCTGAGCCCCCTAGATTTAATAACTCTAGCAATGTTTCGTAAATGATATAAATTATAAAGTTCCTCATTATGAAGTATCCGCCATTCCCCATTCACGCTCCTTTTGGGTCCGAATATTCGTCTTACAAGGAGACTTACGGAAGTGTCACTCACCGATTTGAATGAAACTTTGCATACTTGTAGAACATCGAAAAATAATCGACACGTATTTTTTTTTTCGTTTCGGCGATGGTGAAGATTTAAGGGTAGAAACCACCTTTTGAACGTTAGGGATGGTCTCCAAGCATAGACAGAAAACAATCATTTAATATAGAAGAAAACATACTACCAGGGGCGGGGTTAGGACAGCTGATTCAGAATCTGACGTCAAAATTACAAAATTCAAAATGGCGGATCCAATATAGTGATTACAATTACAAAATGTCTTCTAGTTGAAATTCTCTGCAGTTAGCCAAGAACAATTGTAGTTGGCAGGGGTTACTACGAGAAGGTTGAAGACCGATTTGAAATCCCTTTCTATTGATTTGAAACCCCTTTATATTAACGGAATGCTTGATGAAAGTGAGTCTCTACACCTCTCCCTATTCGGGTGCTTATGTATAGCGAGTCCACTCGCCTCTCACTATGTCAGAACTTCACATATCCTCAATTGTTATAATTATGAATTTATTGAGAAAACTCTTCACAGTAATGATATTTCGTAAAAAAAAAGTTGTGTGATGCATAAACATTGTTTATACCAAGTTCACCTTATTACAGCAATAAATGTGACAAATCGCAAAATGCAGCACAATCTTCTTCCAAATAACTGTTTTTGTATCACGCATATCTAATAATATTTGCAAATCTGGGAGATAAAAACTGATTATGAACCAGTGATTTGGATCTAAACTATATTATTACGGAGATGTCAATTTACGTTATAGTTGTGGAGGACAATATCAGTAAAATGTCTCAAGAACTTTTTCCACGGTCTAAAGCCGAACACATCAAGAGGCTGAATCCTACCAGTTGTTAGTGCCGAATTGTTTCTATTTTGAGGTACTCTTTTGTTCCTAAAATAGGTTGAAAATTTGATTAATTGTGACCACTCCACGAATCTAATAACAAATTGGACTTTGCATTAGACGCTGGGAGAAAAATCTCTTGAAACCATGATCCCACAAGACCTGATGTTAATTTTCCTGAATTTAATGCTTTCACAAGGACATTTTCAGATTAAAAGATGTTGTTTTGGACTATAGAGCCAAATGTTCCATTCTTCTCCTGCAAAATAATTAACAACAGTGATAACAGAACACCATTTTCAGAAATTAAAGGCTGTATGGTATAGCTCTGAGTCATAGATTTATTGACTGTACCACACTTTCTACTGTTTGTATCTCTGTAAATGCTATAGTAATAGGTGCAGAGACTCACAATGGGTACATAAAGGAATTTCAAATTGATCTGCAACCTCCTCGCAATAATCTCTGCCAACTATAATTGTTCTTGGTTAACTGCAGAGGATTTCAAACCAGAAGACATTTTGTAAATGTAATCACTATATTGGATGCTCATTTTGAATTTTGTAATTTTGACGTCAGATTCTGAACCAGCTGTTCTAAAACCTCCCTGGCAGTATGTTTTCTCCTAAATTAAATGGTTGTTTTCGGTCTATGCTTAGAGATCATCCCTAACGTTCAAAGGGTGGTTTCTACCCTTGAATCTTCACCATCGCCGAAACAACAACAACAACAAAAAAAAAAAAAAAAAATACGTGTCGATTATTTTTCGATATTCAACAAGTGTGCAAAGGTTCATTCAGATTGGTGAGTGACACTTCCGTAAGTCTCCTTGTTAGTATTTTATTCTCAACTACTTTCAGTTTGTGTTCTTCCCTCAGAATAAGCGACCATGATTCGCAACCATGCATCACAACAGACATAATTATTTTTTTTATATATTTTAAGCTCCAAATTCTTGGACAAGATTCGCGAAGACAAAAGATGTTGGACCAAATGATAACATGAATTTCCTGCTTTCAGTCATGGACATTTAATTTATCCTTGAGTATGGTTTCCGCCTGTTAATTTTGATGCTAGATATTGAAAGCATTCACTTTGTGGACAGTATTACATGATATTTTAAGTTAATCATAACTTGCAGTATTATGGTCATAGTGAATTTCCATGTATTTGGTTTCTTCTGCATTCTGTGTCCCAGCAGGCGTTTAATTAAGCCTGTGCATTTTTTTTTTGTATTATCCTCATATTATCCATCAGATTGAAACTATCAGCATAAACCATAACCTAGTAAATGCCATTCAGCTCTAGGCCCAGGTTGCCATCTTTAATTTTCTTTAGTCTATAGCGTATTATAGGGAGCTGGCTTTAATGCGAGGCTGAGGAATTCAGAGTTGATTGACAGGTGCCCCACCCCGTCACCAAGAAACGGTCACTCGACGGTCCTGGGCAGGGTTGCCAGTGCATTGTCAAAAAATTCACCTAATACTCACTTAATTCAAAGAGTTTATGCAATTATGCAATCCCTATTGAAGATCCCTGTATACGTGGACACACGCAAATTAGGTTCTGATAACAAATGCTTCAGTTTTTCTCCCTCGCTCCTTCGTCGCACTGCAGTATGGCCTTCCTTATTACTTCTCTAGCTTCGCTGTGTATAGTTTGCCCTCTCTTACGCTGTGAAGCCATTGTCAAATGAATAACAAGCAACAAAACCGCAACCATAACAGCACACAACAAATAACCAACTCACACTCTCTTTAGAATGACATTCATATGACAATTTTTTAACCCTCGTAACGCTGACATATAGAAGAAGGGTAAGGGAGTATTGCAAGAGTCAGGCAGAAAAAAATGTTGAAAGTTTTCCCCCTTTACCTCAGTCCCCGCTGGTAAACAAGCTAGCTCCCTATAATACACACTAGTAGTCCCCTTTCATTTTGTGGGTCCCTGGCTTTTTGCCAATCCAGTCACCCTGCAGTTACCCACTGTCCGTCATCTCTAAAGAGTAAATTTAGATAAATTCGGGTTTTCTTTGTGTGAATGGATTAGTAAGCATATTATTATTATTATTATTATTATTATTATTATTATTATTATTATTATTATTATTATTATTATTATTATTATTATTATTATTATTATTATTTTCAGGTGTGATTCTAGGAGTAGAATTCCCAAAGTATGTCATCCATAGAGTTCATGAACATATCTGCATATCAAGTCTTCACAGCAGAGATTTTCCACAGTGGGTAAGTAAAAGCATAATCACATTTCTTCCATGGCAACTTCTAAGAGCAACTTAAGTTTATTTTCATGATGATAAAACAGTTTATAAAGAGGGAGAAGTATCGAAGCTTACCTCTCATTTCCACCTTTGTACTATTAACATGTAATAATTACACGGAGAATTAAAAAAAAGAAAAAAACATATGGCGTACGTAAAAGCATGTCTTACATTGTAAATCCTGTGGTTTTTGGCCTTGACGTAGGTTACACCCGTATGTAACATACTGTAGCAAATGTATAACTGAAGACGTATCTTTTATACGTATTTTCCGTACAAGCGTTCCGTATATACGTGTTTTCCGTACGAAAGAAAAAATGTATATAAGCGGTCAAGATCTCACATACAAATGAACGTATGTAATATATAGCTGACGTATGTAACGTAAATATACGTATGTAATATACGAAAGCTTGTTGGATGTTAGACATCCTGTAGCCGTATGATGTAACATCTAAGCGGAAAAAAGGGCAGTACATATGTAGCATATAGATAATGTATGGTCCGTACAGATTTAAGTAGTAAATATATGTAATCCGTATATTTATACAATATACCGTGTCCGGATAGCAGGTTTTTTTCTCAGTGCAGTATTGCCAACAGATCACTTTAAGAAAGTAGCTAAATGACGCATAGGATCTACATAAAAGTGACCAAACTTAGCTAAAATTGTAGCAATAAAATTTAATAATAAAATAAACAAAGTTTAGTGTACTAACTTAAAGTGTACGGTAATATTCTTCGTGATATTTAGAAATCAAACCTTTCACCGTTCACATTTAAAGTATTCAGGGTTCGTTTTTGCTCTCTCGTTGACCAGAAGTACTAAAATATCTTGAATTCTTTTTTCGTTTCCAGTTATCATGGTGATGCTATCATGCTATCTATATCGGTAGCATCCATAAAGTCCACAGTCTAACGAGGAAACCGATTCAAGTGTGACACGAAATTGTGGACGAATTTATGCGAGAACGAAGTGCTTTTGTGTACAATTTAACCTACTAGAGAGAGAAAAACCCTCGATCTTAACTGTTCCGGAGATATGGAGGATGATGATGGAAGGGGAAAGCTGGTGCTCCGATATTTTGCGAATTTTTGAATTACAAGTAAAAGTGACTTATTAAAATGAAGAATTCCTTCATTCACGAAACTTTAGTTATACGTCACCTTAGACATAAGAGTTACAAAACCGAAGAGTCCATAAAAATTCTAGGGGAAGAACGTTTTGGAGGGGGAAGTCGAAAATAACGGAGTTCCATTGTTGCCTGAAATAGGGGTGTAAGGTCGTGTCTATGTATAAGTTTCTTGGTACGCTGAATCGTATAAAAGTATCATCAAGTCAAATAGAATGAAAAATGTAAAAAATGGTAGTCGTCCGAACGTACCAAACATTTATAATTTCTACAATTATTAACCAATCGGAACGAAAAATGACCCAAAAGTGTTTGTGCGAAAATTGTACGATCGAATCGCCCTTGATGATATAGGAATAGTGTCGGATCGCTATTTCATAATTAATTTACATTCTTTAGTACATAATCACTTGCAAGTCCCTGTTTTCCGCATTATGATTCTACGCATGGCGAAAGTCAGGCTATAATATTAGCGCAATTAGTGATTCCTTTCTTAACGTCAATGAAGTGTGCTTTACTGGAGCCCGTAATGGTGTTAATATCGTTTCACAATGTATGTTCTTACGTACGACAGTATGAGGAACTACTTTACTTCGTGACATCTGTGTTGTTTACATGCATCAACTTTATGTGATATACAGTTTATCAGGCGTACATGTTTTCGTTTTTTAAGTGGAAGATACTATTTTTATTTATTGAGTCATACTTTGTGTTTTAATATGTCACGCAACTACACACTATCGTACTTACGTTTGTAAAAATATGTGTTTATGTTTCATATGATTTGATTTGGTTTTCTATAGCGCTTTTGTACAAAATATGACTTTGTATTTTTGTGCACATAAAATAACGTCTCTATTTTTTTTGGCAATATAATACATTTTCATACCACCTTTTCTCATTTTCTATGAACTAAAGACATGATATATTATCAAGTAATATCATAAAATTTTGTTCTTCGTGTCAATGGCGTTCGTTGTTCCTCATAGCCCCTTCTTTTTCTGGCCCCGGGTAAAGGCTACATCACTCACCTCAACATTCACCACCACTTTTATTCACTCTGGTGCATCTTTCTTAACGTTTGAAATGCAATTTTCAAACATATTCACTCGCAACATAGCCGAAAATCCACAAAATATCAGAGTGTTATCTTTCCCCTTAAAGCCTCTATATTGGGGATGGGCACGAGTCGAGCTAAAATTCGACTCGATTCAAAACTCGAAACGAATTCAAGTCGAGTTTCGAGTCGATTCAAAGGTAATTTTCTCGAGTCGAGTTTCTAACCGAGTCACTCTTTTGAGGTCGAGTTTCGAGTCGAGCCGAGTTTGAAAAATGGCTCGCTCGTTTAACTCGTTTTAACTCGGCTTGAAATCATTGCCTCATTAGACTGGAAATCGAAAGCTATGAGAAACGTAAGCAGTAATGTGGAATATTTAGTGTTGCTCACGAGGTGAGACACTGCTCACATCTCGCCTCGTCTCGATTAACAAGACGACAATGGATTTTTATAACGAGACAACCTCAAATGCTGTAAGCACTAACATAAGTATATACTGTAGCTCTCATCACCAAGGCTGAGACCTGCACGGTGAAAGTTTTGAGCCGAAGCAGAAGCCAATCCGTGTAGGATGTTAACCGGCTTAGCTTGGTTCAACTGAGCGAACAGCTCGAGCCGGCTTGGTTGAGATGAGGCACCGACATGGCTCAGATAAGTCATCGTCTCGAGCCGGCTCGTTTGGGGTGAGCCATCAGCTCGATTTGTTTCGGCTCGTGTCGGTTTGGATGGGTGGGCTGTTGGCTCGGCTCGATAGGGAATCAGCTGTGAGCCGAGCCTCTCGAGCCGTTGAGGACCCTAAACCCGGACCAAGCAGTTTTGAACATGTGTGGCCGGCGCCCTCTTAACTTTTAACGATTTTTGATTCGAGCCCGGATACTTGGTTCTCCGGAACTCAAACCCAAAACCTCGTGAACGGTGTTCTTGCCTCCTAGACTTCACGACTACCGAGGTCAGCAGTCAACTAGTTTTTAGTACTCAGATACAAACCACCTATCTTTCATATTTATACGCGGTATTGTTCTTATAATAATAATAATAATAATAATAATAATAATAATAATAATAATAATAATAATAATAATAATAATAATAATAATAATAATAATAATAATAATAATAATAATAATAATAATGTTATAGTAGTAGTAGTATCATTGGTAATAATTATATTGACTATGTAGATACTTGAAGAAAACCCTTGAAACTACACACAGCATTTGGCTCGATTTGGCTCGTTTTGGGTCGACTCTACTCGAAACTATTGAAATTTGAGTTGAGCTCAAAGATGTCTCTTTTGAGTCTTGTCGAGTTTCAATGAAAACGCGCTCGAACTCTCTCGTGCCCATCCCTACTCTATATCTCCGGAACGGTTGAAATAGAGGGTTTTCCCCTCTAACAGAATTTATTGTTCACAAAAAAGACTTCGATTGCTCATAAACTCATCCAAAATTTCGTGTCACACTTGAATCGGTTTCCTTGTAAGTCAAAAATACACTCGAAATAAAATGTGCACAAATTAGCTACTTGACATTAAGTATGGGAAAACAAGAATTTTTATAACCCCAGGATTCACCCCTGGTATATATCCTTGGTACCAGTACTGCGTTTGGGGTGGTTGGTGGGCAACCCTCAATAAAAATAATAATATTTTTATTGCATACTGGAAATTACAGATTGATCTGCCCACTTACAATTTCCATATAATAAAGTAAAACATGAAGGTAATAAAAATAAACATAATATAAAATAAGATACAAATGATACATGAACAGGAGAGAAGAAAATACAAAAATCATACATAAAACAAACATACTCATACGGTGTATATTTAAAAAAGTGGCACTCTTAGCTGATTATGAAATGATTATGCAACTGTCTTTGAATAACCCTAAAATTATATTCGAAAATATCAGTAACACTGACAAAATCATTGACCCTTATAAGATTTTATACAAAAGTGCATCATTGAGGAAGTGGATAGGTTTAAAAGTTTTCGGATTTCTTATATGATAACTGGCTGCATACAAAGTTATCATTGATAACACATTCAAGTTACCGTGAAGAATTAAATGCAACATTTTAAGATCCAGAATAATTCTTCTTTCAGACAATCTTAACATATCCAACGTTAACCAAACTTCATCCAATGACATAGCTTTATAACACTTAAACTTCCAGCGTAACCAAGCAAGAAAAAGGTGTTGAATCGTCTCCAAAGTACTAGATATATATAATATGTACTTCTGTTCCATATAATTGAACAATATTCCAGATGACTTCTAATGTTGGAGTAATAAAAAGTAAGGCAAGTTTTGACAGAGTTAAAATCTTTGGACATCCATTTAAGAACTCCAAGATTCCTTCTCGCTTTGGAAGTTATATTCTCAAGATGTTGTTTGGAAAGTAATATCCTGTCAAAACAATACCTAAATCTTTAATAGTATCTAAAATTCTAATTGAAGTATTATTTATATTATAAGTAAATTGGATTTGTTTTATTCGTAATACTCACTGAATAGGTTTTATTACAATTTAAAGGTAATACATTATTTTAAGACCAAAATAATATTTTATTATTTTGGAGCACCAAACAATCATCCAAATTTACAATAGTTTTGTAGATTTCGAGGTCATCTGCATACATCAAACATTTACAATCCAAATTTTCAGTTATATTATTAATAAACATAAGGAATAGAAGTGGTCCGAGATTTGTTCCTTGCAGAACACCGGAGTAAATGTTATATACATAAGAAAGACTATTTTTATACCTAACAACAAACTTTCTTTGGGACGAGTATGATACTAACCAGGCAATAAATAAAATGGAAAGATCATAGGATTTTAATTTATAAATTAAAATATCATGGTAGCTTATCAAAGGCTTTAGAGAAATCGAAGTAAATTACATCGATCTGACCATTACTTCTAGGAGTAGGAAGAGTATCAGGCATAAAACATGTCAAGTTGATTGTGGTTATCTATTTTTCATAAAACCATGTTGATACATAGTAATGTTAGGACAGACATGATTATGCAAATAATTATATATTGACTTATCAAAAACCTTGGGTATGATACTCAACAGAGAAATTGGTCTATAGCCAAGTCAGTTAAATTTTTGCCATTAGTTTTAGGGATAGGAACAACAACAACCATTTCCAGTGTTCAGGATAAACAGAAGTAAGCAAACTCCAATTAAACAAGGATGTTAAGACAGGCGCAATGATGGACACAATGCCCTTCAGTATGAAAACAGGTATACCATCTAAACCACAAGAGGATTTAGTATTGAGACTGTTTATGGCCTTAATCATGTGCTCAGTTGTGATAATAGAATAGAAGGATTTATTACCAGCTAAATTTAACAAGTCAATATTATAAAGAGAAGGACGCTTTTGATATATAGTCTCAAATAATTGAGTCCATGAATTAGCCAAAGTTTTAGGATCAGATACATAAACATCATCAACCATAAGTCCAGAGGTTTGGTTCATATGGCCTTTATTTTTGTTAACAAATTTCCAAAACTTCTGGGGTGAATGCTTTAAAGCATACTCCATATTATGTATATAAGCAAGCTTGGCCAAATGTAGTCTATCTTTAAATTGTTTACGTATATAGGCAAAGACATTATAATCTTCATTTGAACCAGTAAGCTTAAATCTCTTATGAGCATTTTCTTTAGCTTTGATTAATGAAATCAAATTTCTGGAATACCAAGAAGGATATTTCCTAGATTTAGGGCTATTTAAAGGTATATTCTTATCCACACTGGAATTTATTAAATTTTCTACAGCAATGACAGCAGAATTAAGATATGAATTCAACAAAATATTAGTCCAATCAGCTTAAAGAAGTTCTCGATATAGGGCTAAGTAATCGCCCTTATGATAAGCATAATGAGAAGGATTACCAACAATTGGAGTATTGAAATAAAAAGGAAAAAGTAATTTCAATAGGGTAATGAAAATTATTAGGTACAACAAGTTGGTTGGACATTCTTAGAAGCACATAAATTAAAATTAGATATTACCAAGTCTAAATCAGATACATTAAGATTGATATCATCCATAAATGAAAACAAAATTTTAGCTTTACATTTAGAACAATAATGAATACCTGTTAAGAATTGTTTCGTAGTCCAATTCACTTTAGATACATTATAATCACCAATCATTAAAATGCCATAGTGTAAAATATTTATTTTATTAGAAAAGGCCTCAAAAAATTCACTAAATACATTCAGGTGGAAGTTAGGATGAAAATATACACAAAATAATAAAAATATTTTTTTCCAACTTTTCTCGGAAATTCTAGACAAACACTTTCCTGAAAAAATTCAAAATTAGTTTGCCTGACTACTTTGATGTTTTTCTTCACTGCACAGACAACACTGCCACCTTTCTCACATATATGAGGTTCACAATGTCTATCCGATCTAAAATAGGAGTAGGTGTCGGGAAAATAATCATTACTATTATAAGTGTCACTTAACTAAGTCTCAGTGACAGCAATAATATCATATTTGCAGTCTGCCTCAGAACTATAAAACTGTTTATTTTTAGTTCGTAATCCATGTACATTTTGATACCATAACTCAGTGTTCTCCATGACGAGTCCCTATGCTTTCATTCATTTCTTCCATTTTATTTGTAACTGTTTCTCTCTTTAGTTTTCCATAGGACGGAGCAACTAAAATACCTTTAGGCCAAATTTCTGGATCACTTATAACATTATAATCAAACTCAATGTGAAATGAGGAATAAGAGTCATATTTATTTTTAAGTTTAGCACATTTGACAGATTTTACATGTTCATTTAATAATTCTTTAATATCCTCAACAGAAGTGGTTGGGCTAAATCTTATAACAAACAAAGCCCTTTTCCTTGCATTAGAGACCAACTCTGTTTTAGTATTACCACGACCATCAATTCAATTTGCGTAAATTATTCTTTACTCCCATACCAACGTTCGAACTTTGATTTAAGTTTACACTGTTCTTATTAACAAATTTGCTTTTCATTCTTCTTTGATTTCTCGAAATTACTTCAACCCAACTTCCTTCCGAATTATCTTTCCGAATAGTCGCATCTGATGCCTGATTTACACTTACAAGCGGTGGAAGGCTATTTTCTTGATCCAGTTCTTTAACCAGACAGATTTGTTCATTTTCTAATTGCAATTTCATATTGGATAGATGATCGGACATAACTATATTCTGTTGTAAAAGAGATCTCAACTGATAATTTTCATCACGTAGGAAAGTTACATTTCTTACATTTAACAGCTTTTTGTCTTCCGTAAACTGGAAGATCACAAAATGAACAATTTTCTGCTAAGGGTGGCATATTAAAAATATGACAAATAAAAACTACATTCATCAAAAATAAAACAAAAAGTTGAACTCCGCTGACCTAAGGAGCAAGACAAAAAAATCGCTTCTCAGCATTGCCAGAGGATGTAAAAAAGAAAAGACCTCACGATCCTTCCTATTCATAAATATGAGGACAGACAGATGGAAACGTCCCTGCTTAGCCGCTGAAAGGCCTGCTGGACGGGAGGTTCGCTTCCGTCCAGCAGGCGGAGGCCGCAACACACAGTCACTGCGACATACTGTCACAGCACCGGTTGATTAACTGCCTTCAGAGTTAACCAACCCCACCAGCCAAGGATATGAACTAGATGTAAAATATAACTGCCCCTTCTCATGCAGTCACTGAGTGACGTGGCTTAGTTGCGTCACTGTTTGTGAAAAGACAGGCAACCGACAGCAGGTACAGAGCCGTAGCTAGAGATTTCGGCGCCCGGGGCGAAGTAGAATTCGGCGCCCCTACTCTCAACTTACCAATCATTATATATATATATATATATATATATATATATATATATATATAAACAAAACAGCTTTTGTTATTATTGTTGTTATGCTATGTTGAATTTTTATTAATCTTCTTGGAAACACCATCGCAAAAACCAAACGCGATCATTATGTACCTTTTTCAAATAGGGTCTAAGAGTTGTTTTCAAGAGTGTTATTTTGGACTTTTTTGTTAAACTTGTTAAAACTACCTTTGGTTACTACTAATACTACTAAAAGTTACTACTATTTACAACGTTTCGTACTAACGATAAGAAATGAAATTTCAATACATTTAGACTATGTTCTTTTAATCGTTCGAAATGGGTGACAGTATTAATTGCCAGTAATAATTGTAAACTATTTAATTTTATTCTGTATGTGACGACATCAATAGCATTTTAATTTCGATCTTTTTACGGTAAAAATATTTTGTGAAATGTAATGGAAATTCAGAAGGAGCCTTCTTTGTGAATTTCTAAATATTGATCGATGGAGATGAAGAATATGTTCAATGTTTGTACTTAAAATCCAAAATATACTTTGGCTACTACATATGTCTGAAATTATAGTAATTATTTAGTACTTAATTTCTTAATGAACGAAAGTTCCGAATTTAAGGTACTTATTATTAATTAACATATTAAAATACACTAACACGTACATATATATAAAGAATGTGTGTATGTAGATAGATAAAAACATCACACAACTAAACACGTATGCACAAAATAATATACTGCGATACAAAAAGTTTATGAAAAAATGAACCCAATAAATTCCTCCAAATTGGAAGCATTTGATATGTCAATGGAATTTTAAAATAAATCATAGGTAGTGACTAGTGTCTGAAAAAGTCGAACTTCCTTGGGATAAGCCCCTATTCTACAACTGCTTGAAGTTCGAAAATGTTATTGTTCCCCTTCGTTACCTTTATTTTTAATATTCCCGCGCAAGCAGCAGCTTGAATGTCCCTTCACTCTTCTCACTTTCATACCTTCATTCTCACCATCGCGCACTGGGCCCAAACCAGGCAATTCTCAGCAAAAACTCGAAAAATGAAGTAAAAGATTGACTTGATATGATTTGTTATAATGAAAGCTTAATAGTGTACACATAAGATAGTGTGCAGGAAAAGAAGTGATAGCAGTTTACAATGAACTCATGGGACGTGTAAATTTGGTTATCCGCCGAAGCCGGAGAGGCGCTGCTTAGCGACAGAAGATAGGAAATTGACTTTGAATGCGACTATTCCTACATTGCGTGTAGATATTCAGTGGCTGGTAAACATGGTGACACGACCGACATGTATGTATCGTTTTGTATATTTAGAATGTTGATGTGATGTGTAGTCAATAGTCATATTTGCAATGATGCTAATATCATTATCATATCCCTATGATAATCTCCTACTTAATATCATATTTGGAAAATGCTGTGATACTGAAAGCATATAAACTATGGTCAAGCGATAGAATGGCATTTTAGTAGAAAATATGGCATATACGAATGTCTGTGATTTTTTAATATGCCGTAGCGGAAACATTGTTCTTACTGTATGCAAAGAGAAAACCTGCACATATTTGCACTTTTGGGAAGTATAGCGCATGAAAATGTTTGAAGAAAACCGCATTCTGGATGCAATGCTGCTTTTGAATTTAGCTGGGATGAATGTGAGAGTAAGTGTTAGATTATTAGACGTGTGATCCCCATGCATGCAGTGACGAAGTTGAATATAGGTCGATTCTGAGAATTTTGCCCCCAGACCTCGTTGGGTGTTTCGCCTCCAGAACCCATCTTGTTTCCAACATCTAGTCATACTTCTCTGGCATTCACCAACAGAACTAAACTCTAGTCAAATATATTTGATTATTGGTGGTGACATTTTGAAACGCCAATGCTAAACAATCTATGGACCATAAGGTAGAACCCTATTAAAAATGGTGTTGATCAATTTAGTATTGTGTTCTTTTGTGATACGTGCACAGAAGTGACATTGGAATCAACTGTAATGAGCCTCCGCTCGCTCCAGCTGAGAATGTTCCAATCAAGCCCTGAAATGAGCTCAAGTAATGCACGATGCAATATATAAAACAACCTGGACAGGTTACTGATGCTTGTAAATCATAACATGTTTAATATATCTGATAATATATTCATATCGAGAACTTGTGATGAGATAATTTTTATGTATTGAAGCGTCCTTGCATCTTCATTGTCATAACGAATCCTCCACAACTTTGAAATAATTTTGAGAAGCAAGAACTTTTCTTCAATTTTATTACTCTTCAGTTGTAAAATGAATAAGTACACTTTTTCCTCGTAAATTGCCAAATCAAAGCATATTGCCCACGCGTTTGTTTATGCCAATCATATAATCTGTTATATAATTTAGGCGCGAATATAAGGAATAGACCTATTTCCTTTTATGATGTAAAACACTATGCTTTTGATGAAATAATGTCGAAATAACATTATTGTAGCCACTGCACACACCGAACTAATTGGTTTTCTTTCAATTTTCTGTTTCATATTGCGAATTCTTATTTTTGCCAAGAATTCAGTGCTTTGGCCCCACTGTGCGTCATGATTAATCCGATTGGGTAGATAAAAAAAAAAGTTTTGAACTAAGCAAACTCATCGCTGTTAAATACCGAACACGACTTTTGATTCTTTCTGATTTTAAAAATGCTCCTGCATCAGTGGCGTATTTAAGGGGCTTCCGGGCTTAACTTCCTCCCGAAATCTTACTTATTATAGTAAAGTATATGAAATATCTTGCAGAATTTTCACATTTTCAGGCAAAGCCCAACCCGAAAGTTAGCAAAGCCCCCGAAACAAAATCGTAAATACGCCACTGTCCTGCATACACTATAAGTCATTATTCGGGACCTTGTATACCACATGTTATTAAGAAATCATCTATAATAAACCCTTTAAGTAATAAGTAAAAACTTATGACTTATTTAAAATTTTGGATTGCGAGCGAAGCGAGCAAGAAAATTTTTAAGAAATCTGCGTATTTCATTGATAACCGACAGCAATATTGATCTAATAGGGCGCCAATACTTTCTGGGGGCGACTCGTATTTTACTCATGTCCAACACCACTTTTTCTTTCTCCTCGCTCGTTCGGCGCCCCCTTACTATCAGCGGCCGGGGCGGGCGCCCCGCTGGCCCCCCCTTAGCTACGGCTCTGAGTAGGTATCCCCTGTTTGCCCACCTCTTTTATTGCCCATGTTATGAACGGTGTTGCCAGGACACATAGAAATACATGGAACACGCAGAAGCGCACATATAGCCATTCATGGTTCGAGATTTCAGTGTCCATTCGGCGACTATCTGGTTCATATAGCTCGTAGAAGCATTTCCACCGTCTCAAGTTATTCCACTTTGAGAAATAGCTGTTAATAGTAAGCAAGCACTTCTTATTTTGCTACTCAAAAAGAAGAAGCGTAGAGGGAACAAAAAGAATGTCTGTGCATCCTATGCTATCAACGAGATTGCAAAGTGGCCTGTATCATACTTTTCATTATATAGCCGTGTTGTTTGGCTTGTGTTCGGTGCCTTTATAAGGGCATCCACCACCTCTTGAGAGTATCATATCTCGCTGTCTTTCTGGCATTTGCACACAACTCTCAACCATGACCCCAATCCACACGACCATCTCTAGTCCCAGCAAACAGACAGAAGGAACCAAAAACGATAATATACCTAAATCAAAATAAAATTCAACGACAAAATGAAACATAACTTAAAATATATATTACTTGGACAAAGTACCAATTATTGCTAATATGTCCTTTCTTCTCTGTCTGAATCTTGGAGACACACTTACGGTTTCTACTGATAGTAGATCGATCAGTGGCTGATGACTATTCGAAATCTAAATAAAGTTGAATTAGTTATTTTTTGGACGGACCCTTAAAGGTTGGCTGCTCCTGATAGAGAATGTCGCAATCATCTATTATGGAGGCTGTTCGATTTTTATTTTACCTAGCTCAAAGAGAAACACTTGGCACTCTTGGAGGAAGGGACAGCTACTCTAGATGGCAATTGGCCAGAAAACTAAAGGAACACTTTAGAAGAATAGAGAAGCCACGGGTTCAAAGCCCGAGAAGCGATATAATAATAATAATAATAATAATAATAATAATAATAATAATAATAATAATAATAATAATAATAATAATAATAATAATAATAATAATAATAACTTAACCCCCTTATCGTAAAACTCCAAGACTTAACGTGGTTCTTAATCCAGCTTTTTTGGGGAACGGCTTACATTATAAAGGTTTATTAGGTACGAAAATTAATACTACTTTGCATTCTTCATGACCTCGCTGTTGTATAAGTTCGGAAAGCACGAAAACTCAAAACGCTATGGGGTTAAGCCTAGCAATTGGCGATTTAAAACATGTGGAATCTGTAGCCAACACTTTGAGGATGTCATTGCTGTAGGCTGCGGTCTTCAACTTTTTCTTTTACAACTATAACTCCCCCGATTATCCTCATGACGGTAGGTGAACGCCGTGTTGCCAACACCATCAGGTTTTTGTTAAGAGTAATTCATCCAACTTAACATGCCTACACCCTGCTCTATGACCAGATTAATTACAGTTTGAGTTCTGTAATCTCATGAGAACTGGTAATCCACAGTGACTACTGCGTTGGTTAAGGAAACACTGTAATAACACCATTTAATATAATTACTACATAAAATACTTGTTTATAATGAAAAGCACTCGTAATCATGAAGAAGTATCAATAATGTGTTGATGAAAAAAAAAATCATAAAACATTGGAACGAAGGAAAACTGTTTAGTAACTTAATAGCAATAACCACTTAAGGATGGTCTGTTGTGGCGTCAAATATTGCCGAATGCAAATATTGGTTTGACCAAAGCGTGACAAGTTGCCATCATGAAAGAAACTACGCAATACGAAAGAGATATTGATTTATGAGCGACATATTTACGTGTAAAAGAGCTAGTAAATAGATTGGCAAATAGGAAATAGCATGCTCTGAAACCTAAGATAATTGATTGGTACCAATCAAGTCTAAGTGTAGTAGTAAACATTTGAACATTCTGCTTTCTACCTATTTATTAGCTAGGCATTAAAATAACCACTACTATTTACATTTTAAAATAATTATTCTGAATTTAATAAACATCATGTTAATTAAATATTACTTTTATGGTGTGTAGGATGCGTAATAAAGTGGACGTTGATATTTCCCCTCAGAAAGTGAGAGGTTAATTATATATCTATATACAGGGTATGCTAAATTAATTATTCATCACCTGGGAAATTATTAGATTATTACAATTTGTATCTTAACATAGAGTTAGGTTACCTAAACTAAGTATTCAAAGTGTCCTCCATAATTTTCAATGCACAAACTGTACATTTTAGTCATGCAAGATCATACTACATCACTAATGTTGTTGGATGATAAGTTATCAAATTCTGAAGTAACATGCTCTTTTAAGCGCTTTACCTTCACAATTTCCTGCTTATTTCATTACTCCTCATACAGAAAAATCTATTGGGATCAGATGTGCTTAACACGCTGGTCATTCACTGGTAACACGTCTACTGACACATTCTCATTTAAAATATGATTTAGGAAGTCCCTCACAATATTTCCCTAGTGAGGAGGTGCGACATTTTTCTTTCTTTCTTTTTCTTTTTTTGTTCTTCACGAATTGATTGTAGTGGTTCAAATACAGGATCTGTCTCAAGCATTACCTTATATAATATTTCAGGGCAAGGGCGCCCATCAGGGATGGGCAAGGTGGGGTGCCCCCGCTAGAGGAAATTGTAGTTCGGAATATCGAAAACCCAATAGAATTTTTACAATAGTTACAGCACAATTTGAAACTATATTTGAAATGTCGCTTTTTCTTGCCCCCCCCCCCCTTGGAAACCACAACATAGGCGCCCTTGTTTCAGGGTAATTTTAGAAATAACATATGGGGGAATTATATGTTAATAATAAAGAGAGTTTAAAATATGGGATTCGTTAAAGTCAACCACCACAAATTCCTGTCCACACATTTACACAAGATATATTTCTGTTCTGCATTATCAAATATAGGTTTCTTCAGAATCCCAATAAACGGAGTTGTGTGTATTCACTCTAACATTTAATTTACACGTCCATATGATATTCTTTTGGTAAAAAGTATTGCAGCTGCTTCTTGCCGTATGACACACATCACAGAATTCTCTTACATCAGTCAGGTCCATCCTCATTCAGACAATGGAGTAAAGTACGTCGGTATGGTTTGAACTCTAATGTTTACAGTATATTTTGAAGGATTGTTCTTGAAATATGTTCAGTTTCTGCTTTCTGAGTTGATTTGGTTCAGAGATTAGAAGACATTGCGCTACAGTCTATCAGGTTTTCTACTTGTAGTCACACATTTTTTTATCTGGTTTACGAATACTCGCTACAGATCCACTTTGTTGAGAAGCGGTAAGACATACTGAGAAACGATTTTCTGATATGGATTCAATGTCCTAGAAATAGGTTTCTCGTCTTCACTTATCACTCACTAAAACTAAAAGTGGTTGAGTTTCAACTTACTGCTCCAATATTGTTCCCCATGAAGCAAAAGCGATAATGAAAGAAACTAACTCTATGACCTATGGAACCTGGAGGTTCAATGCCGCATTAACAAAAGTTGTCCATTGACTTCTATCCTTAGCCAAGTGGATCCAGTTTCTACTTTGTATTCCTATTTTTGCCAGATCCGTCTTAATATTGTCCTTCCATCTGCACCTAGGTCTTCCTACCTAATAAACGTTTTACGATTGGATTTCCAGTTTGAAAGGATTCCTACTTTCTTCCTTTCTGGCTACATGACCTGCCCTCCTCACCTTCCTAGACTTAATTACCTTAACAATGTTTAGTAAACGATACAAATTATACAGTTCAACGTTATGAAGTTTCCGATATTCCCCAGTCTCGTTCCTCTTGGGTCGAATATTTGTCTCAGGATTTCGTCCTTAAATAAATGAAAAGACGCTTTAAAAAAAAAAACAGTATCTCTTAAATAATTTCAATCTAAGCTCTAATTCGTAACCGGAAGTGATAGAAAAGTCATATTTCCGGTTTCAATATTGATCAATTTAATGGGATAATGGTAACAGATAGCCAGAATCGTTTCATTTCATATGGATTCCAGTTGAATGTTTGACATCAACAGCGCCCTAGGCCCACCGCGAGCAACTGCACTTTTCCTAGCACGACCCTTTATATTTCTTTCAATAAGAAACCCAACTGAAAACAATGACATCTTAGATTAGTTTCGGAAGGAGACTCTTTTCATTATCCATATCTATGATCCATACAGTTTCCGTACTTTATACAAATAACACTCTCTCGTGTACAGCATACTAAGGAGTTTGGTTTGTATAGCGTGATATTTTATCAATTAAATTTGAAACTTTTAGCTGTAGTATATCTCTACCACTTCCTATTTTAGTAGAAATGAAATGAAATGAATTTAACGTCCCAAGCTTATGTCATTGGAGACGATGAGTAAAGCAACTGAATAATGATGGGAGAATTCTTTGTTGGAATGAAAATGTGAGAGGAAACGGGAGTACCCTGAGAAAACCCACAGACACGATATTGTTCACTACAAATTTACATGGTCGAGAATTGAACCAGGGACCATAGACACAAGAGATAAGCGCTCTGCCATGAGCCACCGTGTCCCCGAATTCGGTTTTAGTAGAGAGTGAGATAAAATTTATTCTTGGGACCAGTGGCGTAGAGAAGGGGGCCCAGAGGGGCCAGACCCCTCCAAAGAGGTCCGACAATGTACTTTGGTACTTTGATGTTTGTAATTGTTTATATATTTTTTGTTTGTAATTTTTCTATATGTACCTATAACAGCACTTGCCCCCCCCCCAAACACACATCCTGGCTACGCTACTACTTGGGACGCTTAATTGATTGAAAAAAAAAACACTTCTCTCCTTTTTTTACTCTAGAGCAATCAGGTTTAAAATCCGGAAGTCGTTGATTTCTTCCATTTCCGGTTTGAATAGAAGTTTGTAATACCTAAACTGCTAATCAACAAGAGCTTGTATGTTTGCAAAATCACGGCTTGTTTCCTTGTTTGAGATCTAAGTTTGTGCCGGGCGAGGGGGCGACGGCAAATTATTTCGAGCACAAGGGGTGCACAATATATAAATACGGGCGTGATTCTATACATTGTTCGACGTAAGCTCTAAACTGCGATAAACAAAGCCACGTGAAACTAAATCTCCCTGATTTGCTGTTGTCCTACCGACGATTGTACTCCTCCGCAAAACAGTTCATGTGATTGCATTATTACTTTTACTATGAAGCTCCATATAAAACTGGTATATTATTATAAATGACAAAAATAGAATACGGATTATCTAATAATACTGCAATCGAGTGTGGCTAGTGAAACAATAGAAATAAACACTAAGCATGCGCAGTAATTATGGCGCCTACTCAAGTATGAACGGGTGTTGTGCTTTTAAAGTCTGAAAGATGACTGGCATGAATCCTGGTTCCGCGAGTGTTGTGGTGAAACGCCAACAAGGCAAACCTTTACTCACTAAGCAACAATTGTTTACGAGCGAAATTCAAATACTTTAAAAAAAAATCTTTCGAGTTTTTTTTTTTCTGCTACTGCTGTAAGAATCTGGACAACACGAGAAGGTATTGTCAAAATGCACGTGTATAATTTGCTCCTCCCCGTGGGGAGTGATACTTCACTAGCCCATAGTATTTGTGACAAGCGGAGGGATACAAATATTTTGTTTATCGGAGTTTAGAGCTTACGCTGAACAATATTTAGATACGATTAATCGATTGCAGGAAATCACGTCTCGCTATCTATAACAGTTTTTGCTCTATAGTGATCAACGTTAAATAGTTTGTTTTTACTACTTCCGGTTTGAGCATCACTTCCATCAAGAAGTAGATTCTTAACTTTTCACTTTTTACATCCTGACCGTAATTGATAGTGAAGCATCAAGCAGTTCTTGAGGTTTCTTGTCTCCAGGCAATGATCATCATTTAGTTCGTCTCACCTTGTGAAACTATGATAAACTTCAAGAATTGATTGAATGTGGCTCATCGTGTCACTGTACTGTAAATCAGTGATTCTCAAAGCAGGGTCCGCGACGCATAAAAATTGAAAAGTATTGTAATAAAATGGAACTCACAGCTATTATACAAGAAGTATTTTTAAAATTAAGAAACTGCAGCTGTGGGCAGTACGAGTACAAAACAATAACTATTCATCATTTCCAGTACTCAAGAATTTCATTGATTCTTCAGGTGGAAAACTCTGCTGAAATGCACAAAACACTTTGTAAGACATTTGAGCGCATAAACTTCAAGTTTTCAAGAATATTTCCCTCTTTCACAACCTAGTAATACTCGGATTGAAAATCCTTTCACTAATGTACAAATCCATGACATACGAGATATGAATCTCTCTAACACAGCCATAGGAACTACCCTGCGATACTTCATGGAAAAACGTTTCAGAGAAAATGAACTTCGTACCTTTCGGTTGCGTGTGCGCTGTGAGTATGAAGAGTTGTCTAAAAACACATTGCAATATTTAATGCCTTTCCCTACCGCTTACTTATGTGAACAGAACTTTTCTGTTCTTTGCAATATTAAAACCTTAAAACGAAATCGTCTTAATATGGAATCGGACCTAAGATTGATGGTGACAAAACTTAGATCTATTCCTGATTTCAATACAATTATGGGAAACACAAAGAATTTCATTCCTCACATTAGTGACCGAACATTTGAGAACATTGTTTATAAGTGGAATTCCCTTTAAAAAAAAAATACAATGTTTTTCTGTCTTGAAAGTTACTGCATTTTCAATTGAAATTTGTTGCGCTAGGAAACAATCATGTTATCTTTAGAATAAATTACTTATTGCATTATTTTTATTGAACTTTTTCTTGACAGTGGTAATTCAAATTAGTATGCTTTATGATACCATGTGAAATTTCAGATAGCATTGCAAGGGGATCCACAGATCACTTTCCGACTGAACAAGAGGTCCGCGTTATCGGAAAGTTTGAGTGAGAACCGCTGCTGTAAATTTTAGTGTCATAAAATATTCCGATATGCAACCAAAAATGCTGCAAAGTTGGCCTGTACAGTATAACATCTAGGCGATGTTCGTCTTTGTGTTCGTTTTACTTTGTGAAACTACGATAAATTTTCAAGAACTGATTGGATGTGGAAACACACTAAAAAGTCAAAGGAATTATAATTGTAGATAAAATATTCTAAAAGCTATGCTTTTAATAAAATGCAGTAGAGAACAGAAAATGTTATTTTTGGTGTGGCAAAGTGAGGAAATGGCAGTAAAACTAAAAGCATTGGGTGCGATTTAATGTTTAAGTGGCGTATATATATCCCTTAACCATAGAAAATTCCCTTAACCATAAGAAAAGTTAGAAATGTTTCTTACCCCACTAAAATGAGCAATACTGGTTTTACCCCACCGTAGTA
Organism: Thermobia domestica; assembly: GCF_964235325.1. Lineage (NCBI taxonomy): Eukaryota > Metazoa > Arthropoda > Insecta > Zygentoma > Lepismatidae > Thermobia > Thermobia domestica. The sequence goes on from NC_137458.1 coordinate 28,403,459, forward strand.
GTTATATTGTACTCTTTAGTACATCTTACAAAAGTATCGTCTTTATTTTTTTTAACGGTTATTATTTATTCCTTGCAGCTACATACTATACCTAGGTACATGCGTGCATTTCATTAAACGCACATACATGCTGCGGAAAAATAACGCCACTAAACCCCAGAAGATGATTCTTTATATGAAATGAAAAAAAAAAGTTTACATAAGCATGGGTCAAGAAACGCTTTGTTTGAGTGTTATAAACCGCAGAAAATGTTAAAAGTCACGTTTCAAAACGCTCTGGCTTGAAAACTGTTAGGAATTAGGAATTATATATATCTGGGCTTTCGGCATCTGTGGCTATGTTAGCCCGTCACTACTATTAGGATTAGGAATTAGATATCTGGGTTTACAGCATCTATGGCTATGTTAGCCCGTCACTACTATTAAGATTAGGAATTAGATATCTGGGCTTTCGGCATCTATGGCTATGTTAGCCCGTCACTACTATTAAGATTAGGAATTAGATATCTGGGCTTTCAAAATCTATGGCCATGTTAGCCCGTCACTACTATTAGGATTAGGAATTAGATTTCTGGGCTTTCGGCATCTATGGCTATGTTAGCCCGTCACTAGGATTAGGATTTGAAATTAGATTTCTGGGCTTTCGGCATCTATGGCTATGCTAGCCCGTCACTACTATTAAGATTAGGAATTAGATATCTGGGCTTTCGGCATCTATGGCCATGTTAGCTCGTCACTAGGATTAGGATTAGAAATTAGATTTCTGGGCTTTCGGCATCTATGGCTATGTTAGCTCGTCACTAGGATTAGGATTAGGAATTAGATATCTGGGCTTTCGGCATCTACGGCCATGTTAGCTCGTCACGTATGAGGGATGATGGCCTTCTGCTATCATACTAACCGAGGAATTCAGAAGGAAGAAAGGAATGGGGAAAGAAGGAAGCTGCATGGAAACCCATATTTTAGGTACCATCCCGCCATTTGCCTATGAGAATGAGGATAACCTCACTCAGGATTCCTAAAAAAGGTGTTACACTTAAGAACTATGAGATGTAACGAAACCGTTCAAAGAATTACACAGGAACTAGTGTAAGTTCTATCTAAATATCCATGTTTCAGAGTTTTACATACTAATTGCGTATTCATTTTACAGGTACCGGGGGATTCTAAAACATGAATATGTAGATAGAGCTTATACTATAGTAATCGTGACGACTCGTGAAGCTTGACCTAGATTTACTAATGTCACCACCCAATAGAACGCAAGGTTATGTCCCGGTCGTCAACGCCCGCCCGTGAAATTTTGCCAGCGTCGTTTCTTGCGTTATGTGGACAGTGTTGTCGGATTGCCGCTACGTTTCGTTTTATTGTTATTGTTGTCGTTGTTTTATATTTTTGCTATTATTATTATTATTATTATTATTATTATTATTATTATTATTATTATTATTATTATTATTATTATTATTATTATTATTATTATTATTATTACCATTTAATTTGAATAATTTGAATAATTATAATTATTAGTGTTCGTGTTATACCTTATTAAGTGGTGATTTTCTTTTCGCTCGTTCGCCATATTTTCTAAGTTCGACAACGTTATTGGTACACGTATGCTGTTTTACTTTTTCTCAAGTATGCGTACAGAAGGCAGCTCCACGAATCGTTCCGAATTATTCCGATGTATCATACGTAAGGGAAAGCAGTTATATGATTCGTGTAGAATTCAGGCTTCATGAATCGTCGGGGTCAGTATAGTTCCTCTCGTACCAGTGAAACAAATACTCTATTAGTACATACAATTCTGAAATATGGATGTTTAAATAAAGATCACACTAGTTCTTGTGTAATTCCTTGAACTGCTTGCGATTGGTCTACTAGTTTTCAAGTCAGAGCGTCTTGAAACTTTTTTCTTCTTTTTTGCCAGTTTATAATTCTAAAAGGAGACTTTCTTCGATCCGCGTTTATTAAAAATTTTCTTTCGTTTGATATAAGGAATCACCTCTCGGAGTTTTGTGTGCTGTTATTTTTATGCAGCCTGCATATTCACATGAGATTAGTTCAAAGAAGAAACCGAAAAACACAGATGTATGAATCTCACAAGATAAGAAGAAAGAAATCTTTGCTGATGTGGTTTCTTTTCGCGTGACTTGTGGCGTTGCTCATTGTTGAAATGTGAAGCTTTCGCTGAGATGCAGCGGAAGAATATCACATTTCCGTGCAGAGGAGGGTAAGCAGCAATCTGGACAAACAAATAATAGAACCCAGAGTATTATATATATATATATATATATATATATATATATATATATATATATATATATATATATATATATATATATATATATATATATATATAAGTGTGTGTGTGTGTGTGGTATTACTTGTGATCGTCTTATATTCGTGCGACGAAGACCTTGGTATGGCACACACGCAATCATTAATGTATGCTGTATGTAAATATGCTTGCTTACGCCATGCCAAAATTATCACGTCTCTTATCTTTACCCTTCACTATACACTCGTTTTATTACGAGTATGTTCTTCTTACTAGTGGTTGTACATTGCAGGAATATAAATATAATAATACGAATAATAATAAACAACCTGCATTAAGAAGCTAGCGTGTCGTGCACTTCATTGCTATACAGATATATAAAGTACTTGTAGGTTATATGGTGAGGTTTTTGTTTCCATAATATGTATGTGTATGTTTGCTTGTTTAATGGACGTATTAGTGGAAGGAGCGCATGAAGAAAAGACGGAAATCATGTATTTATAAGCTATATCGATGTTTCAACACTTTTGTTTGCGGTCAACAACTTCCTATTGTTTATTGTGTGTGGATGTGTGTAGACGCGGCTGTTTCATGAGAAGGAACTTCCGCGTTTAAAATGAATATCCAATGTGTATACCTTGTCTTCATTCATACTTAGATATGAAATTATGTTTAATGAGCTATGGCCGTAGTTATAAAAGTAGAGTACGTGAACTATTGTAATCCGCGGACTCAATAGAATAGATCTGCAACACATTATTTTTAATAATAGAATAGATTTTAAAATAATATAGAATGGAAATCAACATTGAAAAATCGAAAGGCATGAGAATACCCCATGGAAACGCTCCCTAATGGGTCAGAGTGGAACAAAGAGAACTTGAAGAGTTAGATCGTTTCAAATATCTGAGAAGTACTTTCACGAAAGACGCGTACTGGAACAAAGAGATCAGGTCCAGAATTGCCATGGCCAAAGAAGCATTCAACAAGAAAAGGTCAATCTTAACTAGCAGGTTTAATATTGGACTAAGGAAAAATGAGCTATATATTGGTCAAGTGCTATATATGGAGCAATGGACTTTATGATTCAGAGACTTGGACACTACGGAAGTTAGAGTAGAAATATTTAGAGAGAGAGCTTCGAAATGTGGTGTTGGAGGAAGATGGAGAATATAAAATGGACAGAAAGAGTAACAAACAAAGATGTTTTAAAACGGATAGGAGAGAAGAGGACATTTTTAACCAACATCCTTCGTAGAAAGACCAATTGGATTGGACACATTTTGCAAAGAAATTGTCTTTTTCATACCGCTATAGAAGGAAAAGTAAAAGGAAAGAGAGGAATAGCAAGAAGAAGAACACAACTGACCAATGATTTGAAAATTAAAGAACATATTGGGAGTTAAAAAAATTGAAGATCGAGAAATATAGAAGAAACATTTGCAGGGCAGAACCTAAAAAAAAACTGTTTAGTCTCAGGACTTGCCAACAGCAGAATATTTAATAATAATAATAATAATAATAATAATAATAATAATAGTGATATTCTCTCTGTAGGCATGTAGTCAGTGGTAGCCAGGGGCTCAGTTCCATGCGACCTTCTCCTCCCCTCTGAAACTGAGTTACAGTATATATCGGTAGACCCTATGTATATGTGAATGTAAGATGTACCTAAGTAAGCTCCCCCTCAAATGATCTCGGCCCCTTTAGCTACCCTCTGATTCCCTCTCATCGAATAATTCTGGCACCTATAACGTCTGGTAACTCTAGCCGTAACTGATACTAAGTCAGTGCTTTTAAAAAGGGAAACAAAAGCTCTCGTGTGGGATTACATAGTAAAAATGAAAAGTCGATTATAGGCTAGGAATATTTAGGTCGACTTTTTGTATATCACAACACGTGATATGTCATTACCTTAATGCGCCGCTATCGTTAATCTGCACATGGAAGACACTGAATAATAATGTTCTAAGTGGATTGATAAAAGACAGCTTCTGAAGACATTAGAAGGTTAAAAAATACACTATAATAATTCTATGGTTACCCATATTCTAAATTTGCACTTAAGTTTGCTTGTTTTTGTGCAATTATTATTAAAAACGTTTGATTACATTGAGTCTGCTTCCTAATGCATAGGTTTACTTTAGTTGATCTCAGTAAAACAAGGAATTACGAAAACCACTCAGTTAAAATTAAAATATTAAAAGTATCTAAGATTAATTTCTATGCATTATTATAAACTGGTACTGCATTAAATTACCTATACATTATAGTTTTTTTTTTCTTTATTCTTTCCTTTAGTTGTTCTTCGTTTGTATCTCACCCATGTTAGACATTTTGATATTTTATTATCCATATGTTACTCGAATATTTGCCCTCAGTGATGTACCATGACCGATAATTTTTGAGGACCTCATTTTCAAAGAGTCTTATAATCAGAAAATTTTGTCACATATTTCGTGTATTGGCTACTGGTTAACGTTTGTGCGACTCTGGTTCAAGCTCCGTAGTTTGTCCTTCTGACTGAGACTTCCAGGCCCAGTTCCATCAGGCGAATGCCCTAGCTGATGATATCATTTTACTTTCTTCCATTCAATTATTATTTGTTGATGATTTTAGAGTAAATTGGGTTCGCAGTGTGTTTTGGAAAGTTCATTAAATATACTAATAAGAAGGTTGACGATGAAAATTCAGAGGGATGTGCCTTCTCCTATTCTATGTCGCTACTCCGTTTCCTATTGTTACTATAAGGTATCGTGTTGTGTATCTTTCTCAACTCAATATTTGTGTGTGTGTGTTTTTCTTTTTTTCAAAATTTTGTCTCGGAAAACCTTATTGTTAATACTTTTAATGTCAAATGAATGTAACAGGCGATATCTAGTACTTCGTTAATGAATAAATATCTATACTATATGCAGTATATAAAAGAAGAGCTCTGACTGTGGGGTGGGGCACGGTGGCTCAGTGGTAGAGCGCTTACTTATGGTGCATGGGGTCCTTGGTGCGAACCCCGGCCAAGTAAGTTTGTGGTGGACAACATCGTGTCCGTGGGTTTTCTCGGGGTACTTCTATGTCCTTCCACATTCTAATTCCACCAAATCTTCCATTATCACTGACTTGCCTTAATCATTCGTTTCCCTTAGTCTAACGGGCATAATCATGTTACGTTAAACTAAACAATTTCATTTTATGTTTATATTATAATAGGCCCCACTGTACTTAACAAAAGAGCTTCTTACTGGTTGATAAATGCCTATTCGAACTGTTTAATCTAGAAACCTGAAATTTGGGCGGTACATATAATTTGCGATCTTAGGTACCACTGAGCTAGAATTATTGGAAATTCAATGGGAAGGAAGTGAGAGCGGGAGGTTGAAATGTCTGTAACTCGGAGTTCTTTCAGATTAGAGACGTAAAATTTGGTAGCTGTCGTTAAAAACAACAAAATTTTTTAGCGTTTTTGATACTTGACCTATATAAAAGAAAGAAAAAGGTGGGATAGTTCATTAAGGTATACATATCTGGGATTTTTTTTTTAAGTTTAAAGAAATGGAATTTGGTATTTTACCTTTTCGTTTAAAATAATTAAACAAGTATTTGAATTTTTTGATACGTGACCTAGAAAGGAAGAGACGGGAGGGATTCACTAATTTGACTATACAAGGTTTTCGAGCGACTCAGGTTCGATTTCTGGTGGGAACTCATGTGATTTGGACTCCACGTTAAGCTGCAGGACCATGTCTCATATAGCTTTGGCGCTATACGGGACACTAAACTCCAAATCAACCAACTGCCCAACAAGGTGTTAAGAGTTTCGAGTTCAGAGAAATTCTATGCGAAAGACTCAGAAAAGGAAAGCAAAATAAAATAAAATATTCTGGTTTAACATCCCACCATTATGCCCGTTAGGTTAAGGGAGACAATGATTACGTCAAGTGAATGATGATGGAATAATTGGTGGAATGATAATGTGGGAGGAAACAGGAGTATCCCAGGAAAATCCATGGACATAATGTTAGCCACCACAAACTTACTTGGCTAGGGATTAGGGATGCGCACGAGACGAGTCGAGACAGGATTTTCCCGACAAAATTCGAGTCGAGTCACGGCTCTTCCAATAGAGAAATATACATTTTTCGAGTCGAGACATCACTTTTACGGCACATTTTCGAGACGAGACAGTCTCGAATCTTGTCTCGTGCGCATCCCTATTAGGGATCGAACCAGAGACCCCACGCACTAGAGGTAAGCGCCCTACCACTGAGCCCCCGTGCCCCCGTAAAGCATAATGTTGCCCGCAGTAACACTGGAGCATTTGCTAGAGTAAATAAGTAAACTTCCTTTCTGCCTGCAACTCCGTCTTCATGTAAAACTCTGTGTGGCCTTGAACAGTGATCCAAGAACCCTAATGACTTTACATATCATAAAACGTGACATTTTATCTGCTTCATTAGAACTTTGATTACCTACCTTCTACCACACATTTTTGTACAATACCACAATATGCATATTAACTTGGTTCTTACAATAAATCCGTGTGTGAATGCGGTAAGAATAACGCAATCTTCTCCTGGTCTCCTGTAATCATAAGGAGATCGTGACAATGAGCGGGAAATTAGGTCAGCAAGCGACAGCTGATAGCGCGGAGGTCTTTGCATCGCCTTGCATGCTGCTCGACATCTCCGAATAACCTTTTGATTATTAAGACGATATAGACCCCTCCCATTCGTTTATATCTCGCCGCAAAGGACTTTGAAAGAATCGTTGGAAGGTGCATGCGTAATAGCCAGCGAGGTTACAGATATTAACCAATCTCAAATATGCAACCCAACAAAGCACTTGATTTTTCTTGTTATTAATATCGGAAGAAATTTTAGAACACCACCCGTGGTTTTGCCGAGGTGTAGATCTAAAATAGAACAAAAATCGAAGGCGAGAACTAAGTATAGATGACGCCCATCTTTCACCCTTTTTTAACGTATTCAAAACAAAGTTATTTCAAGATGGATCATATGGATGATAAGGTTATTTAAAGATGCATCATATGACAAAAATACATGTAAAATTCATCCACAAACCAGTTGCGAAGAAATGATCGTGGACTTTACTTTCTTAATATACATTTCTCTCACATTACATAATTTGCACTCATATTTCATATTTCATATTCCACAGTATCCATATTCAATGCTAAATTAAAAATTCCAATTTTTGAGAGACACGGAAACAAATTTTGTCACAAATGTTATTCTGTGGTAAGTTTGACATCCTTCGTAATATGTTCTTTTAGAAAGTACAATAGTGAATAGTTATTGAATACCGCTTTTATTATACCAAATACCAGGCTGATAAAAAGACCGGGAGCCCTTCCCCTCTCTCCCTGCGATTACCCTCAGTTGCTCTGACAGTTCCAATCATTGCTTAGATAAATAAAAGTTCAAAAAATAAATCTGTCACTAGTGACAAATGTAAGGTGAACGGAAGTTAGCCTTGCCCGCCCGTCTTAATATTCTGGCTATGGTTCTGACTAAGAGTTCATCTGCTGATGACACAAAGGAAAGTGCACCCCTTTGTTATTTTAAAAGGAAAGAAAACATTCGACATTTAAACCAGGTAACAATTAAAAAATTGTACTTTAAAAAAAATACAATATACACAACATACTTTTAACGATGTATATATCATGAGAGGAGGAGTTTGGATATTACCAGCCTTACTGCTGAGAAAGTTTAAAATAGATACAAAATTTGTGGTTACATTCGATACAAGAACTTAACGGTTATGTATCTTGGGAAATTTGATAGTTGAGCACCCGTACATAATCCACACTGAAAAGTGAATCAAGGTACTTTGAAATTATAGTGAAGAGGTGCATAATCTCGATTGATTTCTGTTCACGTTCTTTATCGGCAGCAAAACTATACAGGAGGAGCCTACAGTTTAAATTGGAACCGGAACCGCTGTAGTGCATTGAATGATCTCCATTGCTAATCGCACGCGGTACCTCCTACACCAACAGCATAGCACACACTCACGCTCTAGCCATTAGACCAGAGCTAAGGACAGGAATGCGCCATATTGTGGTCATATTTGTATTTATTTCTCTCGAACAAGTTGGTTGTAGATGTCTTCCTTCAAGCTATGACTCAAATTCAAAAACGTGAAGAATGCCTTGGCTCTACCTGAATTAGGGACAAAAACGAGAAATACTACAGTGTTCGTGACGACTCGTGAAGCCTGGGATCTACACCAATCATAGTACTACTTTGCCTCACAGAAGTACACCAACAATGTTGCCAAACTTAGAATACATGGCGAACGAGCGAAAAAAAACTTAAAGAACTACAACAGTTAATCGAATTAAACATTAACAATAATAATAACAAAAAATATAAAAGAACAACAACAACAATAACAAAAAAACGTAACTTGGCGTCAATCTGACAACACTGCACCCTTAAGGACATGTTCTCTGTATAGCGCGAGGGACAACACTGACGAAATTTAATGGATGGGGGTTGACGACTGAGATACAAAATTGTGTTTTATTGGCTGCTAAAATTGGTAGATCTAGGCCAAGCTTCACGACTTCTTGCGACCACTCTAAGTGGCTAATACGCGTTCTTTCTATGTTTACAATTCTGGGTTCGAATCCCGGTGAAAGTGCTTGCCTCAGATGTAAATCGTAGGATTAGTTTCGTTCTACTTTAAGAAGTAGCCTGCATCTAATGTAATCTCAATGATTATTTTGTTTAAAAAAAAAAAACAGACTTTGTACTCCAAACAATGCATCAGACAACTTGAGAATGAATAGTTTATTTCATGATGATCGACAGTCTCAGTTGACGACAGGGTTGCCAACTATCCTTAAGAAATAATCAGGACGGGACAATCAGTGTTGAAACTCATTTCTCCTTCTCTCAAGACAACTACATATACGGCGAGTCGTTGAAAACTGTAAATAACACTAGCCAACAAAATTTCACTTTTTTTCTGTAACTGACATGAAAGCAGCTAATCTTTATGCTTTGGGGTATGCTGATAACGAAAATGTTAATGAAAATGCAAGATTAGCTCTCCTTTTGAAGTTACGATATCTTTACGTTATTGCCTATATAAGCTTATGCATGTACCATTTTTATTATCCCTCAGAAAAAGGTCACTAAAAGCGCAACCGCTTTGCCTGGTGTTGGTAGTTTTCTGCTGATGATTCCTTGATTAGTGTCCAGCAGTAATCGGCTAACATTGTTGCGCTCCACTTTCCCTGGTATCTCATTTCCACGTCCGAAATTTGCTGGTGGAAAAGTTCCTCATGCTCCTCGCTTACAGCACCATAGTCGTTAGGAAAGAAGTCCTTTTGGGAATCTAAGAAATGTAATTGTGAGGACACATTGCACCCTACTCTACCGCAGTAGTGCAGAAGATTTGTCACCAGATCCTTACAGTTTCCTGCCATCTTATTTCCTAGAAAGTTTGTTGACATTTAAACAAAGGCAGGTGGGACGGTAACAGGCAGTCCGTCTGCGTGAGGCACTGGTCGCATGGCCGACGGTATGTTAGCATATATGAAGA
>NC_137458.1:28413511-28571573 GCF_964235325.1 Thermobia domestica
GTTAAGGTCTACTTTAGGAAATTTCAAACTAGTAAACTGTTACTGCCAATATAGCATGGATATAGAACCCTTTTTAAACAATATTGATGACTTCTGTCAGATTTACCAGGGAGACAGTATTTTAATATGCATGGACTCGAATGCAAAATCAAATTTATGGCATAGTAATAGAACAGATAAAAGAGGAGAAAGAGTGGAAGATCTAATAATGAACAATAATTTAACAATAATCAACGAAGAAGGAAATCCTCCCACTTATAGAAGCAGTCAAGGAGAGTCAAATATTGATCTAACAATAGCATCAACGAAGATGTACAGCCTAATAAAAAATTGGAAAGTTTTAGATGCGGCCACTGAAAGTGACCACAATATAATAATCTTCGACATAATAAAACCAAAAACTCAAGAAATAGTCACAAACGAGGGAGAGGAAAGCTTTCTATATAACCCAGATAAAATAAATTGGGAAAAAGTTTGGAACGAAATAAAATTACCAAAAATAGAAGATGGGAGCAACCTAGATCAACTTGGCCAACAGATAGAGGAAGCAACAAAAAGTGCAATAAAAAAATCAACTAAAACTAAAACAACAACTACATTAGAAGTAAATAATAATACATTTTGGACAAACGAATTACAAAATTTAAAGAGGAAGACAAGAAAAGCGAGAAAATTATACCAAAATACTATAGATAATAATCTAAGAGAAAGAAGGTTAAACAAGTACAGAAATTTAAAACAAAACTATCAAAATAAAATAACAGAAAGTAAGAAAAGAAGCTGGCAATCTTATATCGAAAAAAATCTGAATATAGATCCGTGGGGAGAGCCTTATAAAATAATAAGCAAAAAAGTAAAAACACCTACCACTCTTTCAACCTTCAGAAAACAGGACGGGACGTACACAAAAAACTGGAAAGAAACAGTGGAATACCTGATGAACATCTTGCTGCCAAAAGACGATCAGCGGGAAGACAATGAAACACAGACACAACTACAAAATTTAATGACGGTGACTGCAATAAAACATAAAAATGAATAAGTTAAGAATGAAGAAATAATAAATCACATTAAAAGATTAAAAAATAAAAAGGCACCAGGTCCAGACTGCATAAAACCAGAAATTTATAAGAAAAACGCGGATAAATGGGTACCATACTTGTCAAAGCTTTTTAATCTATGTTTTAAAAAAGGACAAATACCCAGAAGATGGAAACAGGCTAACTTAGTAATTTTTAAGAAATCTGACGATAAAAAAGATGACGATCCGAAATCCTACAGACCTATATGTTTACTAAATATTATAAGCAAACTGTTTGAAAGAACAATAACAGAAAGGATTAATCGGACGAGAGTTTTAGAAAATGACTTATTACAATATGGTTTTAGGAAAGGAAAGAACACAGAAACAGCTATTAAAAAAATGATAGACCTGATAGAAGAGGGAAAAGTAGAAAAATATCAAGTAGTGATTTACGCTGACATAAGTGGAGCATTTGATAATTTATGGTGGCCAGCTTTCTTCAACGAATTAAAGAAAATGAACATCAGTAAAACACTGTATAATATAATGTTAGATTACTGTAGCGGAAGACAAATACAAATACAAACACCGGGAGAAACCATTAAAACAATAAGCACAAAAGGCTGCCCACAAGGCTCGATACTCGGACCCTTAATGTGGGATGTTACACTACAGCCATGTTTAAATCACTTAAATAATATGCAAGAAACAATCGGTGTTGTGGGTTATGCTGATGATCTGGCAGTTGTATTTTCAGCATCATCAAGAAATAAAATAGAAACAAAAGGGAAAATAGTATTAACAGAATTAGATAATTGGTGCAAAGAAAATAAGTTAAATTTATCAGCAAGTAAAACTAAATACACGGTCTTTGGTCAAATTTTAAAGAGGGATCCAATAATAAAAATTAATGATAAAAAAATTGAACACGTAAATGAATTCAAATATCTTGGAGTATGGATCGATAAAAAATTAAACTTTCATAAACATATAACAGAAATAACGGAAAAAGCAAAAAAGGTAGCCAACAAATTACTAACAGTTGCAACAAAGGACTTTAGATTGGACAAGAAGATTTTCAAATTATATAACAAGACAATTTTAATGGCAATCTTACAGTACTGCGTGGGCATATGGGGACACCGAATTTTTATGAACATTAAACTAAAAGAAACATTGACAAGAGTACAGAGACTTATTTTAATAAGGGTAAACAACATAATGAAGACAATCCCAGCCGAAGTACTGCAATTACTTACATATGAAGAACCGATCCATCTCCAAATATTAAGAAAATGTATCAAGACTTGGATCCAAAATAAAGAAAGGACGAAGATATTAGAAATCACAGGAGAAATACCAAGCTTCGATGAAGATATTGCAAGAATCATCCGAACAAAATGGGAAGAAGAATGGAAAAATTCCAGGAAAGGTGCCAGGACTAGAAATATTATACCAGATTTAAAAACAAGAGAAAGGATGGGAAATATAAGTAAAGATGTGATAGAATATATATCAGGACATGGACCATTTAAAACACATTTTAAAAGACTAAACTTACAAAACGATGATAAATGCTTTTGTGGCGATCTTCACACTCCGGAACATATTTTCTGGTCTTGCGACAGATATATAACAAACAATAGAATAAAAGAAATAAGGAATGAACTGAAAGAAAATAGCATAAAAACGATCATAGAAGAAGAACATAAACTAGAAAAATTTAGTACTCTGGCAAGGCATGTTTTGGAAAACCTTTGGAAAGAAAGACGAGAAGAAAGAAGAAGAAGATAAATTTTGTGTGATACACTAAAAATAAAAATAAAATTAAATGAATTTGATATCAAATAAAACAATCAGCTCTGAGGAAGCCAAGAGCTAAACACTTTATCTGCTTAGTGTTTTAGTGTTAGTGTAGTGTTGTAGTGCAGAATGTGTAGTGTTTGTGTTCTGTCAAGAGGCAAAATTCAAATCTAGATAAAAAGTAAATAAACAATAAAGATAAGTTAATATGAGAAAATTTTGGGGGAATCTGGAGTACCGATTTCCTAACAAATAAGGAGAAAAACTTTTAGGAAGTCTGGAGTACCGATTTCCTAATAAACGAGAAGGAAATTTTTGTGTTTTTACTATCATAACTATCACTTTTATATATTATATTAATCATTTTTTATTTTTAGTATCTTTTCAGCTCTGTCTTTTTTCAGGTTTTATGTCTGTGATCGTCTGTGTATGTACTTTTGTAAAAAAAAAAATAATAATAATAATAATTGCAATAAATATAAATAGTAATTTTTAAAAATGAAGAAAATAAGGCATGGTTTATATAATTAGGTACCATGCCATAAAACAGAGCCTCACCTCAAATCTGTCGAGGACGAAAGCCGAATAGCAGAGAGAGAAAACTGAAATAAAAGAGTATATGAGAGAGAAAAAAAAGGCAGAGGCAAGTTGCGACTGCCCTATAATAAGACCGTAAGAAATCGGCCAAGGCAGGGGGAAGTGGAGGCTTATAAAAAAAAAATACAGATTGTGATAATCAACAATTTGTGTGATAGTGGTGATAGCAACAATGATGATGATGATTTATTGTATGGTAAGTTCGGAAGAGAATTAACGAAATTTGGATCTGATATGGGAAATGTTTATAGTGGGCACATGTCGAATACAGTGAAGGTTCCAATTGCAAAGAACATTATGTGACCTTTGTACTGTGATCATACACGGAAACAAAGGGAGAAAATTCGTTAATTATATTACCTCCTTATGTAAGAGTACACTAAGTTGCGTATATCTTTCCTGGTTAATCTTAAAATAGAACTAAAAATTTAAAGGTGTAGGTATAGCCTTGTTGAAAAAAAAAAAAAAAACTCTTTTTAATAAAGTCCGTATTCTTGCAACCACGCATAGGAAATATTTTCTAATTAAGATTTCAGATAATCAAAGAAAGTTGCCCGACTTTTTAAAAATAATTCCAATATCCAATTGTTGAAGTTTCTTATGTAGAGTGGTTTTGTGGCTACAACGTAAAGTAAGTCCAGTAGATGTAATGTTTATTTCTGCCTGCCCCCAATTGAATAGCTTCTGAGTATGTGTTGTCTGAGCAAATAAGAGGAAGGACTACGAATGTGTAAGAGCAAGGGCCGCACCTACGGGGGCCCACAGGGTCTGGACTCTCCAAACTTCCTAACTCAACGTACATTTATACAGTTTCTCAATAAAACTATACTTGCTTAATAGGGAAATGATTTACGTAGCATGAAAATTTGATCTTCCATACTTTACCTGTACTCTTTCTCTTATAAAAACAATCTAGTTCTATCATTTTTTTGAAAATATAGGTAAAAGTATATAACAATTACTTATCGACTTTTTGGGTGCGGGGTCTACCCGTTCAATACTACATAGACATAGTGGCTTATAGTATTGGCCTCCCTCAAAGCTTGGACCCCATAACAACAAAAATTTCTGTGTGCACGCCTGTTAAGGGGTGCTTAGCAAAGTATCTAAAACAACTAAATTATGCAAAAGATTAGTTTGCTTTAAGGCAGGAGGTTAGCAGGTAGATCTGTTAAGAAATCAAGTTACATTAACCCTACCATCTTCTTGTATCTGCAATTTAGACATAATTAGAACAAAATATCTTTGCTAATGATATGATCTATGGTGGCTTCTAAGGGAAATCACATTGATAAAAAAAAACGGTACAAACTAAGTAAAAAAAAACTTAAGAGTCTTCATCCCAGCGAAATTAAAATACCGCTAATTTTACAGTAATTATGTGATATCTTCAAATACATAAAAGATAATTGAAATATGGATCAAGAGCGCCCTAGACAATATTATTTTGCGTGAGGTAGCGTTATCACAAGTCACCTACTGGCTTTCCGTTTTCAGCCGTTTAGAAACGCGAAAATAAATGCCGATTTTCAAAATGGCTCGAAATTGAAAGCAGATAGGTGAGTTGTGATAATGGTTTCTCATGTAAAATAATATTGTCTAGGGCGCTCTTGTTCCACATTTCGATTATCTTTTATCTATTTGAAGATATCATATAATTACTGTAAAATTAGCGGTATTTTAATTTCGCCGGGATAAAGACTCTTAAAATACTGATTCTTGTACAGTCAGCGACAAAAAGTTCTTTCCGTCTGATAAAAGTTATTTTGGGAATAACTGTGGCATAGCTGGAACTGACAACGGTGGTATGGCTGGAACGTACGGAAAATTATATTCTTTTTAATTTACTGAAAACTGTATTCAAATTGTCCTTCCATTCTGAAGTTAGCTACTAACAAAACTAATTTAATCAAACGGAGAGAAATTTTGTCCCTGACTATACAGATTTCCAAGTTTTACAAAGTTTTTCACCCTTAGTTAGTAGCGCAAATTTTATTTTTTCATGAACATGACCTCTCTCAAGGGCAGTCCTGGATACGATTAGCCTTTTCTAAACCAATTAATTACCTTTGGGAGAGATATTAAACCAAATAAATCTTGAGAATCAATGCGTGATAACGCAAAGTTTCGACTTATGTATAATTTACACGTGTCATTTACACGTGAGGAACATTTCTCGTCAGCCATAACATCACGAAATTTTTTCTTTGGTCATACGACATTACACAAAAGTTCAAAAGATCTCTTTTTAATAGTCTCAGAAACTATTAAGCAGCATTAAAGATTGAAATATGGCCTTCAACTTAATGGAACAAGTGAGTTGTTTCTTGAAACAGGAAATTGAACTGGCTACAGTGAGGAAATCACGTGCTCATAGAATGAGAACAAAGAAAGAGTGAAGCCTCATCTGTGTCAAAAATTAAGAAACTGCCTTTTGTCTTGAAAACGGTATTGATTTACCTTTCCGACTTCTTACATGGTATTACAAATCTTTTTCACACACTGAATCGTTGCTAAAACATGTTTCACTTTGTTGATAAGAAAGTTCACTATATTTATGCTTTGTTTTAATCTCATAAAAAAAAAGTCTCAAAATGCTAAGAACAAAGTTGCTAACTCGTATATTTCTTGTTTTCTCTTTACAGGAGGTTGATTTTAATCGCAAGAAAGTTAACAGGATTTATTACTGGACATTAAAAAACCCATTGGATATTTTAAAAAATACTCCTGAGGTAAGCTAATACAATAACACATACTGATGCACTGAAACCTAGATTTAAAGAAATTGTAGAGTATGTGGTTGTGGGATCGCGGTTGCTCGATGGCAGAGCGCTCACCTCTAGTGCGTTTGGTCTCTGGTTCTATTTCAGTTCTCAACAAATGAACTTTATGCTGGATAAATATATCGTGCGCGTGGACTTTCTTGTGGTTCTTCTGTCTCCTCCCACGTTCTTCAATTCATCATTTTACTCATCACCATCTCCCTTAGACTTGGTGCATAATTGTGGAACGTTATTAAAAATTTCATTTTATAAAGCATGTTTTGTTTCTTATTTGTTGTGCGTAAGATTCTGCTTAAATGCTGAACAAATCATACCATCAATTTAAAAGTTGCTTGAAAGGTATAACGCATGCGCACTTGTAACACTGGAACTTTGGTTTTATAGTGTAAGGTTAAAACATTGATACTGAAGTACGGTAAAATTAGACTAAAAACACCCAAAACCGAAAACAAAGGTTTTACCGTTACAAATTACTTATTACACTTTACTCTAAGTGTGATAAAAGTCTCTGCAGTAAGACTGTCAAGTTTCGGAGAGGGTAGGGAGATCAGAAAAATTTGTTTTCTCAGTTTTTTTTTTCTGAAAAATATCGGAAATCTTGTGACTTAGAGCAAATATTATCATACAGACTTAATGCATATATTTTCTATGTACGTTAAATTTCTCACAAAACATACTCCAGGTTTGAACTAGTCAATAGTTCAGGGTGAACAGTATAGAACTTAACTTATTTACTAATAATTTACTAGTTTCGGAAGAACGAAAGACTGATAAATCATACATAGGCTATACACGAAAAGATAAGTACATAAGGCCTTACAAATGGTGTTGGTTTTGCTGTAAGGGCATTAACTTAACTTATGCTGTGTGTAACTGTAGTGGCGAAAACGAAAATAGGGACGGGAACAAAGACAAAAAAGGTGGAGACCGGTCTGGCGACCTGTGTAGTACGTAATGTAAATAGACGTACATAATGATCGTCCATTATTTATGTCTATTGCAGTATGAGTTGTGTATTGCAACCATGTGTAGATAAAGGTGGTGAACTCAGTTGACTCAAAAACGGAGAGAGAGAAAAAATAGAATGTAGTGGAATTAAGAAAGATGGAGTGAAGAATAATATCGAAAACAAAGTAGTGTTGGCAATGACTAAGGAGTATCGTAGGCGCTACACTTTAAAACCCAAGCCAGCCTCAACAGTTCTAAACCAGAGCCTAGGCAAACTCTCTGTGTTCCATTCAACTTCAAAACTCACTGTTTCTTGTGTGGTCGTTCGTGTGTCGATGTGTCGAAATGCAGATATCCATATAAAGAAGAATTGAGTGACGTATGGACAGTTAAATTGATAAAAGGTATCCGTACAGATGCAACTAGAAGAGACTGTGCTTCGGGGCGAGAAGTGCTTCTCAGACTTAGCAATGCCATTGAGCTAGTCTAATGTGACATTAAGTACTATAGATATTTTCATCAACATTCAAGGTGGAAGACTCAAACTTGGTGAGCCAACAATTTGAGACGAATCAACAGCAGAATCTGAAAGACTTTTAGCATTTGATAAATTATGTCAGAATTTGAGAATGATGAATACCAGTATATGTTGAAGGAATTACAAGAACTGTATAGCGATCCGAATCCTAACGTGGAATTTTACGATGACCGCTACCTCAAGAAAAAAATTGTTCGTCTGTTTTGGCTCCAACATACAGTACATGTAACAGATCTTCCACGAGCAAGTGTCGCAATTTGCTTCAGTGGAAAGTATGTTGTCAGACGCTCGGTACCAAAATCGGCGAATTGTTGAAAAAGATGACAAATTGAGAGTGATCAAAACTGCAGCAGCAATAATTTGACCCACACTGAAATCTCGAGCTTACCATTGCTCACTATTTCCAGTTCTTGAACAAATTCAAACAGGAAGTCCAAATCTGATTCCAGAATTACTGAACGCACTGATCTATGAAATCATTAAGCCTGCCAGGAAAAGAGAAGAAAAATTACTGAACAGAAAACAATATTAATTGCAAATTCCATGATTGCTATATCTCGGCCAAGGTCATTTATTGAGTTGAGTTGATTTTGAGTTTAACGCCCCTTTCAGCAGCGAGGCTATATGAGACGGGACCTACTGATTAACGTGGAATCCGAACCACATGAGCTCCCGCAGGAAATAGAACACGGGTCTCACACTCCAATGGCAAGTACGCTAACCGCTTATCCACAAAGGAGCTTAAGATCATTTCTTTTCCCTGTCCAATTTGGTACAGCAGTCTTCCTTCACAGATTTGCCCCCATATTCTTAATTGATTTACTGCCAAATACGGAGTTCTGTTGTTCTTACTAGTGGGGATCAATTATCAGGATTATGGTGAGTATGTTTTTAATAATCCTGATTACAATGTACATATGGTGGATGGTCATGCCACTTTTCATTCAATGGGCGGTGTGTTGTATGTGACTCCTCAATCCGCACTCAATGTTGACACCTGTGTACGTCGGAGGAATGTCAGAACATAACAAATTGAACATAGTGGGTTAATAAAATTACGGATTTATCTACATCTAGATACATCTGGATATACAAGTATAACAGCGTTAGTTTGGCAAGCAATGCAAATGTAACGTTTATCAGTTGTTACCATTCAAACCTTCAATATGTTTTGATTGTCTGCTATCTGGCTTAATATATGCACAGTGGCGTAGCCAGGATTTCATTTCGGGATGGGTCTGGGGGTCCTCCCCAGAAAAGTTTTCGGCAATGGGAAAATTAAAAGCAATTTTAGGTCTTTTGGTAACAGCTTTAAAATTTTCAGAGGTCCGGTGGCCCTCAGTGTTTGGTAATGTTTGGTAATGTTTGGTTATGTGGGGACTGACAACGTAATTTTAGATTTTATTTTAACATCTTTTCAAAATTTCGGGGAGGTCACTAAAACAAGTAGTATTATGACTATGTCCTTTTCAGATACCTATAATATACTAATGTTGTTAGTTGTAGATTTACATATATATTGAACGAGGTATCGCTCACTTCACGTTTTCATATAAAATTTTTAATTTGAGACCTGAGCCCTTATGAAAGGCGGCCCTGAGGGTCATCACGACATCATTCGACGTGCTTTATGTCATTTTCCTGTTTTACTTTTTGTTGTGTTCATTTATCTCCAACCGCTTTCATGTGGTACTAGACGCTTAATCTGATATAGGCGTCATGTCTTAGCAACCATTTTGAATACGGCAAGCGATATGAAAAATCTTTTGTCACAACTCTGTTTAGTGTTTGAAGATCTATCGAACGAGGTAACACTCGCCCCATGTTTCCCTTTAACATTTTAAAGTTGGGCCCCAGGGACCCATGAAGAGTGGCTCTGGGGGACTCCGCGACATAACTATTCGATTTGCCCCATTGTATTTCCTATTTGAGTTTTTTGTTTGGTTCATTTACGTTCAATCGTTTTTGAGATATTTCCGTGGAAAGAATAAAGTGGGCCACCCTCAGTGGTGTATTTAGGGGGGGCTTCCGGGCTTCAGCCCCCCTCCGAAATCTTACTTACTATAGTGAAGTATATGAAATATCTTGCTGAATTTTCACATTTTCAGGCAAAGCCCTCACCGAAAGTTAACAAAGCCCCCCGAAACGAAATCGTAAATACGCCACTGGCCACCCTGTATATATATATATATATATATATATATATATATATATATATATATATATATATATATATATATATATATAGGGTGTTTCAGATAAAACGTCCAGTGCTTATAAATCCGAAACGGCTGAGAATAAAAAGATGAAACAAAAACTGAGATAGGAAAATGTCATAGGGCGCATCACATGGTGTTGTTGTGGTGACCCACAGGGCCAAATTTTCAAATAGGAACATGTATTGATTCATACCTCATTCAATAGTACTTGAAAAACGAAACAAATTTTGTAGGAAACAATTTTCGATTTGGGCCACCGTTTTTAAATGGCCGCAAAAAGTGGGTCCTATATCAGATAAAACGTCCAGTGCTTATAAATCCGAAATGGCTGAGAATAAAAGGATAAAACAAAAACTGAGATGGGAAAATGTCATAGGGCGCATGATATGGTGTTGTTGTGGTGACCCACAGGGCCCTCCTTCAAGGGGGCCCAGGGGCCAACTTCAAAATTTCAAATGGGAACATGTATTGAATCGTATCTCATTTAATAGTCCTTGAAATACGAAACAACTTTTGTAGGAAACAATTTTCGATTTGGGGCACCGTTTTCAAAATGGACGCAAAAAGTCCTGTATCAGTTTGAAGTTGGCACCTAGACCCCCTTCACAGAGTTTCCTGAGGGTCACCACAACAACACCACTTGATATGCTTTATCATCGTTTCTATCTCAGTTTTTGTTTCATCTCTCTATTATCAACCGTTTCTGATTTAGGCCTATAAGCGCTGGATGTTTTATCTGATACAGAACCCACTTTTTGCGGCCATTTTGAAAACGGTGTTCCAAATCGAAAATCGTTTCCTACAAAAGTTGTTTCGTTTTTCAAGTACTATTGAATGAAGTATGATTCAATACGTGTTCCCATTTGAAATTTTGAAGTTGGCCCCTGGGCCTCCTTGAAGGAGGGCCCTGGGGGTCTCCACAACAACACCATGTGATGTGCCCTATGACATTTTCCTATCTCAGTTTTTGTTTCATCTTTTTATTCTCAGCCATTTCGGATTTATAAGCACTGGACGTTTTATCTGATATAGGACCCACTTTTTGCGGCCATTTAAAAACGGTGGCCCAAGTGGAAAATTGTTTCCTACAAAAGTTGTTTCGTTTTTCAAGTACTATTGAATGAGGTATGATTCAATACGTGTTCCCATTTGAAACTTAGAAGTTGGCCCCTGGGCCCCCTTGAAGGAGGGCCCTGATGGTCACCACAACAAAACCATGTGATGCGCCCTATGACATTTTCCTATCTCAGTTTTTGTTTCATCTTTTTATTCTCAGCCGTTTCGGATTTATAAGCACTGGACGTTTCATCTGAAACACCCTGTATATATATATATATATATATATATATATATATATATATATATATATATATATATATAGTGGCGGATCCAGGATATGATTAAGGGAGGGGCTAAACCATAGTTTGCAGCTTTATTCAGTGTAAAGCCGGATTGAACTCCATTTTATCCAGTGTATAACTGAGCGTCAAGGGGAGGGCTATAGCACCCCCTTGGTTCTGCCATTGTACCTTGGCGCAAGTTAGTTGTAAACCTGGTGCCCCGCACCACCTAAGGCTGGCCCTGCCTGTAGCATGAAGGAAACTTACAGCAACATGTCCAATATTCTACAATCTATTAAATACAATGACTACAAGTGGCAAATTTGTGCTGATTTCAGTTATGGGACTTCATCTTGGCCTGCAAAGTGGTTACACTAAATATCCGTGTTTCTTGTGCCTATGGGACTGTCGTGCAACAGAGAAACACTAAAGAATGGCTTAAAAAAAGGATGAATTAACTCCAGGGAAACACAATGTAAAGTGTATACCTCTAGTTGATCCGATAAAGGTACCTCTACATATAAAACTTGGACTAATGAAGAATTTGAGGAGAATATGAATAAACAAGTTGAGGGGATTGAATATTTGAGAAAGATTTTTCCAGGTTTGAGTGATGCAAAATTAAAAGAAGGTGTGTTTATTGGAACTCAGAAAATTAAACTGTGATTGATTTGTTTAAGTGCGAACTGAATCGAACTAGCAGCACGAAAATTCTTGAAAGGCTTTATGAATGAGAAGAAAATTATGAAATACTGGCACAGAAGCTTTTTGAAAGTTACGAGGCACAAGGGTGCAAGATGTCTCTTAAAATGCACTATCTGCATTCCCATTTAGATTTTTTCTCCTAAAAATTTAGCTGTTATGAGCGATGAACAGGTGAGTGTTTTCACCAAGATATTTTGCAGATGTAACAACATTATAAAGGGAAATGGGACCCGTCTATGATGAGTGATTACTGCTGGTTCCTCATGAAGAGGGCTCAACAACATAGAAAAGGATAAGTGTTTTGGAACAGTTTTTACCGTAAATCGATTTTTTCATCAAGATTATATATAAACCAGTGGCGTATTTAGGATTTTCTTTCGGAGGGATGGCTATGCAGAACACGTGAATAAGTATTTATGTTTTTCCTTTTGGGTGCTGACAAATTTTAATGAAGTTGTGAATATAACAAATTTATTTCGGGGGGGTTTGAGCCCGAAAGCTACCCCCCTACATATGCCACTGATATAAATATATATACAATACATACGTAATAACGAGATATACTTAAGTTTGGTATACATAAGTTTGGAACGTTTAGTATTGTATATGTGCATTTCTTTCATTAAAACTATGTATAGAACTTTTCCTTATATCACTTTATATTTTATGTCTCAAATTACATATTCTCCTGTAAGCAGTTAATCACCGTCATCATCATAGCAGACAATCTGAAGGTGATACGAAAACACTGACTATATTTTCTCTTTCAGAACGTTTGATTTAGTAAGGGTTACATTCTCTTATCTCTACACATTTTTGAAAGTTGAAATTTGTAGATTGTGTTTTTAATACAAACCAAGAAAGAAAATGCAGCAAAGTGAAGAATACTCACAAAGTATCGAAGTTTCAGTATTGTGATTATAAGTGTTCTATGTGTCCACCACCAGCAGCACGGAGAACATCCAAACGACAAACAAATTCGTCCCAAGCTTTGACCAAAGTGCTAGCAAGGATGAAATTCACTGCTACTGAGATCCTGTCTTCCACTTTGGCGAGGTCCATAGGTAACGGTAGCACATAAACGATCCATAGGTAATGGTCCTACACGTATCCTCACAAGTCACAAGGGAAAATATCTGAAGATCTAGGAGGTCAGGAGTGTCGGGCAGTGTCTAGGGGTCCAGTAGCCTACGTGGTGATTCTCTAAAACTATAGTATTAAACATTTTCCTTTGATTTCATTAGACGCGGTTAAGGTTTCAAATAGGGCCATTCTTTTTGATACACCCTCTCTTTTCTTCGCTTGTTAATAATTTTCCCTTCTTATGAGGTGGATATATTCCTCCACCATGACTTGACTATTCTCACAAAAGTTGCTAACTTATATACAATAATTCACTAGATCAAAAGATTTCCCACTTTTTTTTTTGTTTTCAGGCAAAATCGTACCATACCTCTTCTCCATGTGTTATTCCATTATATCGTCACCATATTTCCCTAAGATTATATATAACTGTTGCTTTTACCAACTTGTGTAAGCGCTTGCTCTGTTAATACAAATCTTAACTTACAAACTGAACATAAAACAAGAAACTTTTTCCACATTTCTGGTGGTTGTTTCAAAGAAGTTTTCTTTTGTATTTGACCCTAAGATGAAGTCAAACGTCCAATCGGATTCAGGTGGATCTTCAATCATGGAAGATCCACGAAGTAACTATTAGCACCGTAACTTAGATTTTTTTTTCTGGTGGTGCAAGCACTAATATTTGGGCCCCTAGAAAAAGTTATGTGCGCACCCCGCAAAATTCGAAAATAGGGCCCTTCTTTCTATCTTTCTCTTACTCTTTGTGGGTCTCCCGGAGCCTGTGAACCCTCCCGCATGATCCTGGTCCCACTATACATGACAAATTAATTGAGGGAACAATATTGACAAATCTCAAAGCCATACGAATAAATATTACTTCTGGGGCCCGTAATAGTAGATATTTTTTACTCAAATGGGCCCACGACTCATTTTTGTTTTATTTACCTTTTGTGTGCTGTTTGTTTATGTAATGTAGTGAACCTGTTTGATGCTTCATTTAT
The DNA here is from genome assembly GCF_964235325.1 of Thermobia domestica. NCBI lineage: Eukaryota > Metazoa > Arthropoda > Insecta > Zygentoma > Lepismatidae > Thermobia > Thermobia domestica. The sequence goes on from NC_137458.1 coordinate 28,427,553, forward strand.
AATGTCATGTTTATATCATATATGGAGTAAGAAAATTTTGTAATAAACTGGGCCCTCTCGAACGGTGAGAGCTTCCCTGGGGGGGGGGAGTTTCCTCCTGTCCCCCACAAGTAGTGGCCCTGCTAACTATGCAGCTACACCTCTGTTTATATCAGTGGTAGAGCGTTCACCTCCGGTGCTTGGGGTCCCGGGTTCGATCCCAGCTCGCGTCGTGTGGACTTTGTGGTGGACAAACACCATGTTCATGGGTTTTTTCGGGGTTCTCCCGTTTCCTCCCACTTTCTTCATTCCACCATTTCAGTCATCTCTCATCATCACCGTCTCCTTTAGCCTCACCAGCATAACCGTAGGACGTAAAACTTAAAGATTTCATTTTTCTCTGTTTATAAGTATCGTTGTTTCCTTGAAGAGTTATGTAAATTATTTTTTCTAATGTAATCGCAATCGTATAAATAAAAAACTTTGCGAACCCTTTTTACGTAGTCTGCTAATTTCCATTTAAAAACTATCAGAAAACCAGCTCTTGATTCGCGTGATGGACTCGTAAAAGAAAACAAACATAATTGTAACTATCAATTATTTCTTCTTCTTCTTCTTTTTTTTTATCGTGACGTGCTTCTTGATAAAAGTGATGCAAGTCATGACAGTTTAAGAGACGGACAAATCGGTGCCAAGTGTTTGTATCTAAATGTTTTGTTGTTGATAACAATCTGGACTCTTAAATAAAGTGGTACGGAAAGAGAGAAGTTTAACGTGGTACATTTATATAAATAATTGCTCTGAATAGCAAACAACTGTCTACAACAAATCTCGGTAGTTGTGTGTGTTGTTAAAAATAAAAAAAATAAAAGAAACAAAAACAAAATACTTGTTGCTTGGTACATGAAGGTACTACATTTTGACGCAAACTCGTTAACATTCTTTCGTTACCAGAAAAGCCGCATTATGCTACCAAGCGACTCTTTTGCACCTTTACTTTGAATTTGGAGCGTACTGCTGCGTCTAGCTGGAGCAAAGGATGGGTATTGTTTACAGTATTACAGAAAAGACAAAGTATTCAATTTACAATTAGCATGTGTGTAACTTAGCAGTCGGGCTGTTACTGTTAGAAGTATGTCTGTTACTGTTAGGAGTATGTCTGTCCCTGTTAAGAGTATGTCTGTTACTGTTAGAAGTATGTCTGTCACTGTTAAGAGTATGTCTGTTACTGTTAGGAGTATGCCTGTCACTGTTAAGAGTATGTCTGTTACTGTTAGAAGTATGTCTGTCACTGTTAAGAGTATGTCTGTTACTGTTAGGAGTATGTCTGTCACTGTTAAGAGTATGTCTGTTACTGTTAAAAGTATGTCTGTCATTGTTAAGAGTATGTCTGTTACTGTTGAGAGTATGTCTGTCACTGTTAAGAGTATGTCTGTTACTGTTAGGAGTATGTCTGTCACTGTTAAGAGTATGTCTGTTACTGTTAGGAGTATGTCTGTCACTGTTAAGAGTATGTCTTACTGTTAGGAGTATGTCTGTCACTGTTAAGAGTATGTCTGTTACTGTTATGAGATGTCTACCATTGTTAGGTGTATGTCTGTCACCGTTAGGAAATAACAAATAACAATAGATAAAATATCTTACTTAATAACGTATTTTCTTTTTGCATTTACAGTACAGAAATAATGTAGCCGAAAATTTTTTGTGTACAAATTTTAATGAAGTTGTGCATATAACAAATTTGTTTCGGGAGGGGGGGGGCTTGAGCCCGATAGCTACCCCCTACATATGCCACTGATATAAACATATATACAATACATACAATACACACGTAATAACGAGATATTCTTAAGTTTGGTATACATAAGTTTGGAATGTTTAGTATTATCTATGTGCATTTTTTTCATTAAAACTTTGTATAGAACTTGCCCTTATAACACTTTATATTTTATGTCTTAAATTACGTATACTCCACAAAAACACAAAAACAACCAATTGTGTTATTGCCAATGAATGACATTTTTTAGCGTCATAAAAATGAGTTTGTTTCAATGCTTTTTTAAAAACTACACATGAGAATTTATTCTGAAGGAAGTAAATTCGTTTATCTCGATGTTGTCTATTGATTCGTATTTGTCAATATCATATGAGTCAATCATAATTTTGGGATTACCTCACTAATCATATTCTATAACTATCAGTTTCCTAGTGCCATAATTAAAAGCTCGATTAGTTATATAAAGGATGTCCCATAAAGACTGCAACTTTTGAGATACCCGTCACCCTGTTCTAGTAAGTTGGTAGCAGTGATGCCAACCTGTGGGAAAACTCCCTTATCGTGGGAGTTTCTGACCTTATTTTCTGGGAAAGGGATAATAAGCAGCATATATAGGATTTTTCGAGAAGATCGAAATTTACGGCTTATTCATTTAGATATTGTAAAAAGTGACTAACACAGAGAAATTTAATTTTTAATATTATAGCATACTTTTAATTAGTATAACGTGGGAAATTCACACGTAAAATGGTATTTTTTGCGTCTTGACATGGGATTTTATATTGTTTCAGGTTGGCATCACTGGTTGGTAGCACTGAACGTTACACGATATCCATCTATTGTCTTTGTCGTTAGTAGTCACGGAGCGCTAATAGCGCATCTGTTTTCTGGATCGCACTTACAGCAACATTATCACTCAGGATGGCGATGTTTTCCGCAGAACGACTAATACGAGAACGACCCAAGAGTTTAACCCTCGCCCAGCGAAAATACTAGAAATAACGTATCCGACGAACATTGGTTTATTTTTAACCCATCAATATTTTTTTTTTTTAAGGAGAACATAGTATTATTACTAGATTTTCAATCAATATAAAGCTTGATATTAGTGATGAACATATTGGTCTTCAGTGGCGAATCTAGAAGTTAAAAATTGAGGAGGGGGGGGGGCAGCCAGAACCCAGACTATGATAGCTTCAGCACTTCCTTCTTGCTGTCTAATCAGTTGGCGAAATATATCATTTGAGGTTTTCAAAACCTTTTGCTCAGACATTATTACCGAACAGAGAACATACGCACACACTTTGTTTACACTCTTCGTCTGGACGAGTGAAATTCAAATAAAATGTTTGATATTTAATCTGACAGGCAGTGTTACCAGTTCGTGAAGGGAAATTTTCCGTCCGTAGACATGAAATTTTCCAATATGATTCAATGTTTCCTGCAAATGTATAACGCACACAAATACACCCAGATATGTATTATATATATTACCATGCGTTTCTATTGCTACATATTTTGAAGAGAATTATCTCATATCCAGCATATTTGGAAGAAAATATCTCGCAATCCGGTCACTGATATGGCCGTTTTTTTGCCATCTGGCAATACTGCTGACATGTTAGAGCATGCTAAGGAAATGAGCGAAGAGTAGAAGTGATCATACAGAGTAAGTGAAATGACAACAAATCAGACAGTGTGAGGTAGACAAGACAAATAAAATATCCTTCACGTAAACAACCAAGACCGGGTCATTCAAGACCCAGACAACGAATTGTTTATATGTGGTTGACAAATGAAGAATGCTAGGGAATAGAAGTGTTACTGTATGGTACGTAGGTTAAAAGGAGCATACCTAGGCCGATGACCAGAATAAGGAAGAAGAAATAGGGAAAAAAGTTAAAATAAAACATTTATGGGTCAAAAATGACCCGATCTCCGTTGGGCGAGTGTTAATGTTCACAACCGAACCAGTTTTCTGACATTTAGCAATCAAGCTAATCACAGTCGACTTAATCAGTGCAGCACATTGACTAAACATTCCACGGAGTTTGCGAACAGTATCTGCACAAATTCACAAATTTTGTAATAAGTTTTCACTATTACAACACGCTATTCCTCCATGGAGCGCCCCCTTCCTACCCGTACAGAAAACACATGACGATCATGCTTTATTCGGCGTTCCGTGACTATTAATCACAAAGACAACATATGAAGATCGTGTAGCATTCAGTGCTGCCAGCTTACTAGAACAGAAATGGCAGGCATTTCAAAAGTTGCGTTCTGTATGGGATACCATTTACTTCAGTATAAGTTCTATCTTAATAGGTAATGTCGTTATAACACATCGTCAATATTTAGATTTATGAAAAAAAAAAAAACTACGCATGAGGATTTGCTTTTCCTCTTTTCATTTTGTTCATCTTAATGCACACTATCGATTAATATACATCTCAACCTTCGACTCTTTTGTTTTAGTTATCTGTTAATAATGTAGAATTTATTAGTGGCCCCGCTTAGCGTAATTTGTAACGTTCTTACTTTTGGTGCGAGCGATTTCGAGTTCGACTCCCCTTGGGGACATTTGATCGAAGAAGTGTTAAAATATTTTTTCAGGCCAGCCATCCCGAGGCCATTTTTTCCTCTTTCACACCACACAAACGCCGAGAAAGTACCTAACATATTGGTCCCAGGCTGCTTCCTTCCTTCTCCAATCCTTTCTTTCTCTCCAGTTCCCAAGGTAGTGTGACCGCCGAGGAACGTCATTCCTCATACATGTACAGGCTAACATACCCATAGATGTCGAAAGCCCAGAAATCTAATTCCTAATCCTATTTATTTATTAGGATCGTAAATTTGCATTTGAGGTAAATCTCTCATATGTGTACAACTTTCAAAGTTATGAACATAAACAGCAGAAGATACTGAATATTTCAAATGAAATGAAATTTTTGAGTTTTACGTCCCACGGTTATGCCAGTTAGGCTAAAGGAGACGGTGATAATGAGAGATGAATGAAATGGTGGAATGAAGAAAGTGGGAGGAAACGGCAGAACCCCAAGAAAACCCACACGGTGTTTGTCCACCACAAAGTTCACTTGGCGGGAGCAGGGTTTGAACCCGGGACTCCAAGCACCAGAGGTGAACGCTCTGCCACTGAGCCGGCGTGGCCCCTGAATATTTCAAACATAATTTCATGTTTATTCGTCTTTCCATACTAAAAAATAGTACAGTGGTTTTGGAACGCAGAATATACAAAAACATTTAACAAACATTGTTTGGGATCAGAAGCATATTTTATATTCTAAACGACAAGTTTTACAGGTTCGCTTGATTAAGCTTTGACAAAAACACGCTGACAGATGAGTATTTCGCTTCAGTTCTGAGAATCATTCCATCCCAGTTCGAACCAGATCTTGAGAAATTTTGAGAGATGTACGAGGAAGGATCAGAAACTAAGGTTACTAGGTCGATATTTCTGGAGTTTCGTCTGTTGTAGAGGAATGAGGAGTGTGAGGTAATTTTAATACATTAAGTTGGCAACTGTGCAGTTTCAGCCACCAACCACCTACGACGCTAGTTGTATGAAAATCAGTGTTGCCACACTTGGTACAATTGTACCAAATTCAGCCCTTTTGGTCATTCATCGGCCCGTTGGTACCACGCTGACATTTCCAGCCCCTTTTGTGAATAAGTTTGTACAATTCTACTCAATTCAGCACCATTTAACAAATACTCGTTACATTTTTAGTAACAGTAAGTGACAGTAAGACTTCTCCTACGTCTCACGTTACTCATACTGTATCTTGGACTCTTAAAAAATGCTGTTGAACATTCATTCTGACGGAATTCGATTGATTGATTGATTGATTTTTGAGTTTTACGTCCCGTTCAGCAGCGAGGCTATATGAGACGTGGACCTACTGATTAACGTGGAATCCGAACCACATGATGTCGGAATACGAACTATACCGGGAAGGAAATTACACTAGACGGGAGCATCCGCGCCGCGCATGAAGACGAGAAAGAAGCATTTTAGTTTGAAACCTTTTTTAAAAAAATTAAGAAGAACACACACGTTGAATCAAATGTTGAATATTCTGAAGAAGACGCGGGGTCCTCCTATTTGGATGTTTTTAAAAAGCATTAAAAAAAAAAGCACTTTCTTGATTTGGACTCTTGGAGAGGGAGGAGTGGTCTAGAACTTTACCTCTTTTACTTTCTTGTTATAGAGCCATATATTACACATGTATACGGTAAAATAATGAATTCAACCCTTTTTGTTTCAATTAAGTACTATATTTCAGCCCACTCCAGAGGTAGGACTGTGGCAACACTGGTGAAAACACAACTGGCGAGTCGTTTGGAAAACTGGTCTCGCGAAGAAGTCGCATAGTTATTCGATTTCTGTGGGCGAAGCATTTAACCGCGACTTAAATTCATCTGTAGCTGGTAGAATTTTACGGAGAGACTGTAATGTCTCGTCAGCATGTCGCAAAATAGTGTCGAAAGTTTTTAGCTGGTAGAGACTAGAGAAAACGTCACCGACGAGGAACGCAGTGGCCGACCCAGCACGGCATCAACAAATGTGAACATGCTTGCGTGGAGGAAATGATTCAGGACGACAGAAGGATCTCGGTATGGCATCTGATAGCAGAATTGAGAATATCGTTGGTCACATTGTGCACAATATTCTGCAGACGAGGAGGTGAAACACTTCGTGACAACATGACTGAACACGCAAGGACAGGATTTTTACCAAGAGTGAATCTTCAAACTCATCCTACGATATGACAGGTGCCTCAACCGATATGGAGACTAGGAGGCCGTCGCTTCTCTTCAGACGAGGAGGTGAAACACTTCGTGACAACGTGACTGAACACGCAGGGACAAGATTTTTACCAGAAGGGAATTTTCAATCTCATCCCACGATGCGACAAGTGCCTCAACTGATATGGAGAGTATGTCAAAAAATAATCTAACGTATGTATTATCTATTGGTTGTATTGATTGTATGAAATAATATATCCACGTTTCTTTCGCAACAAGGTTCTGTAACCTTACTTTCCGATCACTCCTTATGATTAGAATTTCTTTCATCACATTCTCCTTCAATCATTAATAGAGTTTACGTTAGTGTTACAACAGTTTTTTTTTAAATACATACACTGTTGATTTTATATTGGCCCACCCAGGGGCGTATCCAGGACGGGCTTCTGGGGGGGGGGCGGTGGGTTGTAATACTGCTACTTAGACCTACTTTTAAGAGCTCCAAAATCTGGGATGGGTTTTATTTATATATAAAATAAGAAATTCCTCTTCTGGGGGGCAATCGCCCCCCTGGATCCGCCACTAGGCCCACCTAAAGTTCTTTTTCTTTGGCTGCTCCTAAAAAGTTCGCCCATCACTAGTTTACCCGATCATTGGAAACAAGTCATTGCTGCCGATAGGAACTTTTCCGATCTATTTATTTATTTTATTTTATTAAAAGTAAAGTTCAAATTTAACAGGTGTGTCTTGGATACCTAATACTTAATTTGTCATATTTTTCTTTACAGTTGGCAATGAAAGGTCCGTACATTTACGACGAAACGGAGCACCGGAAAGGCGTCAGTTTCCATGGCGGATACTTACACTACAGGAAATACGCGGAGCAAGAATTTGATCTGAAATCGGTGGCGGAAGAATGTGAAGATTGTAAAGAAAATGATAAGGTGAGATTATTATTATTATTATTGAACCCATGTATTAATATTCATTAAAGGGTATATACCTAATGGATAACATGAAACCCGGATATAGGGCTACTTCCCATTTTCAACATCAGATTTTCATTCATGTTACGTATGTTAGATAATAATTCCAACAAAACAGATGGAAAAGATTTCATTCTTTAAGGAGGGTTTACGTATCTTTGCAAAATATTAGAACTCTACTTAGAAATACAGGGTGGTCAGAAAGTCCATTTAAACCCGAACTAAATGCATGTAGCAATGTAAGATGTTAAGATATTTAAGATTTGAACCTCTCGTCCTATTCATTGATATGGCAACAGTGCTCCTCACGTGAATTGCCACGTAATTACCGCGTAACTGCCACGTCACAGCCTGTGGAACAGTGATGCCAATTGAAGGGAAATTTCCCTTGGCGCAGGGAAATTTTGAGTAAATTTTGGAAAAAAGGGAAAAAGGGAAATTGTTTGTAATCTCTCAATATTGCAGGCAAATTTGAACCTATCTCCAATCATTTATAGATTGAATGTATTTACGTATCTGATTAATCTCATTAAAATTCAGTATAAATTCAACATCCGATTTGTTCCAAACATAATCCGTTGCACATATTTCACATAAATTCTCACAAGTTACCTTGCTTTGCATTCGTTAATATTTATCAACATTACACATCGATCAACATATTCGAAATACAGGGTGTCCGAGAAGTCCTTCCCTGATTACAGAAATTGATAACTCAGGCTAGAAATAAGATAGAAATATGAAACTGGTGTTGAATTGTTTACAAACTATAAAAGTTTTTGTCTGTGTTAGGTTTGTTCTGTTTTACTAAGTCTCAATTTTGTTTGTTTTAGGTTTGTAGTACGGTCGTTGCATCGATCCCTCCAGTGATGTTGGCTAATGTGTGGATGGAAATTGAATATCGCTTAGATGTGCTACGTGCTATCAAGGGTGCTCATGTGGAAGTGTACTGATGTGACCAAAACTTTTATAGTTTGTAAAAAATTCAACACCAGTTTCATATTTCTATCTTATTTCTAGCCTGAGTTATCAATTTCTGTAATCAGGGAAGGACTTCTCGGACACCCTGTATTACAACATATTCGAAATGCTTATTTAAAATCTTTTATCAAAATTAATCTTCCCATTGTTGAATTAAATACAATGCAATAAGATGAAATATTTCTCAATTAAATTATCACTCCAACTATTATAACAGTTTGGTTTTCCCAATCAGATGTTTTTCCCAACCAAAAAATTGATTGTGAAGAGAATTAATCGATGTAAGAGAAGAAAATCTGCGTGTCGTGAATGTAAATATGTATATATGGGCGAATACGGGGTCATTAGTGTATATGTGTTTGTGTAAGTTTACAAATTTTCTGGTGACTGTGCACACAGAATTATAAATTCTTAAGAATTCCGCATCTCTAAACTTTGTATTGTGCTTACGAACATTCCTCGTGCACAGCCAAAGACAGTAGCAGCTAGTTTTCTTTGTAACTGTTCGTATTCGTTTCAGTAAATATGGGCGTGCTGTTCTTAAGTAAGTACATACCAAATGTACACTTAATGTTTTCTTTGTACCTTAGATTACATAAATATTAAAATCTATCATGATATCTAGGATAAAAATTAAATTTACATAATATTTATTTATTTTTTATGATTTATTTAGGCTGTCCGTCCTGACAGAGTAGGTTTTTTTCTGTCACACCAGGCAAATGCAGAGATTGCACCTTGAACATTGGTCCTGGCCAGTGGCGTATTTACGATTTTGTTTCGGGGGCTTTGCTAACTTTCGGGAGGGGGCTTTGCCTGAAAATGTGAAAATTCTGCAAGATATTTCATTTAGTTTACTATAGTAAGTAACATTTCGGGAGGCTTAAGCCCGGAAGCCACCCCTAAATACGCCACTGGTCCTGGCCTAGAACTTTCCATATCCTTTCCCCTCCTCTATCGCGACGCCTTAGATACCTAAATAACAGATCAAGTTCAAATTCTGCGTAAGCTCAAAGGAAGGCTGTCAGGTATCTGCTTGTATGTGGTTATAAGATTGGGGTGAACGGGTGGAAGCGAAAACGATTAAAAATACGTTTAGTAAATACAGTACTTGAACGGTTTGGATGAAGGGAAATTTTGTCCGGGAAAGGGAAATTCTGAAGCTTGTGAAGGGAAAACGGCTCTGAAGGAATTGGCATCACTGCTGTGGAAAGAGGAGATAGAGTCTGTGCGTTGAGTAGGTCATTGTCTCGCCTTTCCGTATTTGGTGAACAATAATAACAGGATAGGACGTTGTTAAATTTTAGTTTGAATATGGAAACTATTTACAGAGACACCTTTTAGCAGACATGTTTCAAGGCCCATAGTAGTTTATGCAAAGTAATTAATATAATATACGGTACTAATTTAAATATTGATATGCAAATAACCTAGCTATGTGTGCCTTACACAACGTGGGTCCCCAAATTTACCAACCCGTTATATCTGGCTGCGTCGAAGTTCGGATCCGAAGAAGTGGTAGGCCTATGTGGACAATGATGCTCTGCGGGCAAGTGTGCTAGAAGCCTTCCAGCTTGTGAAGCTGCAGGTGCTAAAATGAATGAGGCGTATCAACCTGTGCAAGTATTATTAAGTAGGAATGTAGGAATGAAATAAATGTAGGTGTAAAAGGACTTTCTGGCCACCCTGTACATGAATTTAAATTCCAAGACTTCGGTGTAACAAACAAACAAGAAGAAACGTAACCTAACGGACGCATTGTAATAATAACAAATCTTTGTTTCTACCTTTTACTCCTTCTAAAATGACTGCATTTCCCTTTAAAAAAAAAAATCAAAATGTAGCACGAAATTGAGTTCCATACATAAAAGATCAGTCCAGTTGTTTATTTCTCTTCTAAAGTTGAGGAAAATAAATGAAATGAAATTCCTACTTTTACATCCAATGGATGTGCTTTTTAGGCCAAAGACAAATGATTAATGAAAGCGTGTAATAATGATATAATTGGTGGAATGAGAATGTAAGGAAACGGAAGAACCCTGAGAAAACCCACAAACACAATGATATCCACAACAACTCACTATGACCGAATCAAGACTTCCTAGCATCATGGGTAAACGCTTTACCACTGAGCCAGCGCGACCTCTCAACTTAATTTAAGCATCAAATACTGTGATCCTGAATACTCCGTTAAACATTGATTCTTAATTTCCACAGCAAATCGGAAGTCGCATTTTTTTACAGGGCATTTAGTACGTTTAATTCAGATGCGGATTGCACGTAACAACTGAGAAGCTTCTGTTAGAAACACTTTTTTTAAAGGTGTCTTATTTGTTTTCGAAATGGTGTTGCAAGTGCGACGAGTTCTTTATAAAAAACTAGCTTAAATGCCCGTTCTTTGCACGGGGAGAATAGGTTAATAGGAAATATTTGAATCCCCTTCTCCATTAGAATATTTATTTCAATGAAAGTGTAAAGATAGAAATATAGAAGACACTGTACTTTTGGAATAAATCTTGAAACATTCTACCCCACAGAATAAGGATTTAAGCAAATTAATATGATTACAAAACCCAGCAAGAAGTAGATACTAACTATCTTCCAAAAGTCATTTCAAACGGGTCAGACATTTTCCCGACCTAGGAAACTATGAATTCAACATAAATCTTAGTCATTTTATTTTTCAACACCACCCCACTACCCTCCACCGATGAGGCTGAACTTGGGCTTAAACGACATGGAGAGTCTCACTATTCATTTCAGCGACCCCGAAAACTATGGATTGCATGCTAATATCAGTCGTTTTGCACTATTTTTACGTCATTTCTTCCAACTCCTACGCCTAGGGGGAGTTTTTTTTTTTTAATCATTAAAAATCATACGACTACTAATAGTTCAGTCAATGTACGCGAAAAGGGTACTTTACCTTGAACAAATTGCAATAGAAACGAAACATGCGCCAAAATGATGCTGAGCACTTTCTAAGCAAACCTGAAAAAGTTCTCAAGAATATTCAGTCTGGAAGGTTGTTAAATTCAGTATGACCATCGTTAGTAGTCATTTACGGTACACATGATAACAAATGGAGTAATTATGTGTCTTTGTAACTAAATTACAGGCTCAACACCCCTTATAAAAATTGTTCACTATTAGGCCTATGTGTTGTTTCTAATCAGACATTGAATATGCTTCTAATATACTTTACTCATTATCTACACATAGTGGGGCCCTTTATGCTTCTTGTAAGTGTAACTCTGTTTGTGGTTATTGTTTTCAAATGGTTGAATACTGAACTGTAACTGATGATTTTAATTTTACAATACAAGTTTTTAATGTTCGTCCTCTTGTTTTTGTGTCTTACAGCCAAGGGCGCCGATTTCTCTGTAACTTGGAACGGGGGTTCATAAAAAAAAATACATATAACAACAAAAGATACATATTCATAAAAATACAGGGGGCCCGAATGAGCTTTGGGGGGACCGGGCCCCCCAGGATCGGCGCCCTTGCTTACAGCTAGTGGAAAACATTTAATAGGATATTGCTCACTCGTCATGGAGAATTGTATTATATGTAAGAAGGTGTTCACAGAAGATAAAAGACCCACGTGTTTATCTCAGAAGGGATGCCAAGGAATTCAGAAAGCTAGTGAATTACGTGCAACTGCACTGACAAAACATCTACTGTGAATAAAAAGATTAATCCTAAGGTTCATAAAATTGAGGGAGAATAAGTTATTTGTGCACCTAAAGAAAAAGTATATCAATAATGCTGAAGGAAGTATGTGAATCCCAGTCAAATCAAAAAGGATATGCAATCAAGAATACCGTACAATGAAGAGACATCTGCAAATATTCTGAGTTCAGATTCGCCTGCATTACATTTTGCTCTTCACTGTTTGTTTTGTGGTGAGCCTGATAGACATGACGGTAAGTGGAAGGATCACTGTCTAATTCCGCTAAAAGCTAATACTTTTCAAGAAACAATATTGAAATTATGTGAAGAACGCAATGATAATTGGGCCATGTCTCTAAAAAGTCGTAATCAATATGTCAGAGATTTGTTTGCGAAAGACGCAGTGTACCACACTACTTGCAATGTAAATTTTAGAACAGAAAAGGAGATTCCAGGTAAGATGAGGAAGCGGATGTCATCAGGCGAATACGAACCCTTGCAGACTAAAAGAGAGGGTGCTTTCCTGCGAATAGTTGAGTATTTGGAGATGAACGATGATGAGTAGGTTACCATACAGCATGTGATTTAGTAAAAGTTATGAAGCAGGAGCTGTGCTATTCAGAAGAGCAAGTGTACTCTGTCAAACATATGAAAGCTACAAAATTAGTTATTTAGGAAAAGAATCACTTTAACTGAAGTAAATGGTAAAGTAGATGTTGTGACTATCAAAGAGACATCTGCTAGAATTCTTCAAGACTTTTATGAGGAGAACATCAGGAAAAATACTGTGGAAGACTAGTTGAGATTAGTAAAAACTACAACAAAGCTACAAGTGTAATAAAAACCATGAAAACATCAAATGAGTACTACCCTTCCGCTAACGAGTACAATCTTGAAAGTGCTATGTCATTTTTGCCTGAGTTGTTAAGAGTATTTCTGAAAGAGATCGCTACAGGTGCACACACTGAAACCAAAATCGCTTTCTTGGGTCAGTGTATAACCCAGTTAGCTCGACCAAAAGTGATGCAAGCTCTACCACAGTTTGCTTTGGGCCTGCAGATACACCTCCATTTTGGTTCCCGTTTTCTATTGGACACTCTGCACTGTCACGGGTATTGCGTTTCGTATTCTGAGGTACAGGAATTTGAAGCTAATGTTGCTGTTTCTCAATACGTTAACATTCTAGACTGTATATGTGAAAGATTTGTGCAGTTCATAGCCGACAATGTTGATCACAACGTACAAACGTTAGAGGACCATAATACATTTCATGGCATGGGATTGTTAGCTGCAGTGAACCCATTTTGAAAGTGCTGTGCACTTAAAAAAAAAACAAAAAAAAAAAACACTAAAGGTTATCTAAGAAACTGTAGCAAACGTGTCTCGAATCCCAATCACCTATACACTCAACTGCAGGACAAGTGGAGTTAAAGTACCACACTTTGGATATATTGAACGTGAAAGACCCTACGAAAATGGTGGACTTTTCCTGGAAAATTGCCAAAGCCATGCGGGCACCTTATGTATCTTGGTTAGGAATAATACAAACGGTACATCGTGCCTCAGATCTTGGCAAGTTCTCTGTACTGTTTCTACCCATGATTGACATGTATCCGACTAACATATCCTGCATTTACAGCAAATTCTCATTCATTACGACACAAGCAGGAAAATATGATATCCCACCCATTATAACATTTCACCACCCGCTGTACGCTGTACATGTAAGACTCAGTAGCGGTTTCTGACGTAGGGCTACCGGGCTACAGCACGCTTCCTATGTTTGTGTATTTGTGTTAGACTAATTTTAGTTCAAAAAATTTTCATCTGTTCATTTGTTTAAACTGTTCGTCAATTAACAAAATACAGAACTTTCCCATGACGATCTTCTTTTTCGAGCGTGGAGCGCGATTATCAGCGCCTTCAACAGTGTGAAACTCCTACTAAGGAACCGAACGGGCTGTACTGAATGGAGCCCGCTTGAATTATACAAGCTTACTCAATAAATGTATCTCTAGCATGGAGCAAAGATCTCAATATGCCTTGTCCACTGCCCTTTTTTCCCACCCAGAATAGCTTCCACCGTGCTGAGTTAGGTTGAGCCCGAAGACATTCTGCGCAAGCGCCAAGTATTCCTCTTTCTCGCTTTCTTCTTCTGCTTACTGGCGGCACTCGCCGCTCGGTTCTCTCTTTTCTCCTCTTTTTTTTTTTATTTTCTTTAATTCTAAAGGTCCGGGAGCCCAGAATTGTCGGGAGTGTATATTAAATGAATTGAACATTTTTGACACAGATTCAGATCGTAGCAAAATTATAGCAAATACATTTAATGGGGCATTAATAAGGGATCAATTAATGGCGTACAATCTAAAATTAAAGAACACTTTTCTTTGGCACTCTATGTCCATTGTTAACCAATTAAATTTGATAATGGAAAGAACTGCATTTCAAAATCAATCGACAAGGGTTTTTTCCTGTAGTCTTTCAGGATTTTCCACATTTTTCTTCCTGCTCTCCACAGCATGTATCTGTTTTGGAAAAAGTGGCTGTACGACGTATTCCGAGTGGGTCAGCTACTCGATGGAATTTCAAGTTACGAACCGTCAATTCCGTCTGTGAAAATTAAAATGTTTCGAAAGAGTGCTTTTCAGAACTAGAGAAATCCATCACAGGGAATTCATGTTTTGGTTAGAATTCTTTCACAAGATAATGCCGCATGTGAATATTTTCTATAATCGAATTCAGTGCAGGCCTACCATTAAAGTACAAACAGCACAAATATTTCATTGAAGCCATTGAAGCCATTCGGAATCACACAGACAATATTAGGACAAGTGATATATTTCTTCCAACAGTTGGTGAAAACAAATGTGGGCGGATTATATCTTGCAGAGTACCCAATGCCAAAGAAGTATGTGATCGCATTTCTGCGGATGCGCGAAATCGATTTGAGAAAACAAGCCATTTGGATGCCGCCAAACTTCTGGATTCTGCAAATTTTAGTAATTTTCCCGGAACATATTCTGGACACTGCGGTTGAAAACTACCCAATGTTAGGTAAGCAGTCACTTCGCACTGAGGTTTTGGTTCTGTCAGCTTATCTTTAAAAACAACTTACAGGACAATTTTAGCGAAATAACAACCCTTTTGCAAATAATAGTGACCATACCAATGTCCACAGCAGAGCCTGAGAGATGCTTTTCGTCTCTAAAAAGAATTAAGACATTCGTGAGGAATTTCCATAGGTTAGGAAGGTTAACTGTTCTTGCCATGCTCTCCATAGAAAAAAGTTTGATCAACAACATGCTAGATTTCAACTCCAGGGTGATAGAAAAGTTTGCCAGCATTAAGAATCGAAGGATGGATATCAACTTCCGCCTTCAGTGGGTAAATACACGGATATATATATATATATATATATATATATATATATATATATATATATATATATATATATATATATTGTAGCACGCTTTGTTAATGACAGTACGAGCCGCCACTGGTAAGACTGGATGTGGTAAAGCATATGGCTGTAGAAAGCAACAACGTCACTACTCTTACTCATGCAAGAATTGCCGCGGCACTTCATGCACAAACAGTGCACAGATATTGGAAGTCAATGAACAAGATCACTGGCGCAATCCCGGGCGGATAAGGGGGACATGTCCCCTCCAATCTTGGAACTTGGGGAAATGTCCCCCTCAATAATGTGATTTGAAATGTGTTTTTTGGGGAGAAATGTGATGATTTGTGCCCGATTCCTACAAAGGAAAATGAGATGAAGTTGATGTTCCCCCCATAGAATAAGCCTCAAATCTGTCCGTCTTCCAATGTTGATGACAACTTTGCTCCCCTGATCCTTCACAGCAAAATATAGGAACGGTCTTACCCGTCCCCCTCCCCTTCATGTTTAAGACAGATTTGCGCCGCTGAACAAGATTAGGAACAATTAATAGTGCATTATACTAGAAGTTATATTTTTTCACTATTAATATCTAATGTTCATTTCTTATTTCTTAATTTCTATTTCGTACATTTATATGAAAATTTCTGGAGTTTATTTATGGGCTATTCGTCCTATTCTGTATTATGTTACTTTGTAACTTCCATATTTAATTCTCATAGTGCAGTAGTACTGCATATGTAGGTACCGTCGAGTACGTCATGTATACGAATAAGATTTTCACTAATCCTCAATCAAAATTTACATAAAACTTAATTCTTCTGTCAGTAGTTGCAGCATTACTATTAGCACAAACAGAGTTACATTTACACTTACAAGAAGCATAAAGGACCTACTATGTGTAGATAATGAATAAAGTATTTAGAGGCATGTTCAATGTCTCATTCGAAAGGACACATATTTTGAACAACTTTTATAAGGGCTGTTGAGCCTGTAATTTTGTTACAAAGTCATATAATTACTCCGTTTGTTATGACGTCTGTAATAAATGACCACCTACGGCGGCCATATTGGATTTAACGACCTTCCAGACTGAATATTCTTGAGGACTTTTTCAAGTTTCAATTCTATTGCAATTTATTCAAATCAATCCTTATCTTGACTGGTCTAAAAGTTTCGTTAAAATTGCTCCAGACGTTCTGGAATATATATCCACATACACACACACAGTTATATATATATATATATATATATATATATATATATATATATATATATATATATATATATATATATATATATATATATATATATATATATATATATATATAAAGAATGTGGGAGCAACGTCCCTCCTGTAAATTTCCAAGCCAGCTGGCATGCTTATTCATGCCTAAACTTGGGATTAAATGTCATCCCCAAAATGTAATCTAATAGCTTGACGAACTCAAATTAAGAATTCAACACTAACTCACTCATTTGAAAATTTTTACTTTTCACCCCTTCTCACCCCACTCCATAGCATTCTTTTTTTTTTTTTTTTTAATTCGACTTCCATTCCGAAGAGGCTATATCGGTTCTGTCCTGCAAGTTGAAAATTTTATCATTTAAATGAGGATTTAAAATTTAGTTATCAACTTCTTAATACTTTGACAAAATTTACCTTCGTCAACTTTAATTGGAGTGAACTGGTGATAATGGTACCTATAAATCAAATTTATTTTTCCATTACACTTTAAATGGTATTTCAAGGACAAAGAGACATTTAAAAAATCGAAACAAAAATTTATTATTTTCTTACTAACTGGATAAAAATTACAACTTTCCATTTGAAAATTTTCATTTTGGAAGTTAAAAATTAAATTATTAAATTCGGGACAGTGAAGTCTGGTGCTAACCACTAACTTCACTTTATATTAAATGCATTCAGTAGCAAACGCAGAATTTCGTCAAAGAAGGGGAGTCCAAGCTCCCAAGTTCATATACTGTGAGGTGTTTTATATCTTAACATAATAGTTTTTTTTTTTTTTTTTTTGCATGTTTTGCTGAAGAGCGGTACATTAAAGGAAAGACGCGAATTCTGCTCCATGTTAAAAACGTTTTCTGGAAAAGTGTTTTTACCAGTTCTAGTTTGAGGCATAAACAAATTCAGTTCACTAAAAGCATTAACACTTAAAAATTCACATACCTTCCAAAAAAAAAAAAAAAAAGAAAAAGTCCAATTCCGGTTAATAAAAATACTGTCCGGTAGGGGAGTATTCAGAGCTTATTCTGAGTCGGTCAAGCCTCCACCATGTAAAACTTTGTGTATTTTTGTCTCATATATAAGGAAGAGGTAGAGCTGTTAATAAAAAGAGCGTCCGGAATCGAACTCCCACTACCAGTTTTATTATAAAATCCACTATAAAGTATTTGTACAAAAATACTATACAATCTGATCTCTATTTCAAAAGGTAGTCTTTGACCGAGTGGTCGCAGACAGGATCTCCAACAGAGCCCCGTAGCAGGCTAAGAGGAGTGGAGTTAAGGAACCAATGCTCCGTAGCAAGCAGAGGCAGGTTAAGTGGCCAACAGAGCCCCGTAGCAGGCTAAGCGGCTGAGGTTGGGATTCCCAGACAGAGCCCCGTAGCAGGCTAAGCCAGGAGATAAGATAGGCGTAGTCCCGTAGCAGACTAAAGGCCTGGAGTTAGGTTACTCCAAGAGTCCCGTAGCAGACTAGAGGAGGGTCACCAGAGAACTGGTACTGAGCTGGATTCTTCTGCCCCAATTTATAGCGTCCCTTGGGTGGCGGTGGCGCTTCTGCTTCGATTTCGTCTTCTGCTCCGTGGGAGGGGCTAAATGTCGTCTGCAGGTGATTGCAGGTCCCCTTGGTGGAAGTTCCTCTTGATGAAGCACGTGGTGGTGTTTATAAACACTTGATGCGTGGATTTGTTTGTAAACAACTTCACATGGGATATTACAATATGGAAAACTAGTTTCGCTCTTTCCTTTGAAGTGGACTTCTAATGATTTGATTTTACTGATTTGTTATTCAAATCGATTGAAATGTTCCTTACTTGGTAAAACTTAAGTGATGTTATATTTATTTTTAAAATTTAATGTTCAAATTTAATTTTAGAAATAATAAATGTATATAAAACGCAAATTCATTTCGTACTTTATTTTTCGACATAGTTCTCTCAAAGTTCAACGCACTTCTCCCAACTTTCTCTAACTTCGCGATTCTTTCGCTGAAATGACGGGGGCGCGGTGGCTCAGTGGTAGAGCAATCATCTCCGGTGCTTGGGGTCTCTGGTTCGATACCAGCTCGCGCCGTGTGGATTTTGTGATGAACAACCACCGTGCTCGTGGATTTTCTCGGGGTCTCCCACTTTCTTCATTCATTTCTCATCATCACCGTTTCCTTTAGCCTAACCGTGGGACGTAAAAATCAAAGATTTCATTTCATTTTTTCCTTCGCTGAAATGAGTTTCTTCGAGGACTTTACTTCCTGAGATTCCTTCTCGACTTTTTTTTTTTTTTTTTTTTTTTGAGTTTCGGGAATAGATGGTACTTTGAGGAAGCTAGATCTGGCGAATAGGCAGGATACAGAAGCAGTTCAAATCGCAGCTTGGCCAATTCTTACTCAGCGACATGGTTTCTTTCTCTGCTCTGAAGTGAGTACACGTGGCGTCCATCTAATGCGAATTATTATTATTATTATTATTATTATTATTATTATTATTATTATTATTATTATTATTTACAATTCATTGTGCAAAATGAGGTGAACCCAGTCAATTGAGATGCTTGTAGCTTCTGCCAACTCACGCACTTTCGCCTGTCTATCGGCTAAAACCAAATCATGGACTTAGTCGATAATTTTGAATGACAGCTAGTTTCTGGATTCCAGGACGTGGTGTATCTCCAATGGTTGCTCTGCCATTCTTAAATTCATTTACGCACAGTCGAACAGTTTCATAGAAAGGACATGATTTCCCCAATGTAGGTAAAATCTTCTCATGAGTTTGCTTTGCTAGTTTATTTTCCAGAAAAAAGAATAGAATCACATCACAATTCCAATTTTATCCATTTTTCACAGCTACTCGAAACACTTCTGTTTAAGCAACTGTCAGAATAACTTGAAATCACAAACTATTTATTTGTAAAAAAGGAAACTTTATGACTACATATACAGATTATGTTAGCATCATCTATTAGTATGCGAACCAAGTTACTTATCAAACCACCCTCGCAGTGTTGACAGATTGGGTTACAAGTAGCGGATTGGGCGATATTTTTAAGTGACCTCGCTACTAAAATTTCAAATTAGGCGATACGCAACTTTTTGGGCTACTTTTAATTATCTGCAGGCTATAACTCTTAAGAATGAGCTACTTTATTTTCGTACATGAAATTACAAATTATTGGTTTTATATAATAAAGTTTTGTTTGTTGAGTATTCTATTCAAAATGAATAATAGTTTTACTAAAACTAACTTATTCGATACTAGTTCATTTCTTGTTTTGGCCCTTTTGAATCTCTAGATCTGACAACACTACACTTTTCTTGGGTTTGCGCTTATGCAGTATCACTGAAAATATTGTTGCCTCAGTTAATGCTTAGGCGTAATAGTTGTACGGAACTACCTAAACGTGAACATCACAAATTTAATTGTGTTTTTGGAATTACAATAAAAATTTCCAAAATATAAAGTTTTGTAAACGAATTAAAGGAGTGAAGAACAACAGTGAAAAATTATACTGTAAACGTTGTAAAGTTTGTTTTACAGTCAGTGTTGGGTAAGTTACTTGTAAAAATGTAACGCGTTACAAGTTACTTTACTTTCCCTTAAAATGTAACGCGTTACTTGTCCCCCAAAAGTAACTGTTATCCTACTTCGAAAGTAACGCGTTACTAACGCATTACTTTTAGCTCCGAAACTTTGAATATGTGAAAAATCTTATTACTTCAATTTTCTGTACTACTATTACTACCATTATTATTATTATTATTATTATTATTATTATTATTATTATTATTATTATTATTATTTATAACAACACTGTGTATAAACATGAAATATAGACGGTTTGTAGGGGAGAGGGGGGTACATTTGAACATCTTTTTTCGAATATTCGTTTTTGCTTCCAAACACCCAGTAAATTTCCTTATAGAACTGTAGTAAAAGCTAAATATAATATACATTATATTTGCCATAAAATAGAGTACTTTGTTTGATCTTGTCATTCTGTGCAAGGGCGCAGGGGGTGTCGTTCAAATGTACCCCCTTGGGGGGTAGATTTAAACAAGCATGGGGTAGATTTGAACATACGTGGGGCAGTTTTGAACAAACCATTATTTTACTACAATAATCGTTATTTTTAGGATGAATTCGTTTACGAACAACTACTCTAATGTAACAAAGCAGCATTAACAGTTTAAGGCACAAGAATTAACCAATCCCGTATGGCAAGGAAATAATAATAATAGTAATAATTGCTGAAACATATATGCAGGCCCCTATTTGTATATTGTGCGCCTCTGTACTCTAAATAATTTGCCTCCCCTTCGGAAACACATCTGAATTGAGTTGAATTCATAGTTTTTGGGGTCACTGAGATGAATAGTGACAGTTATAATCCAATTCAACTTGAAGGTTATACTCAACTCCCAAGTGAGGCGGGCGAGAGTTTAAAAGTAATCGAAAACGACAGACAAGAATTAGAAAGTCTACACACAATATCAGCAGTTGGCACTGAACATTTTCTGCATTGTCTGAGAACACAAACATGTTGCTGGTACTTATAAGTTTCAGAAAAGTATAGGTAGAACAATGTTCAAATGTGCCCCCTAATTTTTGTTCAAAGCTGCCCCAACCGGCATGATCAAGCAGAATTTGATAATACCCAGATAGTACAAACTATTGTGAAATACAAAGAGCAACATTAGATAAGTAAATTAATGTACTTGCTTCTGCAATGAATGGCAGATAATATCAAAACACAGGCTTCTGTCAAAAATCTTACAAAACTTCACAAAAATTCCAACTTTTCACCCCACAAATGTAACAAAGTACTGCTGTTCATAAACAGTTACACTAAAATTGCAGATAACAGTTGACCGTCTTGCAACGCAGTTTTGCCAAACTAAAAATTTTGAAACCACCAGATATGCTATTATTTCTAGCCTGTTATCTTAAATGTTCAAAGGTACCCCCTGTTCAAATGTACCCCCCTCTCCCTATCTGAATACTAAACAACTAGTTCATTGCCGAGCTCAGTAGTCGTGAAGTCTAGGAGTCAAGGACATTATTCACGAGCTTCTGAATTTGGGTTGAGGGTCTAGGTTGTTGAGTATTTGGGCTCGAGCTAAACCTTGTTAAAGTTATAGGGCGCTGGCCAAATATGTTCAAAAGTGCTTGACCCGGGTTTAGAATTGTCAACGACTCGAGCAACTCGGCTCGCAGCTCATTCACTATCGAGCCGAGCCATCAAGTTAACCCCAAGCAAGTCGGCTCGAGCCATCGGCTCAGCTGAGCCGAGCAAACTAAGCTCGTTATGAAAATCTCTTGTGGTCTCGTTATCGAGCAGTGTCCCCTCTCGTGAGCAACACTAAAAGTATTCCATATTACTGCTTACATTTCTCATGTCTTTTGCTTTTCAGTGTAATCAGGCTATGATTTCAAAACGAATTAAGACGAGCTGAACGAGCGAGCCATTTATCAAACTCGACTCGACTCGAAACTCGAAGTTAGGAATAGTGAATCGTCTCGAAACTCGACGGGAGAAAATTACCTTTGACTCGAATCGAAACTCGACTTGAATTCGAGTCGAGTCGAGTTTTAGCTCGACTAGTACCCATCCCTATGCGTTAGAGAAAATGGCTGCTTAGTATTATTCTGTTAAACTAATTATATAATAATAAGAATGTTGTTATGTAAAATTAAAAATATAGAATGTAAAATAGAGAAACAAACAAAATGTAAAATATAAAATAGAAAAGCATTACACTACATCTAATAAAATGAGAACACATGAACTAGGAGTGAATCAAAATTCGCCAGTATCTCTAAAATCGATACATGCTTTTTAAAGCTAGTTGTTCCAAACTATAATCAACGGGACTCTAGGATACGCAAACTGATCTGAAAGAGCTCCAATATTACATACCATCATCAAACTATTTTCTAGTAATGAAGTAGTCTTGCCATCACAACACAGTTTATTCATATTAACCTCTTACTGTATATGTTAATTATAGCACCCTAGTTGTTGATAAATATTTCCCGCCGGGACACTTCAGAAACTTTACTTTTAAATTCTGCCCACCATCATCCTCAGTTTTTAAGATAAAGTATTCTTTCAAATGATCGAACGGTCAAATATTTTCATTCTCCGTCTTTATAAAAACAACACCAATCAAAGTAAAATAGACTACCGGTACCATTGCACTCGTAGTTTACTCACTGAATGTATTGATTTGGAGCTGTTAAAATCTATGAAAAATCTTCCAGGTGCTTGCAATCAGACACGTGATTCCCTTGAGGATGTCCTCATCTTCCAAAAACAGCTAGGGGCACTACTATCTTATTTGTTTCTCTGTGTGTCGGTGACTGTTCATGCTCTATTGTTCCATTTTGAGAATTGTTTCATTCACTTTCGGGAAAGAAACATTTGTTTCCGAAAAAAATATACATATATTGTAGTTGCTCATCCGAAATGTAACGCGAAAAAAGTAACGCAGACTAGGTACGTTACTTAAAAATTTGTAACGCTTTACCGTTACAGTTACTTTGGAAAAATGTAACGCGTTATTAGGAAACGTTACGTTACTTCCGTTACATTACTTCCAAAGACTGTTACAGTTCACAAAACTGACTTAAGCAAATATGTCTCCTCTGGAATTTGCAAGATTGCCTATTTCATACTATCACCGTCTGCCTAGTTCATTATATATGATTAGTAAAAGTGTATACCTGCAATGTATATGGTGTTTGGGCTACAAATAGTTCAAATCCGCTACTTTTCGAGGACAATCTCGCTACTTTTTAATCTTCAGATCTGGCAACACTGTACCCTTGTATAACGATATGTTAACTGAATTTGTTGAGAATCACCGGAGACTTTTTAAAGTTATTTTTAAGGATCAAACTTATAAATTCTTCTTTGATGTTATATTAACGAAATTCAATGCAAATTCTCAGATTGTGCTGTGTTCTTTTTTCAGCTACTGGTGGTTAATCCCAATTATCTACAGTTAGTGAATAAATATGGTTCCCAACAGATGGCGTGCATATCATTTGTGCCTTACCTGATGAGGTACATTAAAGAAACTGAAGACTTTAATACAAGCTCATCCTCTGAGAGACCAAGAGATTTCGAATCATGGTTGAGATCACAGAGCAATAACTATGCACAGATGATATTAAATGATTTTGATCCAGATGAATCTCCGGAAGAATTAGATAAACTGCTGAACTTGGACACAGTTTTCGCTTCAGAGAAAACGTTGGGTGTTAATGTTTTCGTACGACGTGATTTGCAAATCGTTTGTGACAATGTTTACAATTCAGCGTTGCAGGAAGATGTTTGGGTGCCTACTCCACCGGCGTGCGGTGTCGCGTGGACTTTGAAGAAATTTTTACACAGTGAAGAAAGAACAGTGAACGAATCTCGCATCGCTATTTGGATGATGGACCGGTACTTTAATCCGAAACCGCGAGGAAATGAGACGTGGTATGTTGCACAACGAAAACCACATATCCAAGTTGCTTATTTATTAGCTATTGGTGATTTTTTGTATCACGAACTTGTTCCCTTTGCTTGTAAATTCGCCAAAATTTTTCCCATCGCTAAAGTGTCTCAACGAATCCTTGCACTCGGACAGGAATATTTTGGTCACCCTGTGCGAGGGGCTCTTCCATTTCAAACAACAGCTGAATATGCTCCATTGTTTAAATTGAAAACGTGTGTTTTGGATCGTTCGCTGCAGAGTAATCTTTATTGGAAAGGTAAAAGTAACTATAGTTTTCTCTTGTTTTATTTAAATTACAATATTTCTTATGTCCTACAAAGTCTTGTGTTTTAAAACATTAAGCACAATGTCATATTAAAAGCGTAAAATTTTTAAAGGAAATGTTCAGGAAAGTACATTATTATTATTATTATTATTATTATTATTATTATTATTATTATTATTATTATTATTATTATTATTATTACTATTACTATGATAGGAGTAATTTAATTGACTCTGTGTTTGTAGAAAAAGTACTTGACAACCGATAAAACTCGAAATATATTTTAAAAAATGTGAATTTTAAAGTTCCGATAAACGTTACAAGGGTAAAAATTTTATTGCAACCACGCGATACGAAATATATTTTAATCTGTAGACTTTTAACAAGCTATAATAGACGCATATCTTAAAATGTGACTTTATTTTAGAACAGTTAATATAAATCAGTTGTTGTTTTTATTTTTACTCTTAATTTTTGACATCTTAGTGTTTTAGAAATTGACACAAACTACACAGTCAGTCAAAGGCGCCGATTTCTCTGTAAATTTGGGGGGCCCATTCAGATGCAGAAGGTATATATATGAGGATTTTAAGGCAAATTGCACTCAAATTATACCAAATATTGTATATTCATAAATACAATACGGATCCACATGAGCTTTGGGGGGGAGGAGCAGGATCGGCGCCCTTGGTCAGAGTTATCTTATTATCAAGTCATGTTAAAAAGTTACTCA
This sequence comes from Thermobia domestica, assembly GCF_964235325.1. Classification (NCBI taxonomy): domain Eukaryota; kingdom Metazoa; phylum Arthropoda; class Insecta; order Zygentoma; family Lepismatidae; genus Thermobia; species Thermobia domestica. The sequence goes on from NC_137458.1 coordinate 28,452,853, forward strand.
TTATTTATCTCTGTTACTACATTACAGTGTTAAAGTACTGTTGTAGAATATGACAAAGTGCTGTATTTTTGCTACATTTCAATTGTTCTCAGCACGTAAAATTAAGTTTATTATTATTATTGAATAATAATACAGTCCATTTGATATAACTTGCCTTTGCAGACAGGTGCTTTCCTATGTTTTTCCTTACTGCACGTGGTTATAACAAGCAGGCAAGTCGAACTGTTTCTATGGTAACAACACGTTCAGCCAATTAGAGTGGGTCATTTCTCTCGCTCAGCAATAGTAAACATTCCACCCTTCCCACATGTTGCCCATTTGAATATAGAGAAATGCACATTGTTTTAATCGAATATCAACTTGAGTAATGGACCTGCTGGTTATTGAGAGCATTCTTTTTAGTTCTGTCTTGTGTCATTTCATTTTATAAAACTGAGATTTATTTGCAGTGAATAATTTCGTGTTTCAATACACGACGCAAAAGCTGGCAACACACCACGTGCGCGCAGCGAGCTATCAGAAAGGGCAAGTAGTATAAATTGCAGTATAGACATCCGGAAGGTAATTTTAAGAGGGTTATGAATGATACCTGTCAGAAATTTAGTTTATGAATGTATAAATTATAATAATAAAAATATACAATTGTATTCTGTGTATATTTGGACTTTTACAAGAACAGATACAATCTGCTTGTTAATAATGTATTCTTACGCTTTTGCATTGGGTTGGAATGCTTTCTTCATATAGATATATAAATAAAATATTTAAGCAGGATAAAAATTATCCACTTTATGAGAATAGTAACGAATGACAGTTTTTTGTGCAATAAAAATGCTTTTTTCTCGAAATCTACGCATGAGTATTCATCCTTTAAGCCTGCCATTTCGTTCAGCTCGACGTGATTGATGTAATATCATATCTTTGAACAATATTATATTTGAACAGAAATTAAAATGTAGAGAGTTAATGATAATTTTGGGCTTAGGGAATATCAATATGATTTTTGAGAAGAACAAGTAGAGACCAGTTGTTTATTAAGCAACAGATAAGAGAAATAAAAAGCTATGAGCATATTTCTTTCTATTATCCTATGTTATTTATATATTATAAAAAGTATTTCATAGTGCAAATAGAAATATACTTAAAAAAACTAGTAAAACTTCTTAAAGTGACACTGAACCAAACAAGAACAAAAGTAAAAAAAATAGATAAAGATAGATTAAAAATAGATAAAATGGATAAATCTCAACATGATAAAGAAGTAAACGAGGGAGAAGGGTTATCGGCAACATTGTTGATACTAGTCCTACAGGTAATCTTTGAAATTGGAGATTGAAAGGAAACAACCATTCAAATGTGCCCACTGATTGATAATGCAGAGATAATAAGAATGATGTAGCAACCAAACACAATTCACAGAGTTAGAAGAAGCAATTAACACTATTAATAGGACTCCAGTTACAAAAGTAAAGCTAAATAAAATAATAATAAGGTAGAACACATAAGAAATAAAATAAACATGATACTAGGGGTCAAAACATTTCATTGTGTATTTAAAGTTTTCATTAGACAGTAAGAACAATATGACAACAGTAATAAAAGAGAAATAGAGTATATCTCGCTAAGAACCGATTACTAAAAAGGAAATCACAAATTTACAAAAACACAGAATTTATATAAGAGTCATAGTAACTAGGATAAATATGAACGTTTAATAAGGAAACAGAAAACAGTTTTATTATATTATATTATATTATATTATATTATATATATATATATATATATTTGCTCCCATTAAAATCAAAGATGAATGGAGAATACAGACAAACAAAAGAAATATAAGATATATGTATGTAGCTTGGATCTAAAACGGCCAATGTCACGTTCTGGCAAAATAAGATGTTCGTCAAGTTTTAACGCCTCCAAATCGATATTTTCTTGTGCAAGAAAAGCAAATGTTAATACGAATGATATATATTCCAAATTATTTCGTGTTGACATTTGCTGTTCTTGCACAAGAAAACATCCATTTATAGACTTTAAAGTTGAAGAGTATTTCATTTTTACTAGAAAGTGACATTGGCCCTTTTAGACCCAAGGCACAGATATATATATATATATATATATATATATATATATATATATATATATATATATATATATATATATATATATATATATATATATATATATATATATATAAGGAAGATTGAAAAGGGCCGAAACCTAGAAAGAAGGGAAGGAAAACATCGTGAAAGAGATCTGTTCCAACAGAAGATGAGGAAGATGCAAACGAAGATGGCTGGATAAGGTATTGGAAGACCGACGAATAACGAAAATGAGTAGATGGAAAGAGAAAGCTTAAGATAGGAAATAATAGTGTCAATTGGTGGAGGAAGCCAAGATCCACACACAGGTGTAGAGTTAAATAGCAATAATGAATAAAAAAAATACAGGAAAAGGGGAAAGATTATAATATAAAACAATACCATATTATATCACGTAACTGTATATTTTAGAAGTCTAGTATATTGCTTTTGCTTTTTAATAAAATGAATACCTTATATAAGATTAGGTTAAGATATTTTAAGCATTTCATATTATCTATTATATAAAAGAGAACGTACAAAATCCTTTGTTCCCTCATCACGCTAATACGGCTGAACCGATTTCTTTCATTTTTGGGGGGTTATTAGGATTTGGACCCTAGATGGTTTTTATCATATCACTTTAATTTTTAATTAACAATGTCTTGAGATAATTGACCATTCAGGTGTCCACGTATTTATATGCAACCCGCATGACCGTTAACTCGGCGGGTTAACATAAATGACAGGCGATATACAGCGGAAAATAGCTTGAATCTTCTGTTTAAAATTTTTTAATTGATTTGCTTATTTTTACAGACACTTTTACAATATGCCAGCACCGGGATGACCGCAGCGAAGCGGGGCGGGTTAACATAAATGACAGGCGATATAATGTTAAGATTTACTGCAATCTTCTATGGTTTTTATCATATCACTTGAAAGCGAAAAAGTAAAAATTATCTAAGTAACAAAGTTTATTGCGTTCCGGGGTGACCGCAGCGAAGCGGGGTGAACGCTGCTAGTCTATTATATAAAAGAGAACGTACAAAATCCTTTGTTCCCTCATCACGCTAATACGGCTGAACCGATTTCTTTCATTTTTGGGGGGTTATTAGGATTTGGACCCTAGATGGTTTTTATCATATCACTTTAATTTTTAATTAACAATGTCTTGAGATAATTGACCATTCAGGTGTCCACGTATTTATATGCAACCCGCATGACCGTTAACTCGGCGGGTTAACATAAATGACAGGCGATATACAGCGGAAAATAGCTTGAATCTTCTGTTTAAAATTTTTTAATTGATTTGCTTATTTTTACAGACACTTTTACAATATGCCAGCACCGGGATGACCGCAGCGAAGCGGGGCGGGTTAACATAAATGACAGGCGATATAATGTTAAGATTTACTGCAATCTTCTATGGTTTTTATCATATCACTTGAAAGCGAAAAAGTAAAAATTATCTAAGTAACAAAGTTTATTGCGTTCCGGGGTGACCGCAGCGAAGCGGGGTGAACGCTGCTAGTCTTGTATACAAAGATATGGAACTTTTATTGAATATTTATACACCGTGAGCATGAAGTCCCACCCTGATTTATAAAAATTTATTACGGAATAAGCGTTGGACAGAATAATGTAAATTCTGGCCCGTCACATAGGTTAGTATTACAAGTTTCTTTAAAGACCAATAGATGGCACTAGTGCTACTCAAGTTAACTTGGCGCGCGCGGGTTAGTTAGCGAAATGCAGAAAGCGCAATGCGTGCTGTGGTATCACGCTCTCCCCGCCACAGACATTACTCCACTGGACTGTTTTTTATGGGGCTATATCAAGGACAGAGTCTATGCCACACCTGTTGCTGACGTCGAGGAACTGAAGGCTAGGATACAAGCAGTTGTGGGTACTATGACAGAAGACATGTTATAAAACACCTGTCGGGAACTGGAATACTACTTAGACATTCTCCGAGGTAGCAAGGGGGCACACGTTGAAGTGGTCTTTTAAAAAACTTGTAATACTAACCTGTGTAACTGACCAGTATTTACATTATTATGTCAAACGGTTCTTCTGTAATAAATTTTTGTAATCAGGGCAAGACTTTATGCTCACCCTGTATACTGAAACTTCTAAATAACTGACATCAATGGAACGTGATTATTCGCCGATAAACGAGAGATGTCAGGCACACGGAGATTACACGAAGTTAAATTACTTACAGCTGTTGCAGTAATTGTATACACTATACAGTAAATGTGTATATAGGTTAATATTAAAACATTGTGTTCAGTGCTTGAATCAGGGTGAGAAATAACTTTTCGCTGGGGTTTTATCGTAAAACAAACGGCATTTGTCTTATTTCCAATAATAATAATAATAATAATAATAATAATAATAATAATAATAATAATAATAATAATAATAATAATAATAATAATAATAATAATAATAATAACACACCATTGCTGGTGCGACAAGGGTATAGAGACTCTCAATCATCTTTTATTTGAATGTCTGCTTTTTCAACAGCATAGATGAATCTTTCTTCAAAAATTAAATTATCTTTTCGGTATAGGTCTCTTTTCTTATGAATACATCACGGCAACTTATACTTGGATGGCAATCGAAGTTATGGTTCAATTTCTGCTAATTAACGGAATCAGCCTATAAAAAATACCAAATAATGATTAATGTCATCAATATTTAGATAAAACAACAAGGAATACCATACCTTTTTAAATTTCTATCTTTATGTAAATCAGTGTATGCAACAATCCATTTTCGGAACCTCTTCCCTGATGAAGAAGACATTTCATTTTACCTGAAATATTCCTTCCTCAACCTAAGAATGGAAATTTGTACTTCAATTTATCCTTGGTATTTTTTAACAAACTTATTACTCGTAGCCTACTGAGACATTTTTAAGTCTGAAGCAACCCCCCCCCCCCTTTCATTGATAATAGTGTCAATAAGAAGAAGAACGGCATTTGTTCCCTTATCTTTGAAGTTGGGGGTAGATACAAACTCCAAGGAACAAGAGAGTGAATTTGTCAGGAAAGGGAAGAAGTTACGATAGAATTCTTGGTAATACCACTGGATTCCCTCCCCCCCCCCCATACACACACGATTGTTTATATTCATCAGAGGTTTTCTGGGATTTCCACCACGAAAAAATGTACAATAAGAATTTCAGTTCAGCTGCAACTGTTCTGTGATGGTTCATGAGATCATTGAATTATATGTAACAGATATTTTGTATGAAGGGAATTTTCTGTGTACTGTACTGTATCATATAGAGTGTAGAATTATTTTAAAAATTACAGAGGGCATTTTTTGTTCTAAGTTCGTATGAATTAGAAATAATTTACGTCCGGCATGAAGACATTGCTAAAACATTTAGGCGAAAGGAAGGTTGTCCATGTCCGTAAAAGGGAGGGCTCTATCCCATAATAATAATAATAATAATAATAATAATAATAATAATAATAATAATAATAATAATAATAATAATAATAATAATAATAATAACAACAACAACAACAACAACAACATGGACAACCTTTTTCTTCGCCTAAATGTTTTAGCAATGTCTTCATACCGGACGCAAATTATTATTATTATTATTATTATTATTATTATTATTATTATTATTATTATTTTGCCAGGATAAAAATATCTGTTTGTATTATGGAGATTTCGCTTTATTAGGATACTGTGATATTTGTTATTTATGTTAAAGTATTATTGGGAATGTGATGTATGCACATTATTATTAGTACCAAGATTGTCTATAAGTTATAGACATTTGCTACTTCAGCAAACATTGCATATATTATTCAGAAAGCATTGTTTTATTGCATGTATTAAAAAATCCTCCAGGAAACCTTGATTTTATTGAAAAAAAGTTGTCTTACATACAGCTGTATTTTTTAACGTCAACGTCCAAAGTTTATATTTATTATGATATGATTTGCAGTGTAAAATTGGAGGAGAAAAATAAAATATAATTGTTCAACAAAGCAATGCGAAATATTATATTAATATATTGTTTCCTTTTCAGTCAATGAGAGGTTGAATTAACTCATTCTCTTACAGAGATGCAACTTCCAGAGGAAGAAACACCAAGATCTGTGTATGGACACAGCATAAAAATCCCGCCAATTGAAAATTTGTCTGTGTGTCGTTCTCCCTACGCAAGCACTACCAATATCACTGTCTTCCTACCTGAGATGGGAGCTTCCATAAATTTTGAAACTGTCACAGTCACCAAGATTGACGGAGTTACACTTCAAGTCTTCCATCCTTCTGAAAGTAAGTTTTCTCACAAGATCAGCTATGGAAATGTGATCATCGCATATATATATATATATATATATGTTTAGAGTATTATATTTAAATTCAAATGTTAGAGCGTGGTGTGGTCCAGGGTTCGATTTCCAGTGAGATGCAAAATTTTTGATAGTGATCCAGTTTTGTGAGGAAGTTAAATAAATTAAGATGTAGTGAACTTTGGTCTAGAAAGTTAGAATTCATGGTGATGAGTAGCCAATGTGCTGACCAGACACCATCTAATTAAGAAAAGCTGTTTTGCCTGGCTAGAGCACTTCGTAAACCATAACCCAAGGGACTAGTTTAAGCAGAGGCTGAAGGAAGCAAAGCAGACAAAATTAGCAAGGAGCCAGCGCAGTGGCGTATTTAGGGGGGCTTAAGCCTCCCCCCTCCCGAAATCTTATTTACTATAGTAAAGTATATGAAATATCTTGCAGAATTTTCACATTTTCAGGCAAAGACTCCCAAAAGTTAGCAAAACCCCTCCTCCCGAAACAAAATCGTAAATACGCCACTGAGCTAGCAAGAGAATTTCTCTGACAGCTAGCAGCGGCGTTGCCAATGTTCGCATGTTAAGGCTTTCTTCGGAGCAATTATAATGGTAATTTAATTAATGGTATAAGACAGAGTAAACGTGGTTAGTAACACTAGTACCCAAGTAGGGGCTGCAGTTTCTGTCCCCATATGGTAAGAAACTTCAGAGACCATCTCTTGTTGACCCTGCTATAGTTTTGAAGCATTTCGACAGTCAGTTGATTTTCCTTTAATCAAAGGTGAAAGGAAAATGTAAATGGTTTTTAAAAAAGGAAACGAAAAAAAAAATATGATTCCAACTTGACTGCTTGATATTCGTTTTTCAGTTCCTCCCTTCTTTAAAATTTTTCTTTGTGATGCAAGGAATATCTGATGACAATTGAAAACTTTCAAAATTTATTTTGCTACTGCTTTTATTTCGTGTGTGATGTAGAAACAATGCATTTTGTTATAAAATGTCTTTCCGGCAACTTGAAAGCTTTTGATCCAAGGAACGGAAATAAAAATACAAACAATAACTTTTTTGCTTTGGTTAAAAATGCTTACAATACATTAAATATACTTACAACAGTATACACTACTTTAAAATTAAGTTTTAGTCTTACGACAAAAGCTACTACACATAATGGATAAAGGCACATAACATGTTAAAACGAAACAAAGTTCATTATCAGACTACCTCAATAACGATGTTTTCACATTCGGATTCTAATGTCATAAAAGCATCATATTCGCAGTTTAACTTGCACTTGTACTATATAATGTTGTTAAAACCAAGTAATATTTTTTTAAAAACACTAGTAACGATATACTAATTGAAATCGTAACATACAAAGAATAGATCGATCTATTCCTACTTAAGGTATCTAGATTACTAATAGTAGCGTACTGCTCTCGATCTTAATCCATCACGGGCTTACAAAGGGGAGAGCTGTGTTGTACTGATGTACTTGACAAAGTGTTTCCGTGCAACACAACTTTTCCCTTGGTAAGTCCGTTCTTTTTTATTCCTTGATGTTTCTATTCTTTTTCTTCCTGTCTTTAACCTTCGTGACCAAGACTCCAGGAGAGAGTCGAAAGCTTAAAGAAAATTCAGGAGTTAGAGAAGTCTGTAAGTAGAATAATAGTAATTATTAGCTTGTAATCATATTTGTTTTCTATATGATCCAGTTTTATCGATATAATTCATAATTTAATAATAAATTGTGATTATTTTACAGAAAGTTACTCGCAAGTTTATCAAAATCATTTAACTGGGCTCAAAACAACAATAGGCTTTCCAATCTATGAAAACCTCATCAATATTAGCATGGATTCTTTTCAAACCAAGGTGAGTCATCTTTTTTTACAAGTCCAAAACAAAAATGTGGATATTTTGTCACTTTTTCGATACGAACACAACTCTTGAAAAGATACCCTAGTAAGAGTTGAGATTGAACATTCAGAACATTTATAAAATGCAGAATTAGGGTTGCTGGATTAAACTGAAAGCAAACACAGAAACCAGCGGCACTTGTGTAATTAGATATACACATTTAAAATTGAAAATTTCTGCGTATTATACTCACCGTTCCTTATAACACTTATAACCACTATTAATAACTACTAGCACTATTATTACTACTAACTAAAAGTATACTATTCCGAACTAAATGAAAATAAATAAGTAATTATAGACACTTACATTTTACTGATATTTTCTCTTGCTCCTCGCAGCATTGAAGAAGAGTTCAGCACCGTTTTATCGAAATTTCAGCGGAGCATTTTCAAAGTTCAACTGAAAACAAATTTCGTGCATCACAAATTCCGTTGGCATTTTGTTTCTATTACCTAACCCTAAATCTTCCATTACACTTAACACTCGTTCAACCTGTGTGCATTATTGACTGGTATAGCGAGAATATACTGAATAATTTTGAACAGGTTTGGTCCATCTGCTTTCTCGAAAAAAAAAAAGCTATAATTAACATTATTTATGCGTATTATTATAATTCCTATAAAATATTGAAATAAATTTCGAAATAGAAAACTGACGGTACAGTTTGTTTCCATCGAAACTAATTTAGCGGCTGTCAAATTATTAAATGAAAGTAGTATTAATACCACACGATAATACAGGAGTAACAATCAAAAGAATTTGAACGTAGCCTATTGTTACAATAAAAAATTAATCCTTGTAAATAATTATCAACGACTGAGTGCAACATGTATTAAGCTTATAGATAACTTAATATTTAAACCCATAGATTTAACTCGTTGGCCTGTGGAAGGTATTTCAAACCCCGAGCACTGCAGGCGGTACCTGAAGATCTAAAAACACTATGTAAAATACAAAGAAATGTTTCCATATGTATCACCTGAACATGGTACAAACCTATATACGAGTATCATTTGCAGATAATCAATAGTAAACACATTATTTCTCAATGTTCATCCTTTAGTGTATCTATCTGTCTTAAATAGAAGCACTTAGTGTTAAGAAATAATACTAAGTGAGCAACTTCATTGTTTCTCATCTCTCTTTAAAAAAAATACACGAAATATCTCTTTCTTACTTGTATCTCCATGGAAATAAAATGACAAATTCAAACTCCATGAGTATTTATAAAGTCACAAATAAAACAAACTATTAAGTACTATACAAACTGTCACTCTCAGTAAAAATACTGACATTGCGTAGCGTATAACTATAAAGAAGAAAGCCATTTAAATGTTAAAAGTTTTAACATTAAAAACTTCATTTAATTCGGAGTAAATTGCTACGAAATTTACTCTTAATAATTTAGCACTGAAAACTGAAAATAATTCATAATAGTGATTGTCTGCATTTGTATAACGATAATGGTTATAATAAAAGCTCATTGTTTAAATTGCCAAACAAATTTAACATACTAAATAGATGTTAGTATAATAATAAACGGGCCTATCCGGTTGCAATGATGTGAACAGAGTTTGGGAAGATGGCTGAAATTCAGCTCAAATGTAGAAAAGACTATGTTCGAAAAGCAAATTGTCCTAAAATGGATAGAACATAGAAAGAAAAGAAAGGAAAAGAAGCATGAAACATTAACATTAATGTCAATGAAAAACAAATAATTCCTCCACTTATCTCAAAACCCAAAACAGGGAGATGGCTGTAATTCGGCTTAAATATAGAAGAGATTATGTAGATTAAATATTCCAAAAACAAATTGCCCTAAAATGGATGGAATATAGTCTAAAGATTCACGAAACACGAACGTTAAAGTCGATGGCAAATCAGTAAAAAAATGAAGTCATCCACATATCTCAAAAATTATAATAAGATGGCTAATTGAAAGCTTATTGCAAAGACATAATAAAGAACTTAAAAATCATGTATAGCACGTAAGGTAAATATGGATAGAACATTGTCAAAAGTCAAGTTGTTTGAGTAAAATCAATAATGATAAAGTACATGCATCTTCTTCGAATTACCCAGGGCCTCCACGAGGAGGTTACGTGGTTGAAATATATCACATTTTGATTTGGAATCTCCAAACACGATTTAACACGCAACATGACTTTTGACTTGATCACGTGACACAGTTTGGTGTTCATGGCAAACCGGATAGGCCGTTTGGTTTTTCAGATGGACGTAGAATATTTAAGTGCTACATTTTATAACTAAACTAATTACAATCTCGTAATATATGAAAATGTTAAAATGCAATGCGGATGCTAATAAGCAAAATAAAATATGACTTTTGTAATTATTATTATTCAGTGTGAAAAATACATTTTTAAAGCAAAACCAGTTTCGTATTTTGGTAAATATTATTAACACATTTGCAAAATATCAGAATCAGATGACAAAATGTTTGGCGCTTTTTTTTTTTTTTTTTTTTTTTTAAGCCGAAGTATTATAGATTAAATTTGACAGAACCTTAATAATTTAGTTGTTCAATTTACATACGTAATGCTTAAGGTAGAACTTACAGTATTTTAACCTAACTGAATTAATGATAAAATAAGTGTAAACTCGAACAGAGAGGAACTAAATAGTATTCTTTATTGTCTAGTATATATAAAAAATATAATGAATGAATCAAAGTTTGAGAGAACTGTGGATTCTTTGTTTGTTTTTGCATAAGCTAAAGTTGGATATTGGACCTCAAATGGGACCTTTAGCTATGATAGTACTTATGTCGTGAAGAATATAAATAAATACTTATTGCCCTAATATAGTACAGATAGGGCCGTATTTATTATTTTTGCCGCCCTGGGCCATTACAAAATTGGCGCCCCCTCATATAAACAAATACCGCTGTAGAAGATATGAGACAGTGAAGTGAATAATTAATGTTAAGTGGAAGTAGAAAAAATAAAGTACACACAATAAATAAAATAATATATAACAATTGATGGACGATATCAAAACAGAAAAATCGTATGTGAAAATGAAGAGATTAGCAGAAGACCGTGGAGCATGAAAACTTTTCAGTTGCAGCAAGTGGCCTACTAATAACAGCAGAATACCTATGATATAGATGATGATGATATTATTATTATTATTATTATTATTATTATTATTATTATTATTATTATTATTATTATTATTATTATTATTATTATTATTATTATTATTATTATTATTATTCTGCTATTATTAGTAGGTCACTTGCTGCAACTGAAAAGTTGTTCTCTTGTGTTTGTTAAATTTTACTATCTTGCAAAAGGTCTAAAAACAAATTATGTCATGGAGTTTATTCACATTAATTATGATTCTTGGTTTTTGTTATGAAACAAGATACTGCAAGCTAGCATATTACATCAAAAGAACTTACATAACAAGACTGTTAAATAACTGTTACTAAATCAACATTTTAATTTCGAAATTGTATCAGAGAATGTTTGTAATATTGTAAAATCTTTGTAGTCATCTTTTCCAGTAATTTCTTAGATTGGCAGAATTTAAAATATCTGGAACTTTGTGTCCTGAAAATTTCAAAATTAAGGTTTTTGGTCAGCAGAATGTTCTTTCTCAACTGAGATTCCACATGCCTGCTGAAGTCGTTGCCGTCTGAAAGACTTCTTTGAAAATCTGCAATCTCACGTTTTTCGGTCATATAAAATGTTTCCTTCAAAATTCAGTGGGGAGTGTCAAACAGAGTGGAAAAGAGGAACAAGAGACGTTATTCGAGTCACCGAAGTAAAATCTCGGAATAACTTCAGAGTATAGATAAATCGATAAACGAGTCACATCTTAGAAGTAATTACGCACCTCGCGGTATGCGACTTGTGAAATATCTTTAGGATATTGTTCGAATCTGAATAGTGGTTAAAGGATTCAAGAAAGACTTTTATTGTTATGTGCTCAAGTCATCAAGCTTAACGATCTTAGAGGACATTTTATATAGACCAAAGACAGAGCTGTGGATTAGGATCTTTTGACGGCAAGGAATCAGCGGCACAACAGGTATGACATTCTTATTTTGGCCTGTTTCCTTTATCATTATCCTTCACGAATTCCAGATAGATAAACATGCTCAATCTAAATTTCTTGAAACCTCAAATTTGTACGAACCTGTTCCTAATAAATCAAATTAACATGAACACGAAAACTTTACTAATTTTTGTACCAGCTTCAATAATCATCTCTAATCAAGTTTTGCTTGCAATTTATACAATTTCTGCTCGAGTTTTAGGAGCATATTTGAGAGAGAAATTTTAGATATTTCTCTAATTCGGTCTGGTTTTTACTTAGTTGCTACGATCCCCACCATACACATATAGAATTAGAGTAAGCCAGGCGAACAATATATATATATATATATATATATATATATATATATATATATATATATAAAAGAGAACGTACAATTCTTTGTCCGCTCATCACGCTAATACGGCTGAACCAATTTCTTTCATTTTTGGGGGGTTATTAGGATTTGGACCCTAGATGGTTTTTATCATATCACTTTAATTTTTAATTACCAGTGTCTTGAGATAATTGACCATTCAGGTGTCCACAAATCCTTTGTTAGTTCATCATAGGTAAAAATAAACGTATTTATATGCAACCCGCATGACCGTGTCACTCGGCGGGTTAACATAAATGACAGGCGATATACAGCGGAAAATAGCTTGAATCTTCTGTTTAAATTTTTTTAATTGATTTGCTTATTTTTACAGACACTTTTACAATATGCCAGCACCGGGATGACCGCAGCGAAGCGGGGCGGGTTAACATAAATGACAGGCGATATAATGTTAAGATTTACTGCAATCTTCTATGGTTTTTATCATATCACTTGAAAGCGAAAAAGTAAAAATTATCTAAGTAACAAAGTTTATTGCGTTCCGGGGTGACCGCAGCGAAGCGGGGTGAACGCTGCTAGTATATATATATATATATATATATATATATATATATATATATATATATATATATATATATATATATATATATATATATATATATATATATATAATCAGTAATATGAATGCTCCCCACGCGCGTGCACAATGACTATGCCCTATATAACGGTCTAAACAGTCTTTTAAAGTAAATGGAAACCTGGTATTACAGCACGCACATAGGGAAATGACACCTGGAACGCAAGGTGTTAACTTTGAATAAATTTCAAATCTGTTTTGAGATGTCTTCAATATTTTAGATATAAAGATATGCATACCTTGATTATCAAAATTGTTAATTAATTAATTAGTAATGTGGCAATCAATATGAAAAACTAATATACATGAATGAATACTTAGATCTAATAAATACTTTCTGACTCATTGCAGATACTTGTGGAACCTATTACTGGTGAGTTTTGGATGCTATCTTCAGTGTTCACAGTTTATGCTAAACTAAACCATACGGATATTTCTCTTATTTTGGAGAACTATACATGTTGTTGTATGTCGAATAACACGAAGGAACAGACATTACAAGAAATCACTGCATCTTCATCAACACTTTGTGAAGTGCCAAGTGCAAATGGTGTACAATGTAACTCTGAAGAGGCTCAAAATGTTACTAGTGAAGTGGAGAACTCATGTGATACAAATACTGATGCAACAATGGTGCCACGGTGCACTTTAAATGCTCCCACAATAACAATGTCCAACAGTGCTGCAAGATGTTGCCGTCAGAACAAGAACTGGCTCAAAGTGTGCCTTTCAAAAAGTGATAACAAAGTCAAACGAAGGCAGAAGAATAGATTTTCTGTATTGTTACCTTTGTACACAGTTGTTAGAGAAGAAGCGGCAAATAGAGACCAAAATTCCGTATATCAAAAAGAGGTACGTCTAAGATAATATGCGTACAGTCTTTCTTTTTTTTTTTTTTTTTTTAAGAGAACTGACTATCCACATCCCTTTGAAAAACCCTGTACTCTTACCTATAGTTGCATTTATGCATTTAAATCAAACAAAACTGAATTTTATTTATTTAGTCAGTTATGATCTTTATTTCGAGATAAAGTATTAGAATTTCCTGCATATGGTTGTCACAATATGCCTGTTTGAAGCAGGAGGATGGCCAAAGTTTTTGAACAAGACTGTACTAGCAGGATGACCTTTTTTTTTTAAAAAAAAAAAAAAGGGAAATTTTGAAACAAATAATTTCATGAAAACAATTTTTTTAAAAATATCTCTCATTTAATAGTAAAAATAATGCCATTTTAGAATATACAAAAAGAGATCACAAGCTGACAAATCAGAGGATCTGGGAGGCCATTGAATGTCACCATTTTTCGAAATTACACATTCCCCAAACAACTGGCGTTCAACAATCATCGATATTCGTGCTATGTGGGACCTTGATTCATCTTGTTGAAACCAGTCTGTATCAATATTATGTGGAAACCTGTAGTTGTTGCGCAACAAAGGTTTCAAGCATGGCGACGTAACGATTTGTTGTGCCTGTAATCACATGGCCATTCCCGTCCTCAAAACAATAAGCGCCGATCACACCGTATGATAACATAACACACCAGACAGTAACTTTGTTGCTGTGCAATGGACGCAGGTGTAGCTCCATAGGATTGTCTTGTGCCCATGGTGTCCTAAATTAAAAGGACTTCGGAATTCTCTACACTGTCTCCTCTACACTGTCATTGTTCTTGTGAAAAGCTTTGATCGCGAAAGCACTTTCTGTACCACTCCAATCATTCATGATAACTAAATGATAGGGTGTCGTTGATAGGCTGGCGTACGTTATTCAATGTTACCAAACTCCTACTGTTGTCAACACAGCTTTCAAAATTTCCCGTTTGTTTGAATCACCCTGTATATGATATAATAAGGTGAAGGTCGTATACATTACATATTATTATCATGAACAGTGTTCTAGTGCATGAAATCCGAAGAGAGCAAAGTAAAAAGTTTTGCTTCATTTCATACTTCCCATTACGCTGAATACTAAATCAACTGTTAACCATATTTAATTTATAAGGGATATACTTCCTATTGTTGCGCAAGATATATATATATACTGCGAAAAGCTTAAGAGTTATATTTGATAGAAAAAACATATAATGGTTGTGCTATAAAGAACACAACTTTTGAAATGCCCGCCATTTCTATTCTAGTAAGTTGACAGCACTGAACGTTACACGATTTTCATCTGTTATCTTTGTAGTTAGTAGTCACGGAGCGCCGAATAGCGCATGATCGTCATCTGTTTTCTGTACGCGTAGGAATGGAGCGCTTTACGAAGGAACAGCGTGTTGTCATAGTGAAAACTTATTACAGATGATGTGAATGTTGTGCAGTCTCTCCTCCGTAGAATGTTTGGCCAACGTAATGTACCGAATAAGTCGAATGTGATGAGTCTGATCGCTAAATTTGAGACAACCAGTTTGGTTGTGGACACTAAACCCTTGTGGCGTCCTCGTGTTAGTCGCGTTGCATTCTTTATGCAACCGTTTAAAATGCTTTATAATGTTATACATCGTTAGCTGAATGACATAACGTTGTATCAATTACCCTAATTTTTAAAAGATGGAATTTAGTTATTCACATGTTTATTCACGTATAAAACATAAAAATACCTGTCATACGTATTACTGAGTATAAAAAGTCAGTGAAACAAATTTAGATAGTAAATAGTAAGGGAAAATAGAACTACAAAATACCTTAGATCATAGTAAAGAAAAAAGAAATACAAAAATAAGGTCATAAGGTCACGTAGTTATATGCCGTAATTAACTACATTAGTACATATAGGACATCTCATTCGAAAAAAAAAAACTGCACGGCTTTCCTGTCTTTTCAACGAACTTAAAAAAAAAATCCTTATTGAATCCTCTATGTCTGTGTGTGTCTGTCTTGTCTGTTATTTGCGAGTTTTTTCAGTTTTGAGCCCTCCTTTCGATAGAGCGTCAAAAGCTATCTGAAAAAAGTGATGGAATTTTACGAGTCACTCTTACCGTTCCCGAAATACTGGGCCAAAAAATGGCCAATTTCCGGAGATTTAAGAAGCTGTATCTCGGGAACCGTAAGCTATAGACAGGTCATATTGATATTGACCAATACCTAAGAGCATGATGAACATTTTGGTACCAAATAGTAACCAGTGGCCACTGTCCAACTGGCCACTGGTTTGCCAGTGGCCACCAGTTAATATTGGTACCAAAATGTTTACCATCCTCTTAGATATTGATTAACACGAATACCACCTCTTTATGACTTACCGTTCCAGAAATATTGGCCAAAAAAGTTCGAATTTCGGGAGATTTAAGGAGCTATACCTCGGGAACCGTAAGTCATATAGAGATGATATTTTGCGAATTTTTGCGAAACAAAAGAAGGTGCGAATAAAAAAAAGATTCATTTTTACATGCAGGAACAATCACAGTTATCCTTCCATCCCCATCTCTCCATTCTTTTTAAGTTCGTTCTGCCAATGTTCTTGAAGCATTCTCGACTGGTTGTATCCCTTTTCTTCTGTTCCATGATCTGAGGACAATACATATTCTATTTGAAAAGAATAGTACTCACAATGCATAATAGTTGGTATGCATTCCATCGTTTCTTTGAATAGTTTCTATTGTAGATTCTACTCTATTATATTTCATTAGCTGAGAGATTGTGTGATAACACTGTATGTTACGGTTTGAAAAATAAGCTGTCAACACGGAAATCATATAACTACGCCCAGGTTACAAATTCTCTTTCAGAAAATGTCATCAAGACTCAATATGAACTTTTTTTTTTTTTTTTTTTTAAAAAAAAAAAGGTTAAATTATTAGCTTACATTTTTACTTTAGACATATTTATATTGCGTATGTTCTGTTTCATCTACGATTACTGTATACTGATTAAATGTTCTTTCATTTTCTTTCAGAAAAAGATCCTAAAAATTGCTTGCACTGGAACAATTGTGTTCTCAATTTTGGGTGCCGTGGTGATTCTTGCAGGCTATTACGTTGCACTGATCAATGTTGCCACCATCAACCAAATAGTCCCAACTACTTACATGCCAGGCAGCAATGGCAGTAGCAGAGCTGACAAGGACTAAAATTTCGATTGTGCTTTTTTTTTTTTTTTTTTTTTTTTTTACATGTACAAGAAAAAGAAAATAAATCTATATGTACAAAAATGGTGAATTATTTTAGATAATTTAATTATTCTTTGAATTAAACATTAATATTTTTAACTGTCGAAACAGAAGACAAAAAAGATGGAACATACAAATAGGACAAGAAGGATAACTTCAGACAACAAAGCCTTATCGAATGACGAGAAATTATTCGAAATATGTAAGTAATGTTGAAAAGACACTCTTCATCATAGTCTCCCACAGCGGGGGCAAGGGGGAAGAGTTGCTCGTCCCAGGATTTTCGAAGGATGTTCAGTTTATGGAAGTAAATGTCAAGATATACTAATTTACTTACTCACCTACCATAGTATTTAATAGTATATTTTATTTACTGTAGTTAATAAGGATATGTGCGTAAATAATTTATTTTATATCAGGATTGCTACTGATCTGGAGAAATTTATTTCCCTGACTTTCATGACAGGTGTCGGATGACATTGACAAATAAATAAGGAATATATAACAGTCAATATTTATATTGGAGAACATTTATTTTATAGAAACAAATAGTAATTAATCAATTGCTCGTACCTCTGAGCAACATCTCATACTGTGATCATTAATATGTATCCACAAACCAAACAGGTATTATAATGGTTGGCTAAACTGAAATTGGTGTCCAATTAATGTTAGAAAAAATATATTTTATAAAAATTTCCCCGACTTTCCTTGATTTCCAACCTTTTTCCCTGAGCTTCCCTGACTTTCCTGACCAATAGGAACCCTGTATATGATGTATTATATGTCCGAGTGCATCGAAGTGTGTGTGTGTATTTGCGATTATACTTGTGTATCTGTCATTTCCTCCTGGCCTTTTGGCCTTCTTTGGGAAAAAAATCCTGCGGTCGTTCCTGGTCTTCATGCTATGGGTTCTATCATGTGTATATATTATTACTAACGTAGAGATGATAATAGGCTTAGTCAAATTCTAGATAGAAGTTTATTATAAGCAATTAAAAGCTGTTACAAAATAATCAATGAACCATTCTTTAGCGCTATCTTACATAAGTAAATCAAAAATGCCTAAATAGTGTGACCTAAGGATCTTCATGAGATAAGTATTTTTCTCGAAAAGCTCTAAAAAGCATAAGGCAGCAATATCACTTTCTAAAGCTAAAAAATTCTCGAATATTTTATTTCGTATTTTTGGACTTGTGTATCGATGAATCAGTACAGTGGACTCTAGTGGAATAAAATTTGACTCATCCATTTTATTATCAGGATTCTTGAAGAAAATCCATTTTCCAGTTCCCGTCGGGCACTTTCTATAACAGGACATGTCGGTCATAGGACTCTTAGTCTTCGCTGCTGAATTTTTACAGAGGATCTCAGCCCATAAAAAACCTCTGCTTCTGTGTAGAATTTTTTGCTTGCTCCAAATACCAGCCTATATTTGGATGCAAAACTATTCTCAGTGCTCTTCGTCATCGTTTCCCAAACGGCTTACGGATCATGAGAATACGCTCTCTTCCTTTGCTGTCACGTAGAATGATTTGGTGACACTCATTGTAACAAAAATGTGGTGTTTGTGGGAACACAGTATTCTTGAAAGGAGCATTCGTGATGTTAAGGCAAATAAAATTATGACAGTAAAAAGTTAACTGAAATTCATCAAATTTTAAATAGTATTTTTATGGTACTACGTGTCTAATAACACAATGATATCACCACCAGCATAGGCAAACAGCTAAACAACTGCCTTCTGCGAATCGACATGGAGCGGACACGGCAGAAAAAGTTTTATTGAAATATAAAGTGTTAGCACATATATAAATGTTGTTTAAACGTCGACAGTACTGAAAACTACGAAAATGAAATAATTTGTTCAAGATTATTTCGCGCGTTCCACATCGCGTTTAAGAACTCCTTTGTATGCATTAATTTCGTGTGTGTTTCGCAATTTTCAAAAGCCATTTCCTGTTTCGAAAATAATAATCATAAGAAAGTAAATAAAGAAGGTGAAATAAAGTAAAAACACCCAGAAATTTAAATTTAGATAAATTGTGAAAGTTTTCGTTATTTCTGGTTGAATAAAAAAAAAAAAAAAAGATATTCCACACGATTTTTATTATTATTATTATTATTAGTGGAATATACCGAGGATAATGTGATAGAAAGTTCTTTTTATCAGTGTAGTTGGTAGTGTTTGTAAAAATTCGTTACCATGTGTTAATTAATAAGTATAACCTCCGTTGGAGTAAGTGCCACGAAGCTTTTTGCATGAAGCTATTTCCTCAATATTAAATTTTAATGCAAGATCACACTTTTTTTTTTTTTTTTTTTTTTTTACATGTTACTAGTGCGTAATACTTTTTGTTTCAGGTTTATAATTTAACCCTTATCCGGGCAACCGGGGCCTCCCAGGCCCAGTAGCTTCATTTTTCTAAAATTTCTCAATAACCATACATATTTCGAAGATATAAAATACTGAATTCTTCTATCTTTCGTCAAAGTTAAAATCATGAACATATCAAGTTGGTAAAGCTTTTTTTTTTTTTTTTTTTTTTTTTTAATTTGAAAATTTTTCCTGACGTAACCGGGGCCTAGGAGGCCCCGTATAACTTTAGTGAAATTCCTGTCAAATATTAGATCAAATTGTCACATAATTATATATTGAACACGTGACTATTGTAACCTTTAGTCGGAACAGTATGCGGCAACAGACATTGAATTTTGAGTGTTCTGCACTTAAAATATATATTGGGCCTGACAGACCCCGGTTGCCCGCTTACGCTACAAAAATGTCTGGACCGGATTTGCTATTCTGCTTGGTCGGCTTACAAAAGCGTGACACGAAGTTTCGCTACTTGACAAAAATATATACCGGTACATTTTAGACTAGTCTGAACAGTAAGTGACAATAGGCATTGATTTTGTGTATTCTGCACTTAAAATATATACTGGGCCTCACAGGCCCCGGTTGCCCGTTTACGTTACAAAAATGTCTTGCCCGGATAAGGGTTAATTTTGTACCCTTTTTATGTTATCAGTTTCCCGTGGCTATATACAGACACAACCGGGGACCGAACTGAGTAATTAGTAATACTATTTTATATACGGTTCACCTTTTTATTATTTTTTCTTTCCATTAGATCGTCAGTAATACGGGGAAACGAACGCACTGGTGATCTTCACTGACCCGCGTAGCGTACCGAACCCCGGATAATGGTATAATTAATGCTTTTGTATTTGGGTTCGAATCCCGGGACATAAGTATAATCCCTCATTAGAAGTTTAATATACTCTATTTTGGTTCATATGGCGCTGGGTTATATTTTCTGTGTGAATCCAATAGCTATTTACCACAAGAAGGACTAAAATTAAACTAGACAGGACATTTAAAAGCAATCAGAAATTGCTTTTAATCTAAGGTGGATGACTTTCACATTGTATTCTTTAGAAGAATGTTTTTTATCATCATCCTGTTAAATTTTGGTATCGTACAAACACTTCCGGTGATATCAGAATAAGGGAGAAGATATAAATGAGATAAGAAAATATACTTTTGGAGGTATCCCATTTTATGCTACCAAGTACAAAATTATGAATTTTGGTCATTACTCCAAGTTATAACGTACATATAACAAATCGATAATATTTTGTGCTTAATCGTTATATATCGGAAAACAGTATTTTATCTTTGCTCACTTTAAATCCGAAGTTGATTGAGTACGTGAAATAAATTCATCCCCTGCAATGCGTGTAGGCTAATACTTATAAATCAATTTAAATCTTTATATCATTTGCTTCTTTTTTCTTCCGAAAATTAGATAAAAAGCTGTTAAGATTTTTAAAAAGGATCTTTAACGGAATATACTAACGGAGTATTTATAAATACGGAATAAATACTCCGTTGATCTTTAACGGACGACGACGACGACGACGACGACGACTACGACTACTACTACTACTACTACTAATAATAATAATAATAATAATACTGTGCCCTATAAAACCCGAAATATTTTTATTTAATTATTAAAGTTGGAGATTTCACTGATTATATCCGATCAGTTTTCTTCCTTTGATAGGATGTTTCCTACCGCGCCGGGAACATCTTCAATAACATTTTTTTCTTCCGTGTCACTGGATCATTTCGTTTACACTCCAAGTGTGGTTTTAGTTACTTATGAAATACTATTTTACACAGGATATTTCGTAGACTTAATTTCGGTTATTGTCACCAATTGGGTATCACTGTGATTTTAGCAGTCCACTCCCTATTTTATGAAGGGACCAATTGTTCGAATTAGCAGTTTATGTAGAATCCCACAATATCTCTCTTAATTTTAGTGCTACACTCCCAGAAACACAATAGAATTGTGTTCACCCACACAAGTTGTATAATTTGCAGTAATGTTTGTGTGTTGTTTAAATCCGCTTACCGGAATACAGTGTTTACAAGAGCCATGAAAAGTGAATTTTAGTAACAACACCTTTAGCAGCACCAAAATTAAAAGATATATGTCCTTTCATAAAACAGCGTGTGGACTAGTAAAATTATAGTACGAGTAACAAACAATAAATGACAATTAACAACCGAAATTAAGTATATGGAATACCCTGTATAAAACTGTATATTATACGATCGTTAAAAACACAACTGGTGATGTAAAGGAAAGGATGTGATTACAGAAAAAAAAAAAAAAAAAAAACTTACTGAAAATGTTCTTAGCGCGAAAGGAAACAGCCAATTAAAGGTATAAAACTGAGACAAAAGATAAGTCACGTTTACCATCCCTTTGACCAATTTAAACCTCAAAAACAATACGAGTAATTCTCGAGTCTCAAGCGCAGCTCATGCTATATTTCATAAAGGTTGAAGAGTTTTCACGAGATTTATCGTGAAACATACTTCTTTTTCGATCGGAAGATTTGGGAGAGGGTATGAATTGACTCCCTCATTCTTGTCAAATTTCAATTGCAAGCAAGAGGGATGACACATAAGCTTCAGAAAAAATAAACGCCACATTGCACCAAAATGAGTAATTTTCACAAGTTATCGTGGTATATATATATATATATTTTTTTAACTCATACTGTGTAAAAGAGAAAGTTTTGAAGTTTAGGAATTTACCCCTATTATCTCACTTATCCTTAGGTGATTTTAACCTTAATCAGTTAGGATGATTAGGAAACCTTAAAGAAAGTATCACATACGAATCGATTTTATAAATAACTAAGTTGCACTGAATGAAAAATTGCTTGTTTTCTAAGGTTGGAGGAAGGCAAGGGCCAAGTTTTTTTTCTTTCTTTTCTTTAAATAGATACATTTTACTTAATTTACGGTGGAACATGCACGATTTATGAATTCAAAGTAACTAGTGGTGTCACGCATTTAGAAGCGAGTTAAAGATTCTACTTACGTTGATAGTTTCAAAACCTCAATCTTGAAAAATTTCAACTTTAGGCAGATAGACTGATACAAAAGCATGTCAGAGTCGAATAGTAGCAGATCACTCACATAGCTTGAATAATAATAATAATAATAATAGCTATTAGTGCATTCACTATACAGGGTGTTCCCAAAGTCTGGAACCAGGGAAAATGAGCGTCTACTCAATGTGCTCGATATGTTGGCCCTTCTGTTGTGTTTATTGATGGAGCCTAGAGCCTGTCTATCTCAGGTGTGCCCTCGGAAAATATGCGAAGTATACTTCTGCCCCACCCCCGCCAACCCCTGACGGAGAAACACTCCCTTTGCTTAGAGGAAAAAAAAAAATAAATGACCTCAGCTGTGTTGCCAATTTGCCATTCAGTCTTTGGTCTTGACGAGTGAAGATCGTAGGCTACTTAGTATAGATAACAAGTCAGAGCACAGCGAAGCCCGTGAAACAATTCATCGTGGCAACGCTACCGCATCCACCAATTAAAGGATCTCGGCTGCAGCAACCTATCCCTCCTCTTTCGAGGGAGATACAGGAAAACACACATCGACAGCAGTGCCAGAAGGGGCACAGTTGAAATGGAAAGGTTCTGGTCACCTAATCCTGAAGAACACGTCGAATGGTCTCTGATGTGATTTGTGAACACGCTTCAACGATACGCTTCTGTATATGCACAAGGTTGATTTGATTTTGAGTTTAGCGTCCCTTTCAGCAGAGAGGCTATATGAGACGTCGATCTACAGCTTAACGTGGATTCGAATATGTGCTGCCGCCGAGAATCAAACCCAGATCTCCCACGCCAAAGGAGCGTATGCTAACCGCTTAGCCACGCGGGAGCTCCTAGATACACAAGGGATTGACTCCTCCCTCTCTTTTCAGACTTATGAGACACCCTGTAGTAAACGGAAGAATTTATTTAAGTTGGAAGTTTTTGAACTTTATCCTTGAAAGATTTCATAACAAACAATAAGACTGTTTTCAAGAAAAGTCACATCACTTTCAGAATTACAATTAGCGTATGAAAAGCTTTTCTGAAAGATGTTCTTGGAGTTTTAAATTAATCAAACCCGACTATACCCGAACTAGGAAACATGAAAGCTCACGTTTTGCTTCGAATAAATCTGATAATTTGAAGCAAATATATATCTGAACAATTTTTATTATTTATTCATTTCAAAATGAGGTAAACTTCCTCTTAATTTCAACTCTGAGGTGATAGTCCCCATTGCAAAACACTAAGATTCCATGTTTCATGAAAATTGTGTAATTTTAGGAAAGTTATCTATCAGCATTTTTCACGATGGAATAAATTCACTCTCTTATCTCTGACTAATCCCCAAAACAATGTGATTCTTAAGGCTCAAAACAAAACACACGTTGTTTCAAAAAAGTCAGAAATTTGTTAAGAAATTTATCGTGAAATATTTTGTAAATGAGCTCTCTGAACCAAAGTGAATCAACTATATTTTGGTCGATTTCTGAGTTTAAGCATAAAATCATTCGAGTTACATCAATGAATTTTATGCTACAATGAAGAACACGTGTAACTGTACAAAATGACGCAACGATCACATGAAACCCATTCCTCAATGACAGCAGTTCATGTCAAATTGCAACTGTTTCTAAAAAATGCTAATTTTTTACAAAACATGCATGTGTAGTCAGTTCGCTCTGGTGTCAGACGGCTCAAACTTGATAGGAGATAAACTAACACTGTCCCAGGTATTTTTTGTTTGTTTGTTTGTTTGTTTTTCACATTCCTACAGAGATGACGGTGGATTGTAAGACTACAAATTTCATTTCATTTCATTTCATTATCATCCCGTCTGTTGAAGGAAATAAAAGAGTATTTATATCTTTACAAAAAGAAAACAAATTTAGCAATAAATAATTCTTTTTTTTTTTTAGTAAAAAAAACTTAATCCCTTCTCCTACCCTTCGACCCCCCCCCCCCCCAAAAAAAACTCTGAACTAACACGTTAGATTGACTCTATGCATACTTTTCACGCAGGATACTCTAAGGCGGGTGTGTCTGAATGATTAACACAATATTATCAATTGCAATATGAATTCACAATATTTATTAGAACTCTCTAAAGACAAATAAACAATAACTAATAGCCGCATGTGTTGCCGTAACAACTGTAATCTGATTGATATAATACATATGCATTAAAACTCTATACAACACTGAAATAATTATTAGGTCAAGCTATTTTTATATTAGATCTAATGACCTGAACAATCCCTGAGATTAGTATTGTATAAGACTAGAAAATTTATCTATTTAAGAAAACAAAGAACAGAATGCAAAAATCTACAACTAAGTTTCCAATACAATACTTTATAAATACACACATTGCATAATCAAAACCAACAATAAGTCAATGTTCAAAAACAATAACAAATGCAAAACTCGGCTTATCCACATAGAGATTTTTCAAACAACACGGAAAAAAGCCACAATGTAAACAACGTATTTGGCATTTACTGTCAAAAACATTCATCAACTCGAACACGAGCATACCAGTATACAAAAGAACTTAAGGATACAATGTTTTTAAATTTCGGATAAGGCGAGTTTTGCATTTGGATTCAAATTTTTATTACAAATTAGAGAACACAAACATTTTGATTTAACTACAAAGTAGTGAGTATATGAAATTTTTCTGTCTTGTCTTTCAATATGAAAGATATTAACAGATTTTTCGATACATTCTTAACGATGATAATAATTATGGATAAAATTAATGTGATTTTCTTTTCGTTTTCCTATGCTCCATATCTTTTCTTTCTTTCTTTCTTTCTTTTTTTTTTTTAAATGTAGTGAATAACTGAAAGAATAAATATGAAATGTCAAAACTTTAGTAAACAATGTAATATTACCTAGAAAGTGGTTACCAAATAATAAGCAAAGAGCGATAACGATAATGAAATATAACTACAGAACATGATACAATTCAAATTTTTAAGCAACACGATTTTTTTTTTTTAAATAGAAGGGAAGTCAAAAAATAAAGGGACTTGCAATTTCTCTCACTAGGGTTTGGCAACACTGTTAGTATCCAGCGCTGAATTAGTGTCGTCTGCAACACTTCTATGCAACGTGTCACTCTTATTCCCGCGTTAGTCGTTGGTGTGTTGCACACTGTTAAACATGGCAGGTCCATTGTCGATCTGCACCAAGAAGAAAATGAGGGCAGTGATTCGCGTTTTGTTTGCGAAAGGTGTTATACCTGCGGAAATTATTCGTCGAATGCAAGTGCAGTATAGTGACAGTTGTTTATCGCATAGCAAGATCTACGAATAGATAGAGCGTTTCCAAAAGGGAAGAACTTTATGTGACGAGGAAAGATCGGGAAGGCCATCGACGTCAACGACTGAGGACTATTTGAAAGTCGTTAAGGGTATGGTAATGGAAAACAGACGAATCACAGTGGACGAAAGCGCTTTACATATCAGTCATGGTTCAGCATATTCCATCTTACACAATAGAGAAAGATGATTTGCAATCGATGCGGAAGTCATTGATGCGGTGCAACCGAAAAACTTTCAATTTTCTATCATTAGAATAAATGTACCTTTTCTTAAGTCCCTTTACTTTTTGACTTCCCCTCGTACAAAGTATCTACCGATTAATTATCTTTTCAATTTGTACCCATTACAAATGTCCTACACAAGATGTGCAAATTTCATTGGTTGGCTAAATCAACTATACTGATATAACTTCTTTGTGAATTCGCCAAGAGATCTGTCAGCTTCACAACACTGTTGAACTGAAGCCACTGACCACGGCACACATTATATAGATATGATGCAGTGTACAGTTAGGCACTGAACAACGACTGAATATCTTGCAACTCAGCAATTAAACTCGTAGAGAATGTCAGTAGCCTCATGATGTTTTGTGTATGTAATAAACGGTTTTATAGTTTCTGTTCGAAATACTTACGCGTAACAAATCTATGTATATATTTAATAATCAATTTTTTTTTATTTATTTTGAAAGTACTTTGAGTATAATTATTTTAATATATTTATTCTTCGATTGGTCAGCTGTATTAAATTCTAGGATTCCCAGGAAATGTATAACTAATTTAGTTTCTTTTCAAACCTATCTTGAAAACTTTCATTTCATTTAGATTTCAGATAGGCTTTTAAAGATGAATTATTTTACGATTACCTAGGGACACTAGAAACGTTGCTCTGGCGAAACATTTACAGGAAATAAGTTATTTTCAAATTATTCATATCATTTGCGAAATGAAAAGATAAAATTTGGTTTTCCACACATGTTTCTTTCATTAAATACTGACATTTCAAAAGCAATTTGCGCTGTTCATTTCCACAATTCAAGTAATAATAATAGTAATTTATTAATTTATTAAATAAATATATTAATGTACATATATCAATTAAACTTTTAAAATGAAAGACTCAAGTTGCTTCTGAAACCTTAGCATTTAAATAAAACAATAAATCTTACTTCGATCATTGTGAATACTTAAACGAAAACTGCGCTTAGAAAGTGAAGTGCTTTGTGAAAGTTTAAAGAAATATGTACACTCATGTCCAAAATTATTGTCGCATGTCTATAAATATGTTGTTCTACGAATATAATTTCATAACGAATTCGTCCTGTATTTCTTATAATGTTAGTATGTGTATAATCGGCAAAGACATATATGTGGAAAATTTCATGTCAAAAGAGCAGAAAATAAGAAGAATTAAACGAAAATAAAACTTTCTTCTCCATTTAGCAACATTTTGTTTTACGCATTCTAATTTTCGTATTTATAATTCTTTCCCTATGAATTTATCACAAATATACATTTCACGATTATACACATAGTATCAGTATTAAAAGTGCCTTGCAACATCATTATCAAATTATATTCTTACAAGAAGACAGTTTGAGATATGCGACAATCATTTTGGATATGAGTGTACATAACTTTGCGAATTAATAACAATATGAGAAAGGCAGTATTTGGACACTTTTAGAAAAAAAAAAAAACTCCCAAACCAATTAGAACTATAAGTGACAGTAGCTATGTTCAGTAAACTAATCTAAATATGAAGATTAAACAAATGCAAAGAGAAGTCAATATCTTTCACAAAAAAATCGAAATATAAGTATATACTTCAGTTTAAGTTCAACCCATAAAAGAATCAATAAAACTCAAACATCGATTCGTTCTATATTTACAATGGATTGGATTTGAGTTTAGCGTCTCGTTGAGCAGCGAGGCTATATGAGACGTGGACTTACAGGTAACGTGGAATCCGAGCCACATGAGTTCCCACCGGAAATTGAACCCGGGTCTCCTACGCCAAAGGTGCGTACGCTGTCCACAAAGCTAGGAGGGAGCTCATACATATTTCCAATGGAAATAACACTATTATGCATAGGAAGAACAACTCGATGTAATACAAAAACTCCCAGCACTCAGTAAATGGTATTTGATATGAAAAAAAATTTTATACATGAATATTTTTTTTTCTGTCTTTAACTCATTTCTATTACTACCATTTCTTAAAAATATATACATTATATACAGCACTTAAAAAGACAATATTCTTGCGTTCCAAGCTGTGAAACACATAGGCAATATTATAATTTTCATCCCCCCTCGTCTTTTATAAGCTTTGAAAGTGTTGTTTTTTAAATTTTCTTTTGAATTCTGTAAATAAATGAGTAATCTCAGATTATTTAATATGTTGATAAATACATTGTATTTTATCAGTAGGAAAACTGCTTTTTTCTACTTTAAGAAAAAATAATCAAAAAGTAAACTATAAATAGTCTAGTAATATTTTTTTTATCTTTATACATAAATTCTTTAGTCAGAAAACGAAATAAAATTTGTAAGAATCATGCTTTATGTGAGTAATTATGTAAGATTGTAATTAGAAAAAAGACCTTTCATCAACATTATCTTTAGCGATAATTAAAAAAAACAATCCAACACAGTCAAATATTAGCTATTTTTCTATCCTCTCAGAGTTTTAAATGGGCTAAGAAATACCCAATAACAATATCTACGTCATTGACTAGTGTAAGAAGTAAAAGAAAATTCGGTGAAAATGGGCAATATCACAGAGAATATAGTCACTACAAGGCAAGATTTTTATAAGAACTTCTCAAAGTTTTATTCTATCAGATCTAATAACCATAATATTGTTTTTTTTCTACATAAACAAATTACGATCAATTAAATATTCGATTAATTAAATATTATATACATTATTCTACAGAAATAATAATTGAAGTCTTTTAAAGCTGAATTTGGCACTTTAAAAATTACAATATTAAGATCGTCTTTTTTTTCAGAAAAAAGATTATATATATATATATATATTGTCAGAAATCAATGTATCTATATATGACAGAAGTACAAATACCTAAATCACACTCTATTAACCAATAGAAATCCATGATCGAATTAATTGAATAATTAATAACATGATGAAAAACACACGTGTCATGAGACTACTTTCAAGTGTAATTGAGCCTCATGCCTCATAGAGACTGGCATAATATCTTTCAAATGTTTGTTCACTATGTTCGAATTTTAAAATCTGATTTAATAAAACAATATAGAATTTTGGAATTGGTCTACTTACAATTTTGGTGATAGAAATGTTTGTACAGTCCGCAGCAAGAAAACCTGCAACATCAGCATGTAAGTTTATTGTGAAACTACGCTTAACAGCGCAGAGAATCAACATAATGTCTAAGTGGCACGAATCACGCCAAGGGAAACCTCGGCGTCCTCCCCTGCACACATATTTTCGAGTAAAATACTTCGTCGTTTCACAATAAACTTACATGCTCATGTTGCAGGATTTTTGCTGCGGACTGTATAAATCAAAGTTCATGTACAACATGAGCATTAAGTCATATGCGCAATTCACTCAACGAAAATTCGTGGAAAAAACATATCAAATTAACTCCTGTTTCTTCAGTTTTCAAATACATTTTCATCTAATATAATAATTACATATGAAGATATATATATATATATATATATATATATATATATATATATATAGACTATCGAATTCGAATGGCTAACATACTAACCCCATTAAAATTCACAAAACTAACAAATTATAAATAATTCTTAGATTATATATCACAATCTATTATTAGAAATTCATAGATACATGTTACATACTATATGAGATATGATGAAAGGCAGATAGAATTAAAGGCAGGGTTGTTAATGGTAACGGAATCAAAGATGTATTGGGAACTTACATAAACGTTTAAATCACTTTCTGGATTAACTTCGAATTAACGTTTATAGACAGATAATATGTAAAAATGGATCAACCCGAATTATTTCGGACATACTTTTTTTTCTCTCTCTTAGGCTCTGACTGGATTAATTCGAAATGTTTTCTCGTTATATATTTCATTCCACAGAACGGCTCTTTCAATGAAGACGTACTAAAGGAAGCTAATGAAGAACGACAGATCATGTAGAAAATAGGGAAAAAGAAGAAACAGCATGCTTGGCCATTTTATTCGACATTCCGATTGGATCACCGTGTTGATGGAAAGGCAGAAGGAAAACCAGGAAGAGGAAGAGCAAGGAGAAAAGTTTTAAAATTTCCATGTTGCCCCTCTTATGGTTGAGATGAGAAAGAAGAATTAAAGTTGTAATTATCCTTACTTAAAACTACGAAGTGAGCAGAGTGCTTTTATACTACTTATTTTTTAACGAAATTAATCTACTGGTATTACCCATATTAGAATCAATAGTGCAAGAACAGATCACCGTGGGCTACTTCTCACGAGTTACCGCTCCACGGGTTGGTCACTGCTCACCTAAAGCAACGAAAGGTCGGTTTTGCTGCAATATCGGTTCTAGTTGACGTACCCAAAAAAAACTTACTTTCTGAAGTTTTGGAATTGGTCTGTTTCGGAACCAGAACCGATTTTCACACAGAATTAATTTCAGTTCAGGGTCCGAAACGGTTTTTATCACAAATTGTTTTTCGGTTTCGTGCTCGGAATAATCTTTTTGGGAAAATCGGTACCGTTACTATTAACAATCCTGATTATAGGATCTTCAATGAAACCTCTACTACTCTAATATAATACTTTAACTGATATATATATATAAAAAAAGACAAACCTGTACAAACGAGATATGCATATAATACAATTCTAAGAACTCCAAGAAAAAGAAATAAAAGAACATCACAGCTTTATTTCATATGGTCTTTCTTCCCTCTTTTCTTCCTCAAGGCTGCTGCTTGTTTTAAGAGCTCCACGTTTTCATCCTCTGATACAACTGGCGGTTCCAAATACTTAGGAATTACCAGCAAACCGCATAGCGTTATCACTGGAAATATTAAAGTATAATATATATGCATGTAAATGTTGATGGAGAAAATAAACAAAATAATTAACAAAAGACAATTTTAAAAACAGTACAGTCAACAAGCACTGTTTCTATTTTATGAATGCAAATTATGAAAGTGGTTTAATAGTCTTTGATCTATACAAAATCAATATTGGAACAAAATATACAGGGTAGTTCAAAATAAAGGACCTAATTTTATACGTACATATATAAATATTTCCTTAACTTTACAAGGTATGTGAATGATCTTAACACCACTTTAAAGGTAAGTCCTAAATTTTCAAATGCTACCGCTAAAGCGCACAGCCACGCAATGTTAATTGAACGCAAATGTGCTTTATCGCAAAGAAACGTTTATGGACTGTTCTTTTCTTAATACATTTGAGGAAGGAGCCAGTTTTGCAGATTGCCAAAAGGCTCGTTAACTCGAGTAACCGTGTTATAAAAAAGTATGTAAACTTGTTCTACGCGTATCCTAAATGTTCATGATAAAGGGAAAATTTGACGTTGTGAAAGCGGGAGTTTGCGAAGTGGAAAAATTATATACTGTTGTTAAGTTTGATGTGTATGTCGGTCTCAAGACATCCATTGGAAAAAGGACGAAGTGAATCCTGACTAGACAATTGTTACTAAATGAATAGTTCCACAAATGGGCTTTTTGGTGGACAAACCTGTGTGTGTGGGTTTTTCTATGTGTTCACCCATTTTCTTCCATCATTTTCATCCATCTCATTATCACTGCCTTCCTCAACCTCGGTGCATGATTGTGCGACGTTAAACTTTAAGCTATAGGGTACGCACTATTAATATTAAAATCCTACCTTGTACCCGATGTATACAAGGTTTAATCACATATAAGATTGTAATTTTAATGTATTCTACGTTCATCGCCTCACTTAAACCCAAAAGGCTTCTCCGACCAATCCCAAAATCGTTTATCAAAGATCCACCACTTTCCCAGCCTCATTGTAAGAACTTGTCCTTCGAACCACCTCTCACTAACACAGAAGAAATCCACAATTTGCCCTGCATATTTGAATCAGTATGATCAAACATCCTATCATAAACACATAATTTCCACTATCCCGGAAGTAGCAATTCTCTCTACCTCATTTACGTTCTTAAATGCATCCACTGTTCAGGCTTCTATGATGGCAAAAATTAAAACTCCACAACTACTTAGTATTCCCCACTGGTCTAATGGTTAGCGCGTGTGCCTTAGGTGAACTTAGCCCCGGGTTCGATTCCCGATGGGATAACACAGAAAAAAATCATAATTATTCACTTTCACTAAACATTCGTCTTGTTTTGCCTACAGGGCACAACCGTGGGACTTTAAAAAAATTCATTTCATTTCATTTCCATAACTCCTTTTTCAATCAGGATCAACGATCACTGACATCACACAGCTCTCAAATCCCTAGCTACTGTTCTACATCACAATTCATCATAACAGCATATTTGGACACAGCTCCCACTTAAGTATGCCCAAACTCCTTTCAACAGAAACTTGTATTCCACAGAAACATATGGAAAGACTCTCACATTACCATCATATCCCTAAACTGCCATTCTAGTATTAACTGTCTATAGGTCCGTATCTAACTACACTCAGTCCGTTTCCCAAACAACTATTTTTACCATTGCCAAATTCTTTACATTTTACTAGAACTTTTTATATATACTACTTGCTCTCTATTCTCTTATGATCTAATGTTCCAGAAGATAATGAATTATCATCATCATAGAAATTCTGAGATTATCTGCAGGTTACTTGCTGCAACTGAGAAGCTTTCATGCACCATGGTCTTCAGCTAACCTTTTTTGTCTTTATGTATAATTATTCTGTTTAGATACCGTCCATCAACTACAGTCTCCTTCGCCTCCTCCTTCTCTTTCCTGCTACCATACCATCGATCATAATAAGTTCCTTCTCACCTAATGTTCCAACCAGTTTCTCATCATATTTTTAATTACATCTAACATTGTTCTTTTCTCCCATTACTTTCACATCCTTTCATTCGTTTTACGTTCGACCCACCTAATTCTCTCCATTCTCTCCATGCCCACTTTTCGAAAGCTTTCAGTCTTTTTTTTTTCTCATTGCTTTTGCGTAATGTCCATGCTCCTGCCACACAGAGTACAACACTACACACGCAATATTTTATAAGTCTTTTTCTCAACTCTTTGTCTAGGAACTCAAAAAATTGAGCTTTCTTCATTCAAAAAGCTTCTTTCTTCATTCCTATACTTACTATTTCACGTCCGCACTAATAACACTACCCAAGTATCGAAAAAAAAAAATGAAAGGAAATGAAATCTTTTGAGTTTTACGTCCCACGGTTATGCCGGTTAGGCTAAAGGAGACGGTGATTATGAGAAATGAATGAAATGGTGGAATGAAGAAAGCAGGAGGAAACGGGAGAACCCCGAGAAAACCCACGCACACGGTGTTTGTCCATCACAAAGTCCACTTGGCGGGGGGCTGGGATCGAACCCGGGACCCCAAGCACCAGAGGTGAAAGCTCTACCACTGAGCCACCGCGGCCCCCACCCAAGTATCGAAAACTAGTCACCTATTCCTATTTTCTTCCCCCTACTTCTATGAAGAGATATCGACAGCTTCGTTGCAATCCCCATGCATTTTGTCCTTCTAACATTTACTTTCATCTTATATTCTTCACAACCCCACCTCAAGCTTTCTTTTCAGTTTTATCAACAAGCGCCATTACTTCTGCAAACCGTATATATATCTAATCATTCTACCTCCTAGCTGCAATACTGTTTTCATTATATAGACTCTTCTACATAGATATTCAATAACGTCGGCTAACATTCCTGTCGAGCTTCTCTTTCAATTGCACTCTCCTCTATTATTTCTGTCCCATTTCTAACACACACTCGTTGGTTCATGCATAGGTTTGTTCCGAGTCTTCGATATTTCCATTCCAATCCAACCTTCTTCAGAACTCCCATCAACAATTTCCAGTTCACCCGGTCACTAGCCTTCTTTAGATCAATAAACTCAACATTCACATTTTTTTTTCTTTTTCTATAAACCTTTTACCGATTATCCTTAATAACCCAATTGCATCTCTAGTGCCCTTATCTTTCCTAAAACTTAACTGTTCCTTTTTAACTTCTTCATTTGTTCGTCCATACAATCTGTTCAGTGTTCGAACCACAATTTCTGCTTCACACGATATGAGACCTCACATCTCATATGAGTCCTGTAGTTTTCACACTTCTCGGTTCGATTTCTTAGCCAACGGTATCATGATCGTCTGTAAGAAATCTTAAGGCTACTTCTTTGCTAAATATATTTCCGTACAGAGTCGAAATAATTGCCCCGCCTTTGTCTCCAATATTGCTAATGAATTTGATTGGTATATTATCTATCCCGGTTGTCTTTACATTCCTAACCTCGAATATAGCTTTTTCAAACTCATTCCGAAGAATATTAAACCTTTTACCTTCCTCACGTATTTCACTTTCTACTTCAACATCTAGGCCACACGATCTATCCTCACTCTCATGTAAGTCATCAACATTTCTTTCCATCTTCCTATGACTTGAATCCAATTGCTGACTACCTTTCCATTCTTATTTCCTACTGCCATTGTAATACCTCTTGTTTCCCTCAAACTTCCACAAACTTCCCCTTCTTGTACACTCCCTCATATTTTCCAACTCTTCTTGATTCTCCTATGTCCTCACACTTTCTTTTGTAGAACCTATTGCTTGCTCTGTTGTCTTTCGTAACTCATTGTTTAACTTCCTGTACATCTTTCTGCCCTCTTCTGCATCAACCTGTTTCCACGCCCTCCTTTCTCTAATTTTTTTGCAACATACGATCAGTAACTTTAGTCGTTTGCTGTTCGCGGTAACCTATTACTACTTCTGCAGCCTGCAGTATGCAAAGTTTACACAGTGGAAACAGAATTAAAGTACATGTTATAACGTAATCGTTATGCGTCTCTTACAGAATCCTTGTATATACAACAGGATTTCTTAGAATCAGCACGCAGCAAGACAAAATTCTTGGAAATCAAAAAGCTGCGAAGTTTCTCGCTCACAAGTTTTTCTACGTGTGTGTAGTTGCTCATCCACTTCTCTCTTTGTATGGCCTAATTTGGGAGAAGAATTCGTCTCAGCTTAGCTCTCTTCCCCCTCCTACACAAGCCGAGTTGCGAAGCGAAGACGCAACATCGGACTATATGCTATAATTTGCATATTTTGTGATAAATACTGATTATTTATATTGCCATGTGATTAAATGTGGTTAATGTGCTTTTGATAATGCAATAACTAATCAATTAATTCTTATCAGTGAAGCAACTACCTAAAAACTAAGTGCTTTGTGGGAACTATCTTTCGTTCTAATAGTGTATCCATACGCGTCCATTGTGCAAGAAGAGAGTAGTACCCACACAAGGCGCGATGAGTGGGATTCTGGCTACTAAAGAGAACGCATCACATCACTTTTGTTTCCCACTTCAGTTTTCTTTCATTATTTATTTCGTGATCATAGTGACATGAAAATTCTCAACGCAATTCCTGAAACTCGCTTTGTCACTAATTCTTCAATAAGAATTATAGCCTAGAAAGAATTTTGACGTTATAGTACTCCGAAAGTTCTAATTGTCTATAAAGTGTACCAACGGACGAAATATAGTAGTCTATTTTAATTAGAATGGACGATGGAACCAGCATGCGGGAGGAGTGAAAGGATTCAACAAACTGTGGGTAAATTTCTCAGTGTTCAGTGATCAGTGTTTACGCGTACCGGTCGACTGACTTTCGTAATCGCAATTACGCGTGCGGGAAATATCGTTCTTCCGTCGCAGATATACGAAAAGGGGCCAGATCCATTTACCCATAAAAATTTATTTGTGTTATAATTATGTGAGTGTTGTGGTGGCTTACAGTTTTAAATATATATCCTAAATATATATTCAGTTATCTTTAATTACTTCCTCAAGCAGTTATAATAAAAATGTGATAGTGTGCATATTACATAATAATATTCGGTGTTAGAGGATAAGTATTGTGCATATGTATATTTTATTATGTTTACAGTTTCCGCAGTGCTATAGGTTGGTATCACCCTTCATGGAATGAATAGAATAGAAATATATATCGCACCCAACGTTCCCCGAACTTCTGACCGTAAAACTGGGTGACCACTATTGGGAACCATCAGCTGATTCAGCTGAGGTGAATCTAGGGAGTTACCACGAACACGGTATAAACTTAATGCCAATAGTCCATGGTTCGAATCCCGACTTTCACCATTTTTGTTCTTTGTTGGTTAATATAGGTACTTGTGGGTTGGTATCATCCAGTCCAAGTGTCTGTTTCCTTTCATGAATCAGTACATGGACGTTCACGGATCAAACCCGATACCATTACATCTGTTTACACAAACAGCAACCCATAGGGAATGAACCCAGATACCCTCATAATGTAAAGTACAGAACAGAAATAAACAATCAAAAAGTCATTAAAACTAATGATGATTTTGGTCGTTTATTTTTGTTCCGTACTTTAATCAGTTCTTTCTTTACGCGCTTCATCGGATCTCAAAACGATTAGCGAAATAGTGCCTGCTTCGGGATTCCTTTGTTCGAACTATATATGCAGGGTGTAACCTTTATCTTGAAACGCCTTTATCACTTCTAAAGTAATAGATAAAATTCAATGAAATTTTGTAACATGCTAATATCAACAGGGGACATTGTTTGACATGCTCTGAAATATCACTAGATTAAAAGTGTTGCCAACCCATCATATATTTTTAATCATCATCATCAGGTTATTAGATATTTCAAATTAAAAATTCACAATACTATATTTATTCGGTGTTACAAACGAAGGACGCTTTAGTATGGCAAACATCCTTAAGTATCTAAATTTTGGAAGCTTCTACAATAATAATAACACAAGTGAGACGTACGTGTCAATACATATCGGAAGTATGTTAGTATCGAATATTATGACCATGATATGACGTAATCCTAACAAGTAGGAAAAAATTACAAAGGGCTGAAAATTTTAACATCTTCAAAATATTTTATTTCGAAGAAGTGTTTAGATTAGTATCACATCCTATCACATATTTGGTTTCCAATAAACTTTAAGATCTTAATGCCATTCACAGTAACTTATACCCCAACACGTACCGGAGATATGATATACATTGCTCAAATTGCAACACTACTTAAAGTTATGTAATTGTGGAAACTTAATACAATTACAGTTATCAAAACGTATGCTTAATGTTTATAGAAAAAAAAATGAAATATTTCAGTTTAAGGTCCCATGGTTACGCCCTTTACGGTAAGGGAGACGATGATTAAAGCAAATGAATGATGACAGCAGAATTGGTAGAATGGTGTTTGTCCACGAGCACGGTGTTTGTCCACCACAAAGTCCACACGGCGCGAGCTAGGATCGAACCAGGGACCCTAAGCACTGGAGGCGACTCTTTACCACTGAGCCACCGCCCCCCCCAGCAGAATTGGTAGAATGAGAAAATGGAAGGAAACGGGAGTATCCCAAGAAACCCCACGTACACATTCTCGTCCACCACAGACTTTACTTGGCTGGAAAAATATTTATAGAATCAGAAGAAAGTAACGTCGTTTGAAACAATTTCCCACAGTTACGTCATTTTCAGCAGTACAGTCATGTCTAGTCATGTTTTTCGTATCTCCGGAACGGGCTGTGATATCAAATTGGAGTAAATACCATTAATGGTATTTGCCTTTATTAACAACCATTTATGAGATTAGATGTGATACTTATATAAACACTTTTTCGAAATAAGCCCTTTCACGGAAGTAAAATTTTCAATCCTTTGTAACTTTGTTCCTATATATTAGAAATATGTCATACTCGTATCATGGTCATAGTATTCGACTTTAAGGTACTTCCGATGTGTATTAACACATGTCCCACGGGGACACGGTAGCTTACTGGTAGAATGCTTACTTCTGGTGCGTGGGGTATGTGGTTCGATCCTGGCCAAAGTAAGTTTATGGTGGACAACATCGTGTCCGTGGGTTTTCTCGGGTACTCCCAGTCCTCCACCCTTCTCATTCCACAAATTCTTCCATTATTATTCACTTGCCTTAATCATCGTCTTTCTTAGCTTAAAGGAGATAATCATGGGACGTTAAACTGAAATATTTACGTCCGTCTTACTTGCGTTATTATTGTTGTAGTGGCCTCCAAAATTAAGATGTTTATGACAAAATAGCGTCCTTAGTTTGGAAACATTGAATAATAAATCGTAGGGGAACAGGGTGGCTCAGTGATAGAGCGCTTACTTCTGGTGCGTGGGGTCCCTGGTTCGATCTCCGGCCAAGTAATTTTGTGAAAATGAAATGAAATTTTTGAGTTTTACGTCGCACGGTTATGCCGGTTAGGCTAAAGGAGACGGTGATTATGAGAAATGAATGAAATGGTGGAATGAAGAAAGTGGGAGGAAACGGGAGAACCCCGAGAAAACCCACGAGCACAGTGTCCACAAAAAAGTCCACACGGCGCGAGCTGGGATCGAACCAGGGACCCCAAGCACCGGAGGTGAACGCTCTACCACTGAGCTACTATGCCCCCAAGTAATTTTGTAGTGGACAAATTTGTGTCCATTGGTTTTCTCGAGTACTATTTCCTCCCACATTCTAATTCTACCCATTTTTGATTATTCAGCATTCACTTGCTTTAATCATCCATCTCCCTTAGCCTAAAGGGCATAATCGTGGAGCGTTAAAACTAAAAGAATAAACGTGGCAGTAGAAGTTTTCGATTAACATTTCGGTTTGAAACACGTGACATAGTGCCATTTACAGAAATAAGCTTATGTTGGGTTGTTAATTTTGTGATATTGCAGAATAAGTCACACAAAGCCCTCTCCTCCTGTCGGTATTTCCATGCTTTAGAAGTTACAAGATAAAGAGTACTATAAATCTCTCTCTTTATTTATTATTCTCTATATTATTAGTAATCTTTAGCGACCAATCAGTCAGTTGTTTTTATCTTTCTCCATTGAATATTCTCTACTTTCAACCTTTGCAACACAATTGCATGATTGCGTTTCAACATACCGTCCACCTGGTCGTTTCTGTTTCTGTTACTTATTTATTTCATTTTCATTTATTTTAATTATTTATTTATTTTTTCATTTCTCTTTCTACTTCTTTTCCGTTCTGTCTGAAGAAACGCTTATTAAATGAGAATACACAGAATGATAAACAAGATTCACCAACTTTCCTCCAATCCTAATATTTAAGGAGCGAAATGTGCCCCATCACCCATTCCAAGTCGGGTGCTACTGGTTACAACAATATGCTAGTGGAACTTATAAGATTGTAAGAGTCCGCTAGTCCACACAGTAACTCTTGAACGAAAGAGAATTGTTTTGAAATCTGTTTTCTACAGTACATAGCAAGAGCGATTATCTCGGCCGAGTTCGATAATCGACTCAGTCCCTTAAGATTTTAACGGGTAACGACGACTTTAACTGTAGTTATCCATACTCCATTTTTCACTATTGAAACAAAGGTAGTAAAATTTACACATCACGCCGTTATATAGCAGCAAATATTTCCGATGGTTGATATCCACCGGACGAAATTCAAACTTTTAGATGTGATTTTTTTTTTTTTTTTTTTATAGCATGGAGGCACCGTGACTCAGTGGTAGAGCGCTTACCTCTGGTGCATGGGTTCAATC
The DNA here is from genome assembly GCF_964235325.1 of Thermobia domestica. Classification (NCBI taxonomy): domain Eukaryota; kingdom Metazoa; phylum Arthropoda; class Insecta; order Zygentoma; family Lepismatidae; genus Thermobia; species Thermobia domestica. Next base: position 28,492,880 of record NC_137458.1, read on the forward strand.
CTCGGCCAGGTAAGTTTGTGGTGGACAACACCGTGTCCGTGGGTTTTCTTCTGGTACTCCCGTTTCCTCCGATATTCTCATTCCACCAATTCTTCCATCATTATTTACTTGCCTTAATCATTGTCTCCCTTAGCCTAAACGGGGTAACGTGGGACGTTAAACTGAAACAAAATTCTTTTCCTTTTTATTAACACCTTTACAGAGTTTATTTGCTCTGTGAACGGAAGTTTTCTTTTTTTAGATATTCTTTTATAGCTGTTTACCTTTTAAAGTCTCACCTACGTTTTTCAGGGAGGAATTTTTCGTTTAACTTTGAACTGAACGAGGATTATCAGCGTTTGGCACTCCAGACTTCTTCTTCCTATATATTTAGATCTTCCTTTTTTTCTAATAATGGAATTCTATTATATATACCTTGAATATACTTTAAATCAACTCTAATTTACAAATACTAGTTGTTACCTCAAAACCTTTGGCCCCCTTTACATTATAGGTTAAAATCGTTCTTAATTAAAAGACGTAATTGTTTATATTTATGTGGACACAGTGGCTCAGTGGTTCAGCGTTCAACTCTAGTGCGTGGGGTTTTCTCCTGGTACTCCCACATTTTCATTCCACCGATTCTTTCATCATCATCACTTCCCTTAATCTTTCGTATCCCTCACCCTAAAAAAGATTTTATTTTTTTTTAAAGTTTGCCTAACAAGTAACTTGAGGATACACAAACTTTAATGTTCAAATGTAAATATGGTTACGGCTCTTGTCTAATAATACACAGTAAAGCACGTTCATGTTAAGCATAATCGCTATCCATTTTTAAATAAGTGTAATTAAACTGAAACAATACAGCTTAAGTTGCAATTAAATTGTCATAATCCTTATTATAAAAAGCGAGTTGAGTTGATCTTGAGTTCAACGTCCCTTTCATCAGCGAGGCTATATGAGACGCGACCTACTGATTAACATGGAGTCCGACAACATGAGCTCCCGCCGGGAATCGAACCCGGATCTCCCACGCTAATTATAAAAAGTGAATGTCTTAGGGATGTAACTATAATTCCTCACAGTTAACACTTACTGCTCCGCTACGTAGGTAGGCAGTATATGTAGCGGAGTGACGTGTGTTAACTAACTAGCTCTATGGCCTATGGAACCCGAAGGTTGAATGCCGCGTTCTTAAAAGCTCTTCATTGACTTCTACCCTTAGCTAACTGGATCCAGTTTCTACTTTGTATTCCTATTTCTGAGAGATCCATCTTAGTATTGTCCTCCATCTGCTCGTAGTCTTCCTAATGATCGTTTTTCGATTGTGTACTTCCAATTAAACCTTTAACAGCGTTCATCTTTCTTCCATTTTGACTACATGACCTGCCCACCTGAGTCTCCTAGACTTGATGACCCTAACAATGTTTGGTAAACAATGTATAAATTATGTAGTTCCTCGTTATGAAGTTTCCGCCATTCCCCATTCCCGTTCCTCTTGGGTCCGAATATTCGCCTCAGGATCTTGTTCCCAAATACTTTCAGTCTACGTTCTTCCTTCAGACTAAGCGACCATGTTTCGCAACCATACAGAACAATAGGAATGATGAATGTTTAATATATTTTAAATTTCAAATTCCTCGACAGAATTTGCGACGACAAAAGATTTTGAACTCAATAATAACACGAATTCCCTGCTTTTAGTCGATATTTAATTTCTTCGTGAATAGTTTTTCGTCTGTTAATAGTGATACTAGATATTTGAAAGTATTATTTGATATTTAAACGCCTGCAGAGACATAGGTTTCGAAGTAAATGCAGAGAAAACTAGACACATGGAAGTTCATCGGGATCGTAATACAGCAAATTATGGATGCGTGTGTTAACTATTAAAAATTAGTGTTACTCAGATTGAGAGACTCTCTCTTCACAATAAGGATTATAATTATAAATCACAAATTTAATTTTCGTACAGCAAAAAAAAAAAAAATGTTTAAATAAGACGTCAAGAAGAAATAAATAAAAGCAAAATATTAAAATCAGCGTTCATTCAAAGTCAACAGAAATCAATGATTGACAAATCAATATAGTGCAGGTACTCAATAACAGTTAATAACTTTTATAGCCCTTTGCACTATGTGAATTAAACGCCTTATTTGAATTATACTAAATGTCGACGGTACAAAAAAATCTTCTCTCTGAATATATTATCAATATAAGTGTCTCTGACCTTCCTCAATTGGATCTCCAAATATTACAGCGGCTCTCTCTTCTTGTCAGTGGGAAGAAAAAGCCGTTCTCAAGTTTCAAGACCCAATTAACGAAGGTAAGAGAGACTAACCGAATGATATTTTGGAACAGAGACTTGGTGAAAAATTTACTTAGTTTCTTTATGTATTTTGAGGATCAAATTAAAGACACTATATAAGTCTTATACTTTTTTTTTGCTTGTACACTCCGCATCAAAAAAATTGCGACAGATAACGCCGTGCAGCTAGGCCACCCAATATACACCTTCTTATCCCATAATCGTGTCTGGTAAAGAGACTCCCTCTCTCTCCTCTTTTCTTAGCTAACAACATGAACGCAATTTTAATTTCAAACTACATATGTATTAGTATCGATAAAATGAAATAACAAAACCGAGACGAAACAAGATTCATAAGTTTATTTAGGGAGAAACTGAAACACACACAATGAAAAATTGAAATCAAGGGATATCTATTACACAGAGGTTCAGAAATGAGGCAGAGAGAGAGAGAGAGAAGGCAAGAGAAGAAGAAAAAGAAAAGGGAGAACAGATAAAAATGTGAAATTTTAAACTTACTAAGAAAATAACCTAACATTATAAAGTTCCGTTACCAGAAATCCAACAGTAATATAGAAATAATGTCTGTTTTTATATTTTTTTCAGGACTATTCGAATATATAGAGGATGCTTGAAACATTCATTAAGTCACTTTCAAAAATGATAGCATACGCAATTTCCAGTAGAACTGTAGATCTCACAGACACATCTAAGATAATGTCTACAGTTTAACACATGCTTTGTTTTCGCATGGTTCGGTTGTAAATTCGGTAGTGTTCAATGGACGAACTGATGAAAACTACATTCTAATAAACCCAATAGGTAGCGTAGGTCATATCTTCCATTCCAGACTACTAATGCAAAGTGAACAAAAAAAAAAAAAAAAAAAAAAAAAAGGAAGAAAGAAATATAAAATTGAATGAGTGCTATTTTACTCCTAAAGTTCAAGGCTAAAGTAAGCAATATTTGGCTTCGAATTTCAGGTGGCATGATAGTGTAGCGGTATCGTAATGGGCTTACGATTAATAAAGCTGTGCAGCATAGGTTCAAGTCCTGTTCACGCCAAAGTTGCATTTTTTACAAAGTGATAGTGAAGAATCGATTTCTCAGATTCGACATGTAATGCTTAAGAATGTGGAAGCAAAGACCTTTATCATGATAGAGACGATTTACGAATGTTGGTTGGGAAAGGGCAAGGGATTTGCCAGGATATTCGAAACACTTCATTGATCTGCAGTAAACACTTTTCGTGTTATCGTTCTCAGAAAGAAATATTACAGCATTTGTTGAAGAAAGTTTGGGTAAAGCAGTCGGTGGTGTAGTGGTAAAGTACCAGATTTCCAAGAGGAAAACCTGGGTTTGATTCCCCACCAGGTAGTATAACTTTTTCGCATAAAATAGTGGCTGCAAACAGAGATTTATCTCCTGTTGGAGAACTTACAAAGCATCACTAGCGAGAATTCGAATAAACAGTGTGTGCCTTCTTCATCATACGCTGTAATGATAAGTATGTTTCATATTTACATTCGTCTTTCTCTGTCTCTCTCTTTCTTGACGTTTCCCTATACTGTCGTTGCATCTTTCACTTCTCCCCTGTCTCTCACGTACACTCGAACTTCATGTGCGTGTGCGTGTTCCAAAGTTAAAACGGAGCAAGAGACCCATACACCTGGTCTGGAAAATGTAATTAACTGGCAACTTCAGCGTCGAGTTTTTCGTGCTCTGGGCATAAATCTCCAATTCTGGTTATCTCTGAAAGAAATACTGTTTAAACGCAAGGGAATAAGCAAAATATCTTTTTATCATCTCGGTTACCGAGTCTCAGTCGAATTACCGGGTCACTACCGGTTTGAATCCTCGACCCAGTGGTGGTCAATAAGCTAACCAACATCATCTGACTGACACTATGATCCGTTTGAGCTCTGGCGTGTTCATTCTATCTGTGCAAATTACAACGTTATATTCGCAAGAAATGAAAGTGATGCTGGATGTTCGGAACAGATAAATCTTCGGAAAAGACTAGAAAATGGCAACCTCTTTGGTTATTTGGAAACAAAAATTTATTTATACTAGTTCGACACAAATTTGTTTCTATCTTATAATTCAATGTGTTTTATTCACGTTGAAATTTGAAACATGCAAGGTCAGCTACATCTATAAGGAACATCTAATTTTCGATTTGAACTTTGTTACTTTTCATTATGATACGGCTTGGACTTTTAATATAGGATATTTCTGATAATTTACCAGTAAAATAGCACTCATTCAATTTTATATTTCTTTTTTTCCTTTTTTTTTTGTTTGTTTGTTTGTTTGTTTGTTTGTTCACTTTGCATTAGTAGTTGGAATGGAAGATATGACCTACGCTACCTACTGGGTTTATTAGAATGTAGTTTGCATCGGTACGTCCAATGAACACTACCTAATTTACAACCGAACCACGCGGAAACAAAGCATATGTGTTAAACTGTTGACATTATTTTAGATGTGTCTGAGATCTACAATTCTACCCGAAATTGAAAAAAGAAATGAAATGAAATCTTTGAGTTTTACGTCCCACGGTTATGCCGGTTAGGCTAAAGGACACGGTGATTATGAGAAATGAATGAAATGGTGGAATGAAGAAAGTGGGAGGAAACGGGAGAACCCCGAGAAAACCTACGAGCACGATGTTTGTCCATCACAAAATTCACACAACGCGAACTGGGATCGAACCAGGGACCCCAAGCACCAGAGTTGAACGCTCAACCACTGAGTCACCGCGCCCCCTACTACTCGAAATTGAGTATGCTATCCTTTATGAAAGAGACTTAATGAATGTTTCAAGCATCCTCTATATATATATTCGAACAGTCCTGAAAAGAATATACAAAAACAAATGTTATTTCTATATTACTGTTGGATTTCTGGTAACGGAACTTTATAATATTAGGTTATTTTCTTAGTAAGTTTAAAATTTCACATTTTTATCTGTTCTCCCTTTTCTTTTTCTTCTTCTCTTGCCTTCTCTCTCTCTTTCTCTGCATCATTTCTGAAGCTCTGCGTAATAGACATCCATTGGTTTCAATTTTTTATTTTGTGTGTTTCAGTTTCTCCCTAAATAAACTTATGAATCTTGTTTCATCTCGGTTTTGTTATTTCATTTTATCGATACTAATACATGGGTAGTTTGAAATTAGAATTGCGTTCATGTCGTTAGCTAATTTTAGTATGGGAGAGAAGAAAGGAGGAGAGAGAGAGGGTCTCTTTACCAGACACGATTATGGGATAGAAGGTGTATATTGGATGGCCTAGCTGCACGGCGTTAGCTGTCGCAGATGCGGAGTGTACAAATGAAGATACCTACACGTCCTAAACACAAAATTTACGGACAAACTTTTCAATTTTTCATACAGGATTTGGACCATACATTTTAGAAATCACTGACGAACTTACCATTTAAAATTGACGGGAAAAGAATATAAAAAGTTAAAGCTGTTGAGTAATAGTAAAAGGTTTCTGCATAGTACATCAAAATTGTTATCAACAGAGAACATATACCAAGGCTTCGGACACTGGAAGGAAAAAAATAATAAAATTACTATATTGGAATAGTTTACGTGCAGAGCAGCTTACTTACATAAGTACAAACACATCATATATGTATCAACATGAACTTATTTCCAAAGTAATCAGAGAAAAGAAATGCACGTATACACATACATTAGCATCCCCCCCCCCCAATCTCTCTTCAATGAAAAGTCTTTCCTAGTAAGATAGTGAAATCGGCCCTTTATCCAAATTGGGCGTTATTTACCATGAGCTAATCCCCCACAAAAAAAGCTAACCACCCCCATCCTCACCCCTTACCGAATTACCGTATCATACATGCTCAAAAGTTAGTAATTTTTAATTCTAGTGGGGGTGGTCCAAATAATTTGACAGTTTCACAGATTGAAGATATTGTATAGGTGTAAATGTGAACAGGTTTATAAAAAATCAATGTTTTTTTTTTCACGTATTGAAAATTTCAAAAAATCGTAGAAAAAATTGGGGGAGGGGGAGAATCAACCACCATACAATTTGCGATAACTGAGTTAATCTTCGTCGCTGTCTTCGTTCATTCGAACATTTTCAACTTTAGAGCCTGTTTTAAATAAATTAGTGACGAAAGAGAAAAGAAAATCGTTAACTCTGACAAAGAAATGTTCGAAGTTTTGATCCCGAGCGTTGTGAAAAAACGCGTTTTTTCAGTTTTAGTTTTTTTGACAATGTTGCCATCACTTTCAGACCCTAAAAAAAAATATACGTTGTACATAAGGGTATTACATTTTGAACAAAAAATGTCTGATTTCCTCCCCCCCCCCTCTTCCAATTTTTTTTACGATTTTTTGAAAATTTTAACATGTAAAAATACAAGAAAATGCGCATTGATTTTTTTTTTAAATGTTCACATTTACACCTATACAGTATCTACAATCTGTGAAACTTTCAAATTATTTGGACAACCCCCACCAGAATTTAAAAAATATATATATATATATATTAAATTATGAGCATGTGTGATATGATAATTAGGTAAGGGGTGGGGGTCGAAACATTTTTGGAGTGGTTTTAGGTCAAAACTGACTAACATTTTGGATCAACAACGACCCAATTTGGATCAAGGGCCGAATTCACTATCTTACCAGGAAAAAACCCAGTATTAATACTATTCAAACACTACCAATAGTCTATAGTCTAGTTAATCCTCTGGCGTATCTTACTGCTAAATATATATAGTTTATAATTCTTTAATTTTTTTCTTTTTTTACTTTCGCCAAATTAACAATAGCTCGAGTTTATATATATTCATACATAGTGGACCACTTATCTTAAAACGGGTTTGTAGTTTTAAAGTAATCGACAAAAGAGCTGAATTTTTGTATGATACATACATCGACTGGTAGAAATAGTTTGACACACCCTACAATACCACCAGATTGACAGTGTTGTCAACCAAAGCTGTATTTCTTCAGCTATGTATTTCAAATCTACGTGTTAAACAAACATTTACAACACATTTATTTTTCAAAGTTTCAGCAAAAGACGCTATACTGCCTCAAAGTTCAAATTTTGGTTTTCTGTATAGCAGTAATAATGTAAGTGAGACGAATGGGGCAATGCATATCCAAAATATTTTAGTGTCTCATACTATGACCATGATATGAGCATTTCAAATAGACTACGAAGAAAGTTACAGTGCACTGAAAATTTCATTTAATCTAGATTTGAAATATGTAATAATATGAAGAAGTGACATTTGACATATATATATATATATATATATATATATATATATATATATATATATATATATATATATATATATATATATATAATGCAATATAGACCTCGGAACGCCGTACAGATGTGTACTATATAAAAAAAAGTTTCTCTGGCATATTTCATGAAATCTTAATAATGTTTATAGTAACTGTACATTTCAACAGATAACTTTCGAAATAACCATTCTTCGAGTAATAACAGAGTCAAAGCGTCAATTAGATAAACTTGCACAACAATACATTATAACTCAAGATAGATAGTATATCTCAGCCAGAGGAACAAAACTCCAAAAATACCAAAAAAGCATTACTGGGAGCTCAGTTGGCAGAGCAGCCACCCAACAGTGAGAGAAGAAAGTTCAAGTCCCTACCTGTCTAGATTCTTTTGTATAACAACACTATATGGAGTGACTTTCAAATGGAGCGACTAACTCTATGGCATTATAAAACATCCAGAACTTCCTCCCTCTTGTTAATAACTTCGAAAGCTTTCTATATTCTTTTAAAACCACTGCCCTGGAACATACATTTTATCTTTCTTCTTTTTTTTTGCCTGGTACATCCCGTCTATTTCACGTGTGCCCTCGAAAATATATGAAACATAGTTCGACCCCACCCCCGCTAATCTCTGACAGATGAAACCCTCCCTTGCTTAGGGTAAAGAAATGATTGATCTCAACTCTGTTACCAATTTGTCATTCAGTCATTTGGTGTTGACGAGTGAAGATCGTAGGCTACTTAGAGTAATTAATAAGACAGAGCACAGCGAAGTCCGTGAAATAATTCACTGTGGCAACGCTTCCGCATCCAACAATTCAAAGATGTCGGGCGCAGTAACTTGTCTCTCTTCTTTCGAGGGAGATACGGGAAAACACACATCAATAGTAGTGACAGTCAGAGTTGAGATCATTCACTTCTTTTCCCTAAGCAAAGGGAGAGTTTCATCTATCAGAGATTGGCGGGGGTGGGGTCAAAGTATCTTTCACATATTTTCGAGGGCACACGAGAAATAGACGGGATGTACCAGGCGAAAAAAAAAGGAAGAAAAAATGTCCTGTTGTATGTCCCAGGGCAGTATAGAAAGGCTCTAGTATATCTGAAAATACACAATCAAAATGTAACAAAATTCGTTCAAGTTATTCTTCCTCATACACATACAGACAGGTGCCCTTATCAGCTTGCAATGAAAAGCAATAGAAAAATATTATGATTTAAGAATAACTAACTAACTCTACGGCCTATGGAATTCGGAGGTTCAGTGCCGTGTTCACAAAAGCTCTCCACTGACTTCTATCCTTAGCCAATTGGATCCAGTATCTACTTTGTATTCCTATCTGTGCGATGTCCTCCCATCTTCCTAATGGTCGTTTTCCGACTGGTTTTCCAGTCAAGACTTTGAAAGCGTTTCTATTTTCTTCCATCCTAGCTACATGACCTGCCCACCTAAGCCTCCTAGACTTGACGACCCTAACAATGTTGGGTAAACCATATAAATTATGTAGTTTCTCGTTATGAAGTTTCCGCCATTCCCGTTCCTCTTAGGTCCGAATATTCGTCTCAGGATTTTGTTCTCAAATACTTTGAATCTATGTTCTTCCTTCCGAATAATCGACCATGTTTCGCAACCATAAAGAACTACAGGCATGATTATCGTTTTATATATTTTAAGATTCAAATTCCTCGACAGAATTCGCGACGACAAGAGATTTTGAACTGTATAGTAACACGAATTCCCTGCTTTTAGTCGACATTTAATTTCTTCGTGAATACGATTTTCGTCTGTTAATATTGTAAGGTAAAAAAAAAAAAAAAAAAAAAAAAAAAAAAAAATCTATACTACTATTATTCGGCTCTCTTTGCTTCTAGATCGGATCTGATCGCTTTATCTCTATATGAAAACTATAATCCTAATCGAGGTTCTTTATCTTACCACTCTTACGAGTCTGCCATTTTTACCTTACAACAACAACAACAACAACAAAGAAAGAAAAAGAAAGAAATTCCAAAAGAAATAATTCGTCCGCTCGCTGTTGTCTAGGGAACAGGTTCAAAAATACGATTGAGTTAAAATTAACAAGTCAAAAGATTTACGGAGAATAACTTCATTTATTAAGCTTAATGTTTCACTAATTTAGGTAAGGTGAGTGACTAGAAATCTGGAACTCATCATGAGAGTTCAAGGAGCACAAACTCTAATTTAAATATCACTAAACATAAAAATAAAAGACTTCTCTAATAATTCTTTGGGAACTGCGGTAATATGGAAACTTGTATTCTCTCTACTCAAGGTCCATATTCCTTACTTTCAAAGACTGCTTAACTTCACTTAGTAACAGTCCGGCCTACACCTGGTTTGGACTCTCAACACTCTGAGAGATCCAGAAAAAGGAAACTAGCTAAATCTTAAGGATTGGTAAACTTAGGGAATAAGGAGTAGCAGCCGTCACTCATGGCCCAGCTATAGTATTTCGTCTTCCATTCAAGACTCTAGGTTAAAAGGTAAACACACACTCTAATACTTTCAAACACGAAAGTCGCAGCGTGAAAACAAAATCACCAGCCAAGCCTCACTATTGCCTGGCTGTACGAGGAAACGAAACCAAATCGCAACTTGGATTCTATTTTAATGGGAAAAACCTCCAGCACCTGGAGAGTTTCAAAACCTTAGTGCTCTGGGTTCACTCTCTCCCTAGGGTCACTCCAAGAGCAAATTACTTTTCACTCCTTCTAACCAGTAACTAGAGCCCATTTAAGCCATTACTCTGACGTAGAGCTCAAAATTCCTATTTTATTCTTTAATACCTATTCCTAACTCTGGACTTCACCTAAGTTACGGCCAGAGACCACTTTCTCTAGCGGGACTGAAAGCCAAGGACTAACATATCCACTGGTCATCCAGTAACTAATCTAAAAGGACAAACTCCCAGGAAAAAGCTCGCTTGCTAATTCCCTTCGGACTGAACAGCCACCAGCATATAGGCCTCTACTCTACAGGCCTTCTTAGCTGAAATAGCGAAAGCCATAAAAAAATCCGCCTTTTTATATGTTTTGCCGGGGACAGAAAAAATGAAGAAAAAATTTAAGTATTAACGGTTCTAGAAACTTCTACAGCAGTGGAAAATTACTGGAAAAGCATGAAAGAAAAGTGAAATCTTCAAAAAACTAGCCTCTCTACCAGGTCTATAATCAAGTGGGAGAGAGAGTAATACTCGATCTAACTAACTGAATCTTACTCTTAAAAGAAAATTTGGCATATATAAATGATTGGGACAATGCACTAATTGATATTTACATACATTTACATATAATAAACATAGTAAGATTATATATTACGCTATACTTAATAAATAGATAGAACCAGATAAATGCATTAGATAAATACGTGTTAGGAATGACTTATTAATTAATACACACAACTTATTTATGTATAGATAGATTTAATATTAAAATATATAACCTGAAATATCAAAGCAAGGTAACGAAGTGCCCCTTGCAATATTGATCCTAGATATTTGAAAGTATCTGCTTTATCAAAAGTATTATTTAATATTTTAACGCATCCATAATTTGCCGTCTTACGGTCCCGACTCACTTCCATGTATTTAGTTTTCTTCGAATTTACTTCTAAAGCCATGTCCCTGCAAGCGTCGCATTTCAATAGAAAAGTAAGGATAAACATATGGATTGCATTAATTATACGAAGAATTAAGTTACAAAGACGATCATCTAGTATATAATGATATGACAAAAATCGAACCTAACTTAATCTTTACGTGTGTAAGGTTACAGTTTGAGAACCAGATAAATTGTGAGTCCTATATTTAGACGATTATAAGCCGACCTTCTTTTACCTTTTTTTTGGGGGGGGGGGGGGGTTCAAAGAACGTCCTTCGCCATAGAATTAATTTCGTTAACATGGATGATAAAAGTGGACAACACCCTTTATCCAAAAAGTTCCAATAAATAACACCGGAAGCGATCACAAGTAAGTTTTTGTCATTGTATACTAGGTGTTGCCAAATCAGTGGCCGGTGGATTTTTTCGAACTGTAGTGGATTTTATATTTTAACAGAAAGAACTTAAAATTTTTTGGTGCTCACTTTTGGATTTAACAGATATCTCAAGCATTCACACAAAGGAATATACATTTATTTACATAACAAGCATATTCTTATTCATTATTCATTTAAAAGAAAGAAAGAAAAAAAAAACAACAAGTTAACTAGCATTCAGCAAGAAAACTTATTTCTTATGTTTTGTATGGATCATTCATAAATTTCGCTTTAACTTTTTATTTCCGTTCCTGATTTCCAGGGGATCGACTTACAGTCAGTGTCGGCTTAATATCAAATACGGCACATTCTAACAAGCGAATTTTAACTTTTGAAAAAAAAAATTGATCAAAATGTGACCTTTCACCAATAGAGATTGTCTTACGAACTAGTGTCCATAAATATCTTAATTAATAATTCCATAATTGAGGAGTATCTGATGTATTTACTTACGGCTTGTAATGTATATAAAGAGTACAATGAATCAGCGCCAATGCCTTTAGTAACGAATATACACCTAGCAGTCTAGCCAACGTGGGATTATCTGGAAAATTAAATAATTAGTTCATATTAGCAAATTTAACATAAATAGCATAAAGAAAAATATGTATTCAACTCGAGTTGAGTTGAGTTGATTTGAGTTTAACGTCCCGTTCAGCAGCGAGGCTATATGAGACGTGAACCTACTGATTAACGTGGAATCCGAACCACATGAGCTCCGCCGGGAATCGAATCCGGGCCTCCCACGCCAAAGGCGCGTACGCTGACGGCTTAGCCACGGAGGAGCTCTATATTCAACTCGAGATTATACTGTTACTTATAATCTGAAACTTAATAAATCAATACTTGAAGCAAATTTTCGAGCCATACAGTAGCAATAGCACGCATTAAAATAAAATGTTTTAAAATTTACGTCTCATGGGTATGTACTATAGGCTAAAGGATGATTGACGGAAGTTACGGATTATGAAACATTACTGGAATGAGAATGTGGGCGGAAATCTGAGAGCCCCAACAATGTATTATGCTTTCGGGTATTATTTAGTTTCTCCCCCAAATCACTTGGTAGTGACTCTGGCTCACTTAGTATTTGATTACGATTGGTTATTTGTAATTGTGATGAGTATAAATACAGTGTGGACATATTGTATAAAAACTACAGTACATAAAACACGAATCAACTTCTGCTAGGTGGCCACTATAAAGAACAAATACCATCTAATTGAATCAAAACAGGAGCGCAGCAGGGGGGCCAAACGATAGCAAGGAGACACGTCCGTAGGAAGGCGCGTCAGCGATGGTGGATAAAAAACGTCGTTTACAACAGCTCACTGTAAGTACAGTACCGGCTCTACAGCTGTCGATGGATTTGGGGGAGATAAAAAATGCCATTCATACCTTCAAATATATTGTTTGCATTGGCGTAACTATTATAGGGAGCTAGCTTGTTTACCAGCGGGGGCTCAGAACAGGGGGAAAATTTTCAACATTTTTTCTGCCTGACTCTTGCGATACTCCCTTACTCTCCTCCTATATGTCAGCGTTGCCAGTCGTAATAAAAATGTCACATGAATGTCATTCTGAAGAGTTAGTTGATTATTTGTTGGGTGTTGTGGTGGTCGCGGTTTTGTTGCTTATTATTCATTTGATAATGGCTTCACAGCGTAAGAGAGAGCAAACTATACACAGCGAAGCTAGAGAAGTAATAAGGAAAGTCATAGTGCAGTGCGACGAAGAAGCGAGGGAGAAAAAAACAAGCATCTGTTATCACAGTCTAATTTGCGTGTGTCCACGTATACACGTTTCTATATTCTTTGAACATTATTTATGACTTAATTTTTTAAAATTGCATTGAGTATTTATCTTCACTGTTTTCTGTTACATTTTAGTGCCTATTTTGTAAATTTCAAATGCCTATTTGCCCACCTATTTTCCAGGTTTTTAATGCCTAAATATCTGGTCACTAGTGATAATGATTAATCGAACTTAAACATAACACATACCGGTATATTCTTCATTGCACTTCTAAACTGTTAATAGGAAATTATGTATTGTTAAACAAATAAATAAATAAAAATAAATATTTCAAGTGTTATGTATAAGCTCTGTAATTAGATTGTAAATAAATGTATTATACGAAGACAATGCTATTTTTAGAGCTAACAACATGTCTTCGAAAGAGCGGAATATTCTTAGATATATTTATTATTAATAAGAATTAATATTTATTATTATTATTATTATTATTGTTTTGCATAAAGCCGAGTTTGAACCGTCGCATTCAACTATCCCCAGCGGAATTGACACTTTTGTTGCAATCGACTAAAATGCTAGACCGCTCCGCCACGCGGGTGGTTATAAAATATAGAAGGTGAGTAATATGCAGAATGTATTGAAATACGGTAACTGCTTATGCAAATTAAAAAAAAAAAAAAAATCTTTCGATAGGGATTGCACAGTTTGCATAAACTCTTTGAATTGAGTATTAGGTGATGTTTTTTTACAGCGCACTGCAACCCTGCCCAGGACCATCGGGTGACCGTTTCTTGATGACGAGGGTGGGGCACCTGTCAATCAACTCTGAATTCCTCAACCTCGCATTAAAGCGAGCTCCCAGTAATATGATGTTTTCCTAGGGGGGGGGGCATGGCCCCATAGTTCTGAAAATTGGAACTAAAATATAAAAAGTGTTCTGGGGTGCACAAGTTCTGTATCTTGGAAATTTTTATCGCTTACTTGGGTGCAGAGTAACTTGTCTTGCAATATTGTATCCCTTCCAATTTTCGACACAATGTACAAAACGTTCTGGGTGCGCGCCTGTTTACAGTTTATACCTTAAGAATGTAAGACTGATTTATCATACATATATAAACAAGAAGAGATTACTACGTCAATAAGTTAATTACTTCGAGAGGTCGCTATACTGACCACTATCACATTGGTCCAGGGATTTTATTACATTCAGGCACCAGACCAAATTAAAAATAAAAATCGATCGGTGGATGAGTATAGACATTATTAAATATGTCGAATGCAAGTATGACTAAAATTGTTATGCGTAAATTGAGGTAAATAATCATTTTCGTCCAAAAGAAAAATTCTGGGGAGGGCCAACTTTGCTTCTAGTCCCTGCCCCCCTCTAGTTCCGCCTATGATTGTTTGATGCAGCCTGTACTGTACGATAGTTTTCAGTTTTTCATTGTTAACTCGCCCCCCTTACTGCATTAGTTTGGTTCCTTTCCAGCAGTTTGAAAATACTGTGGTTCTTGCTGTATTTTTATCTGTTACTTCATATGTAGTATATTTCAAGTTTTGATGAATTTAGAACTGTTACGACACGAGATTGGCATGTTCTAAATCTATCAACATTTGAAACATACACTGTCGTAAATAATCGTAGAATCATTACTGTCTGTACCATCTTGATTTCTAACCGATTCGTTTCGTGAGGAACTGGTTCCTGGTGATATTTAACAAACTGTTTCGAGAAACCAGTTCGTTATGAATTGATTCATTGAATGAAATAACCAACAAACATTCAATTGCCATGCATAAAGTCATTCAAAATAACTGCCGCTTTCCTTTCGAATAACATTAAGTGAATTCTACGCTCCTGTGGAACTATTCCACACCTATAATATACAATATTCAGTTAGATAGATTTCGGTAATTGACCTCATCAAAATAGAACAGTCCTTAGGAAGTGAGATTTATAAACACTTCACATAGTCGCAAGACATGATTTTTACATACATGCACGAAAAGTAAACACTGTATAGAACAACTAATTACCATACTGATGAACGCCTTCTGAATCTGAGACATGTCCTCCAAGAAATGACCTGTTCTCAATGAAACACCTAATTGTCGTGCCCAAGTCCATGAAGGCAACAAATCCTATCCAACCTCTGAATGCATAGACAAGTTTAGGTACCATTGTAGAATGATAAACACCTATAATTATATGAGCTTCAAACCATTTGAAAACTATTGTTTCGATACAAACACTTTTAAATGACAGCAATAAATATACAAAGCATCCACATATTCTAGTGCAAATGCAAAGCTAATAATAAGCAGACGACTTGCACTTAATCTGTCGACTGCATTGTTTACATGCCTCTAGCCACAGAATATGTATTAAATTTCCCAGTCTGTATCCTTTCGTACACAGTACAGCTCCAAAGATGCTATGCTTGTGCATGATCCTCTGCCTCATTTCGTAATCGCAAGCGGCAACGAAACGCAAAACTTTGCGGTTTTGTTTGCGATAGTAATCATTCTAGCAGTATTACTCTTTATATCCTTACCATTGCTTTACGCCCCCTGTATTTTGCGAAGGCTGACACGAAATAACGTCTCTAGTAAATAAGTGTTCGAAATTGACAATTCAATTCAGTAATTACAAAATTCCGATATTCCTGGAATTATGATCTTCCCGAATAACGAGTTTCGAAATTCCCAACTAAAGTACCAAGATTCTTAAATGTCGGGCTAAAGTTTCGAGACTCTGGAGTGATAAAATTTTAATTCCGAGTTCTGAATGAAGATTTCTATTTCGGAATCTGGAACACTCTACTCAGGATTTCCGTACGCATGAATAAGAACCGTAAAATAAAACTCAGTTTCAGGGACGGGCAAATGCCCTTTTAACCCGGGCAACTTCCCGGGGCGCCACAGCCAGGGGGCGCCGAAACGAGTCTCAAGAAGTAAATTTTATAATGTGTTTTCTACTGATTTTTTGGTTTATATTCTTGTAAAGTAGCGTCAATTACATAATCTTTTTCCATTCCATCACATAAGAAGAAAGTTTCATAGTACCTGAGGGGCTGTATAGACAAATAGAGTCATTGCATGTAGAATAAAGAGTGGATGGGGAGTTGATATTGTTTATGGTCAGCCATTTTCTTTGTGAACTTTTCACAGGCAATTAACGTTATTGGATTTTAAAATGATAGGTGAGGGAGAACTATATAATACATCACTTACTTTTGATTTCTCAGAAACGAAACGAGACTGACGGTCGGCCTTTGTTGAAAGTAGTGTCTAGGAGATATTATTGTTTCGGTATGTACAGTTCTTGCCAAATTATTCATTTCGACAATGTTTATGAAATCGAATATATTCTTGGACGCTGAAAACAATGGACTCTTTGTCATTAAGTTCCTAAATTGACTTTGATATGGTTTACTTAGCAAACTTATGAAAGTTAGAGTATTTTTAATACTTGATAAAACCTTTTATTAAGGTTTAGTCTTGTAAGAGTGTTCATCTTTTGTTCAAATTCAATAGACACGTTTTATGAATGGTATGGACTTCAACTATTAGGACCTAAAGAGAGTTGTTTATATTGCTGTGCGTAAAATACGTTCAACATACGTGAAACGTATTTATTGGTATTTCACGTTATTAGAATACATTATTACATAGTCGGATATATGTTAGAATGACTCCTGATGTTATTGATATAACAAAACAATTACAATATAACAGTAATCATGTCACCATTAAGTAGCATTCAATAAATGCTGTTCGATACTGTTTTTACTTATACATATTGGTAAATAATAATAATAATAATAATAATAATAATAATAATAATAATAATAATAATAATAATAAACAATGTAATTTATACCATAAATATATTTTAAGTACTAAATATAGCCTACCTATATCAGGTACTTGAGTATTAATTTTTCTTTTTTAAAAAGGGGTTTAAAATATTAAAATCACTAATAAAATGTAAAACATATGCTAGGACTAAGGGGGGCGCCAAGAAGTCACTTTGCCCGTATGACAGTGTTGTTGCCTTGGTTCCCCTTGCTCAGTTTTTACCTTGTATCAATAAATTGAATAATTGAAATGTGCCTTCTGTCTCTTCTTTGTGCCTGTCTTTATGGAAGATGAGAATTTTCCTGATGAGAACTCAAAGGTGAGCGTTTTCAAGCAAATGAGGTGAGAAACTGTTGGGGTGGTTTGCCCCCGGACACCCACCTCTAGTTACGCACTCTGTCTGGCTTCTCAGTCATACATTTCCATTACACCTGTGTAGAAGTCATATAGTTAACGTTAATAGTCGCCATATTCGGGGCGTAGTGATATCAAGTACTGCAAATCATCAACGTTACACAACAGTAACACAGTATTAAGGGAGCGTAAGGATACACTATCAGGCCTATGGTCGCGGTCTATTGGAACACATCAGTGTGATGCAGGCATGTTTACATCAAAGAAACATGCCAAAATCATAGCCCATAAGGTTATCTATATATAGTTAGTGTTGCCACGAGACGAGCCCTTTTTCATGTCTCGTCTCATCTCGACAACGAGTAAGCATTTAGAGACGAGACCTGTCTATTATTCGCAAGACGAGACACGCGACAGTATTGTAAGGAGACGAGATGCGACAGCCCCAATATCCCGTCTCGTCTCGTAGCAATACTACCCAGTTGTATAAAGTAAAGGTTAACGTAAGAAATCCGAAACGGTAGTTACGCAGGCTTGTTCGGTTCACGACTAGCATATAGTCGGTCTTCCCTTCATTTTTATCACGAGTTTTGTCTCATAATGTTCTACTAGACGACACGACACCAGTCACATGCTTCGAAACAAAGACACGAGACTACACCAGCATCTCATGTTTGCGACGAGACTGTTTCACGCAACGAGATGAGACCAGGGCCTAAAATTGAGTGGAGGACTCCACACTTTGTAGAATTGTAGGAAAGGAGTGTGGAATTATAATTCTTAAAGTGTGGTGTGGTATTAATGTGAGTACCTTACTTTTTTTCAAATTATTTAAACGCGTTTAGTAGGGATGCGCACGAGACGAGTCGAGACAGGATTTTCGTAACAAAATTCGAGTCGAGACACGGCTTTTCCAATAGAAAAATATACATTTTTCGAGTCGAGACATCACTTTTACAGGGCATTTTCGAGACGAGACAGCCACAAATCTTGTCTCGTGCGCATCCCTAGCGTTTAGTGTGTCAAACTAAGTCTTATTGATTCAATACATTTATTATGCAATGGGTTACTCAATTCCATATAACTGCCAGTATATGACATTAAGCCAGAGTTAATACGTATAGGTGTCTCCTAGATGGCAGGGAAAACTATTGACAATTTTGAGGTGAAGGAACTTTTTAACTATATGTAGTTTTCAAACGTTTTCGGTTGCATTCATATATTTTTAAAATATACAACTAACTGCACGTTTATCTGTTGTTTCAATAGGATATTACACTTTTCCGATATAACGAAGTATGTTGTTTTGTAGATAAAAATTACACGATCCTTTGAATCCGTTATAGAAATATGTACTACCAGAGATAACATACAACCGCCAAAAATTTAGCCAAAGCACCGTAGACTCTCAACAAGCAATCATAACACAGGAATTAATATCCGTTCGTAAGTTGCATGGGGAAAAAATCTGGCTAGCCGGCCCGGGTTAATTCTTTTGTCTATAGATCAGTGTTCGGTGTTTGGTGACGATGCATTGTTCTCTTCGGTAAAGTAATTTCATTACTTTAGAAACAATAACGAAAATGGAACAGAGGAAGGAAATAAAGAAACAAAAAGTAAGTCAATGTTCCTCGTCTTTATGCCTGCAGACACGACACCTGACACATGGTTCTCATCTAGTTGATTTTCCGGTACTTTGTGCCTACAAGCAGCATAGGGTATTCAATTTTCCATGTTGCTGGGCGTTGGACATTAGTTCTATTTATGTTTATATGGAACATTGAAATTCAAAGCCTCAGTAAAATTATACAGGGATCTCTCCAGGAATTTCTTAGTGTGGGCACCCACTACTGACTAAATATTACCCGGTTTTGAGAAATCGCGCTCACAGTTAGCAGTATGAATAGGTACAGAAGGCTGTAGCCTATAACGCAGAAAATTTGAGCCAAGTTGGGCATGTTGGGGAAAAGAGTACATGGTTTTGTCAGTGGAGAAGTACTTCACCAATTCTGAGTATTTTTATTCTTTTCACGAATTAACGCGGAAATTTTAAGTGCGAATAAGGTGCGGGGCGGCGTCCCGGCGATGTTAAGTGCGGAAAACGACGCTCCACGTGGAGGGATCCCTGAAAATAGGTACGCCTACTAATATAAGAAACGTTATATCTGTTTCTGTTTCTTCGTCATTACTTTCCATCGTTTTGTGTATGCTACAGTGATAATGGGGAGTAAGTAGAATGCTGTAGACTAGACCCCCGTATTGCTATTATGAACCTATTTTATATATTTCACTTTTTTTAAATTATAGGCCCATGTAGAGTTTACAAGTGTTGTTAAATATTGTTACGTGTTTTTTAACGGTTTTACTTCAAGAAATGCCACTTAATGTGTTTTTACAGGCTGAAAACAACATATCTCAATGCGAGTGCAAAAACACAATAAGTGCAAAATTACTAAAATATATATGATAAACAGTTAAAAATCTGAATTTTTGACTGTACAATATACAATCGCAAACAGTATATTGTACAATCTGAAAACCCATTCCTAAGTCGCCACAAAGTTATTTGTCCTGATACAGGTCTTTTGCAGTTCGCAATGCAATATAGAGAGGCATCATCGTGCAATATGTTGAAAGGTCTGGACGCTAAAAGCCTTCTCATGAAAATCTGTGGAAATCAGTCATTTCGTGCTCTGTCAACAAGTCTAGCCCGAGTTGTTGCTTCGAAACCATTTTCTTCCGATTTTGAAAGACTTATAGGTGACTACAACATATTGAAAATAGATAGCAGACTCCATTTGGCTCCCACTACGGTGAAAAATTACCTAACGTTAATATAAATATGAGTCCGTTGGAAGATTTTAGCCCAACCCCTGCTGTTATGAAATGGCTGGCCAGAAAGGAAAGGCGTTTTGAAGTTGGTAGGAAGTCAAAGGAACAGCCCTGGTATAACGGTGTATTTGCCTCGGGAGAAAACAGACTGAGACAGTGTGATGATCACGGAAAAATGACGGTGAAATTCTTATGTAAGAAAAAGTGACTTTTTTCTTCCAGTCTATTTTTCTTACCGGTTTGTTTACTGTATTTTATGGTTTAATACAATACAATTAAATATGCCAAAATTTTCCTACATAATAATAATAATAATAATAATAATAATAATAATAATAATAATAATAATTTTTTGATTGCAGGGAAACATGATATATTGGACAGAACACTGATTATATGTCAAAACAAATGCTGACTAAACTAGTTTTTCTATACTATATAAAATTTTTACCAGTGTGGAGCTGTGATTTCGTTGAATTTTAGGCCCTGGATGAGACACACCAAAGGTTTCGTCTCATCACCACACTAAGTATACTGTATATAGGTAACTCTATGACCTATGATTTTGGCGAGTTTCTTTGAAGCATAGATGCCTGCGTCACACTGATGTGTTCCAATAGACCGCGACCACAGGCCTGATAGTGTATCCTTACGCTCCCTTAATACTGTGTTACTGTTGTGTAACATTGAAGACTTACAGTACTTGATATCACTACGCCCCGAATATGGCGACTATTAACGTTAACTATATGACTTCTACACAGGTATAATGGAAATGTATGACTGAGAAGCCAGATAGAGTGCGTAACTAGAGGCGGGTATCTGGGGGCAGACCACCCGAACATCTTCTCACCTCAATTGCTTAAAAACGCTCACCTTTGAGTCTAGTTTTTTTCTTGCATTATGTTATACTTGTCATGTAGTTCAAACTAAGCAAGAGAAAAATATATTGCAGTCAACACGTTTTCAAGATATGCGCATGCGCACAATTATTTGCGCATTATGAGCAGTTCTGCGCAGGTGCAGACAATTCGTTTTATTCGGTGCAGACAAAGCTATCATGTATCTACTATGGCTTACAAAGTTTGCTTGTTTTCCGTGGAGCCGTTCCCGAGATATCACGATAAATTTCGTCCTTAATGAATCGACTGTATCTCAGAAACTTCCTGAGAACTTTTTCGACAAATTGCTGCTAGTTACATTAGTTTTACAAAGTGTCCTATTAGTCTACCGAGTTTCATCAAAATCGGTTGTTGTTGCCCAGACACCTTATGGATGCGTCACAAGTCCTTCCTACTAGCAGAAACGCAAAGAAAAAACTGAAGTTTTATAACTACTATTCTGGTTGACCAAAAATTTTGACACAAACTGTTGTTGAAAATGACTGCAGACCCTTAGTGCGATATTCAGAGAAAACTCGTTAATGAAGGTTTAGTCACGGACTAGTTAGTGGCATACTAGCTCTTTACTAAGGAATGTGTACTTTTTATATTCAGAGTCTACTTTGAATACAAGTAAAAAGTTGATTTGTGTTTGATTAAGTAATATAACTTAAATGCATCGGGTAAGAAAAATAAATGTGGCAACTACGGAAAAGAAGATGTACGAATGGGTAGTTTGTAAAAAGGATCTTATAAAATAGAGGATCTGCCCTTACAACAAAATCTTGAAGCCATACGTCACAGTTTCGCCGCTCCTACTCTGTCCACTCCGCCCAATAGGATCGCAATATGTTGAGCCAACAATTATAGCAGAAACGAAAGTAGCCAATCATACGATGGCAGAAACGAGGGTAGCCAATCAGACGATGGCAGAAACGAGGGTAGCAAATCAGACGTGCCGGTGCTCTGTTGTTTTTTTTGGCTTCATCGATTTAATAGGATGAAGATACAGATGGGCTGATCCTCTTTTTAAAACATCCTTGGTCTGTAATATGAAAATACATGAAATACGAAATCGAAATAGGGTTAAGTTTAGAGTTGCCCCTCCGTTTTTCATACAAATTAGGAAAATTTACAGGAGAAATGAGGTAAGAAATAATGATTTGGGGTTCGTATGTGATGTTTAGATGTATAAGTTTGGCAGTAAATATATGTTTAATATGAGAAAAGTTATGTAGAAGTAGGTAATATTTGCAGCACGCGGAAGGTTTCGGTGATTCAGTAGCATAGTAGTGTTATAGGATGGCAAATCGGTGCGCTGAATAAGATATTTCCGCACTGTGTTTTATAGAATTATATAAGAGTAACGTGGACCGTGTT
Organism: Thermobia domestica; assembly: GCF_964235325.1. NCBI lineage: Eukaryota > Metazoa > Arthropoda > Insecta > Zygentoma > Lepismatidae > Thermobia > Thermobia domestica. Next base: position 28,515,591 of record NC_137458.1, read on the forward strand.
AACGTGGGTTCCTGTCACCACAGCATGGCGCGTCCTCAGGTTGCAGATCGAGGAGAAGGCCTCTAGATATAGAGGTTAGCGGCGAATATACTGAATAAGCAGTCGCGGACAGCCGACTAGGAGTGGTCCTCCAGCTTGGGGGTTTGGGTAGGGCTAATAACCTCATCCTGTAAAAAAAAAAAAAAAAAAAAAACACTTGTTCAGAAATATTCACAAAAGCCTCGGACAAGGACTGATAACTTGGCACAAACTCAGCAAAAGAAAATGGACATGAGATTTGAAACATGGAATATTAGAAGTCTTTATAAGGCAGGCGCGTTAAAATCCGTAACGAGGGAGATAGAGATATACAGGATGGACGTAGTAGGAGTTCAGGAAGTTAGGTGGGAAGGAAATGGATCTGAGAATTAAGGAAATTTTACGTTCTTTTACGGGGAAGGAAATAAAAATCACCAGTTAGGAACGGGGTTTTTCGTTCATAAACGTATATTACCAGCAATTAAACGGGTTGAATTTGTTACTGACAGACTTTCTTTTATTACTCTTAAGGGACGGTGGTGTGATATTATTATTTTAAATGTACATGCCCCAACGGAAGATAAGGATGACTATATAAAAGACAGTTTTTACGAAGAAGTGGAACGGATATTTGACCAACTCCCGCGATACCATATGAAAATTCTATTAGGAGATTTCAATGCGAAGGTAGGACGAGAGGATATTTTCAAACCGATTTTGGGGAACGAAAGTCTGCATAAGGAAAGTAATGACAACGGTGTTAGACTCGTGAACTTTGCAACATCCAAAAACCTAATCGTGAAGAGTACAAAATTCCCACATCGCGAAGTTCGTAAATACACTTGGACATCATCAGACGGGAAAACACATAATCAAATTGATCACGTTTTAGTAGATAGAAGAAGGCAATCTAGCATAATTGATGTCCGGTCGTTTAGAGGGGCTGATTGTGACACTGACCACTACCTGGTAGCAGCGATAATACGAGAGATGTTATCGTTGAATAAAGGTAATATTCATTGTCCGAAAACGGAGAGATTGAATTTAAAGAAATTAGAAGAGAGCCAGGTAAGAGAGGAATACCAGATTGAAGTTTCGAATAGATTTTCGGCTTTAGAAGATTCGGAGTGCACTAGTGTTGAGGATACCTGGATTGAAATTAGAGATAGCGTTAAAATTTCAGCAAAAGAAAAATTGGGACACGCGGAAATACGTAGGAACAAACCATGGTTCGACCAGGAATGCATTAAACTAACAGAGAAGAGAAAACAGGCAAAATTACGCTGGCTACAAAATCCGAATGAAATGACTACACAAAATTTCGCAGATATCAGGCGGGAAACTTCCAAAACTTTTAGAACAAAGAAACGCGATTTTCTGAAAGCTAAAATTAAGGAACTTGAAGATAATAGTAAAAATAAAAACATCCCGGACATGTATAAGGGAATCAACGAATTTAAGAAAGGCTATCAACCTCGTGCTTATATATTAAAGCTATCTGACGGTACAGCTCTCACTGACACGGATAGCATCTTAAATAGATGGAAAGATTTCTTTGACGATTTGCTTAACACGCAACCAAAAACTAGTGTTCGTGGAGAAAAGGAGATACACACCGCAGAACCGTATATTCCAGAACCCAACCGAATAGAAGTAGAAACCGCTATAAAGAAATTAAAGAAACACAAATCTCCGGGTGTAGGTGAAATTCCGGCTAAGTTAATTTTAGCTGGAGGCGAAAAATTGTGGAACAAGATACACAAACTCATTCTCCTTATCTGGAACAAGGAAGAATTGCCACAAGAGTGGAAAGAATCAATCATTGTCCCAATTCACAAGAAAGGCGACAAATCTGACTGTAATAATTATCGAGGCATTTCTCTTCTGTCAACACCCTATAAAATTCTTTCAAATATTCTATTAGCAAGACTGACCCCATACGCAGATGAAATTATTGGAGATTATCAGTGCGGATTTAGACGAAATCGATCAACTATAGACCAAATATTTACCATTCGCAAAATACTCGAAAAAAAGTGGGAATACAATACCCCGGTACAGCAACTATTTATTGATTTTAGAAAGGCGTACGACTCGGTTAGGAGAGCAACATTATACAACGTCCTTACAGAACTTGGAATACCGAGAAAGCTAATTAGATTAATTAAGATATGTTTAAATGAATCCCAAAGTAATGTCCGAGTAGGAAAATTTTTGTCCACGAGCTTTCACGTCGAAAATGGCCTGAAACAAGGAGATGCGTTGTCGCCATTATTATTTAACTTCGTTTTGGAATACGCTATAAGGAAAATCAAAGATAACAACCAGGGTTTACAGTTGAACGGTATTCACCAGGTTATGGCATATGCTGATGATGTAAATTTAATAGGAGATGATATGAGAACAATAGAAAGAAATGCAGAGATCTTATTAAACGCTTGCAGGGACATGGGTTTAGAAGTAAATGCAGAGAAAACTAAATACATGGAAGTGCGTCGGGACCGGAATACAGCAAATTATGGATGCGTTAAAATACTAAATAATACTTTTGATAAAGTGGATACTTTAAAATATCTAGGATCGATATTAACAGAGGAAAATCATATTCACGGAGAAATTAAATGTCGACTAAAAGCAGGGGATTCGTTTTACTATTCGGTTCAAAATCTCTTGTCGTCGCGAATTCTGTCGAGGAATTTGAAACTTAAAATATACAAAACGATAATCATGCCTGTAGTTCTGTATGGCTGCGAAACATGGTCACTTACTCTGAGGGAAGAACATAGACTGAAAGTATTTGAGAACACGATCCTGAGACGAATATTCGGACCCAAGAGGATCGGGAGTGGGGAATGGTGGAAACTTCATAACGAGGAACTACATAATTTATATGGTTTACCCAACATTGTTAGGGTTGTCAAGTCTAGGAGGCTTAGATGGGCTGGTCATGTACCTAGAATGGAAGAAAGTAGAGACTCTTTCAAAGTTTTGACTGGAAGACCAATCGGAAAACGACCATTAGGAAGACCTAGGCGCAGATGGGAGAACAATATTAAGATGGATCTCGCAGAGATTGGAATACAGAGTAGAAACTGGATGCAGTTAGCTAAGGATAGCAGTCAGTGGAGAGCTTTTGTGAACGCGGCATTGAACCTCCGGGTTCCATGGGCCATAGAGTTAGTTAGTTAGTTAGTTAGTTATATAAGAGTAACGTAGAGAGAGTTTTATGAGAACCACGGATTACTGAATGTAAGTGATAATTGAAGCCTCTATGAGAACCGGGTCTAGTCACTGTTCTAGTCTGACTAAAGTCTTACCAGCTAACCTAACCTAACTCAAACTAACCAAACCTAACCTATTCTAATCTAACATTACCTAACAATGTTTAATGTTTTAATTGCTTTATTGTGTCACCGGCCTAAGGCTGATTTTTTCAAAATTTAAAAGAGATATTGGAAGAACAGACTTAATCTAAACTTTATTAACCAAGCCTCGTATATTTCCAATGTTCTAGAAACTATTCTCTCATCGCTTTGGCATGTTTCCTCGTCTGTGTTAGTAAGCCTCCGTCAGTTTTTGTAACCAAATATGGACATACGTTGCAAAGACAATGGTTTCCTTTGTGAACGGTCTCTGAGTCCGGAAAAACGGGAATGTTGCAATAACACCTTCGTCCTGTTACCGTTCATCTCTGATTTGTTAATTCAAAGCATCCTCATCTCTTCAGCCAAAGAGCTTGGACTCAACATTAAACGGCATAAACGGGAAAATCCCGTCTCAGGCATTCATACGAAGAAGCTGACTAGGAAAAGCTTCAGTGCTCCGGCACCCTTGGAAGGACCATCTCCACGTCACTGTTTACTCTTGCGCTCGTCGTACTTTATCGAAAGCAGCGTTCATGCTGCCTACAATTATAGCACTACTATATGGTTACGCGCATATAAACATTCTTTTAATATAGCGAGTGTCAAATCAGAATTGCTGAAGTCTTGTATATGTGAAAAGGGATAATTCGTATTTTCTCGTAGTAATCTTTACATAAGTGAACTCATGTGATAAAGTGTCGTTGACGATCTCATGGACAAGGAATTATAATCGTGATACCAGTTTGGGATATTCATCGAGGAAGCAGCAGTCGGGACTCAAACCCAAGACATCGATGGAGTGATATACAGGCTAGCCGAAGAAATACGTGAGTTGTTTTAGTTAAGCCACGCCACCTCAATACTGATAATAAAAAAAACTGTTAAACATAGGTACATTCTGAGCTCAAATGCATGCAATGTTTAGGCTTATTCAGTAATATTATATTTTTTCCATTCAAATGCGATTTAATTATTTGTTGTAAAATTAATATCTAACTCCATCATATTCGTAACCTAACAAATCTATTTACGTTGTCTGCATTTTCATCTGTTGTGTTTCCAGCCACTGCATAACGAAATTGTAGGCATGGGCAGTGATCATAGTCGTCGTAAAGTAGCTGGAAAATAAAAGGAGAAAAGGGCGAAATATGAGATTGAAAGATTAATCCGAACCACAACGTAAATATTAATCACACCCGAAATGGCGACCGTGACAGGACATACTTTAATCTTCGGATAGAACTGCATTTAATTATTTCAGCGTTCATTTACTAAAATACGAAAATAGTAAATATTTGAATCACGTAGTTACAGGTATCTAACTCGGTACAGAATCATGCGCAGATCGTTTTAACTCGTGAAAAGAAAAGAGGAAGAGGAAAGAAAATAATAGGTAGTGTTCGAAAATAGAAAGTAAATTTAATTACCACAGAAATATCATTAGCATAATTTGTTTTGTGAGAAATCAAAACATTTTGTTTCTTCGCGAATTTTTCTTCCGCTAACTTTTCATAGTACGAAAGCACAGAACAGCTGATTCTAGCCGAACACACAAACACGTATATATACACTCGTATGTATGCACATTCTTTTTTATCATGATGAATGAATAACAATTCGTTTGTTTATGTTAATTGTCTATCGAAACACTTTTACAAAATGAAATTTTGAAGCAAAATAAAAACTTTGTGTAACTGAAACGGTGAAATAGTCTGAGAAAGGTGTTTGTTTACATTGTTATCCAATTCAAGTGTTTGTTTTTGCATGTTTTGTATTGTGATTTGGTTTGTTTTAAGTTAAGCAAAGATGGAGAGTAGTATCACATTAGAACAAATTCAAGCATTATTAGAGAAACAGTGTGAGAAATTAGAGTAAAAATTAGAAAGTAATAGTGAACGTTTACAACATAAAATTGATACTAATAACGAGCGAATAGATGAATTAAGAAACGAGTGCACGAACAATAAGTTAGAGTTAGAAAATAAGTTTGATTGCAAATTCGATCAACTGAGTACCGATATTACAACCACCAACAATTCTATCATAGAGGTACACGCTGGACTAATTACTGTGACAAATCAGGTTAATTTAGGAACTGCTGAGTTTAAAACCTGTGTAGCAGAATGCAATAAAAGCCTCGTTGAGTTTCGTGAATGCATGCAGACGGCACGGCTTAACCGCAATGAAGTGCAAGGCGTAAGTGAAATCGTAAACACTCTCGAATTTGCGCAGGCTCACATCGCGGAAGATAGATGCCTAATAAGTCAGAGAGTTAGTTACAGTCAGGAAAAGGAAATACGTAGTGTGGAAGTAGCAGTAAGCAAAAGCTCGTTATGTGTATCTGTAGACAATTGTGATTCTAGTATACTTAGTGTTATTGATTTACCGGCTAGGGATGCCGATGGTTCACACACAACGAATGGTAGCGTTGGGAATGCGCGTACCCATCCTCTCCGAGAAGCCAGGGAAGGCTTGAAAGTTGAATTATTGTTTTTGTGTGATGATTTAGTTACAGTGTTGTCGCTTTTACGTCGCGGGCAAGTGGTCTTGCGCGACCTAACAGATTCAAATTTGTCTTTGGTACCATACACGGCCAACGTGAATTGCATTTTTATACTGCAGATCCATTCCGACTTTACTAACTTCGAGTATGGTAGTAAGAAACAACTTCAGATTGATAGTTTGAAGTGTAGGCCTATCCAGCGAATTTTGTTTTACGTGGTAAGCGCTTTATTCGTAGATTTGTCAGAAACGTTCACGGTGATCGAGCCTAAAGATAACATTCCTATTAAAGTGCATGCAAACCAAGGGAAATGGCCATCAGTGAAAAAGTTAAAATGTAATACCGAGGTCAAGAAGAAAAATGAGATAGTCCATGATAGCCAATCGGGTTTTGCTAACACTGTAGTTTATCTGAATTTAGTCTCAAGGCGTACCAATAGTAAACATGCTGTAAAAAGGAGTAAATTAGATTCTAGTATGGTCACCTTTTATCAAGCTAGTACGTCATCATTGCGAAATTGTAGAAAACGAAGGTTCAAATGTAGATCTACTCGAAAACAGCTGATTGTTCATGATTATGTTCATGCTTGTCAACTTCGATGTAAAATGTACTCACAGCGCGCACAATCCCGCATTAGGTATGCAGCGAAAAGCAGGGCAAGAGTAAAACAAAAGCGTTCTCAAAAATGAAAGTTGGGACAAAGTAATCGTGAGAGAAAGAAATGTAAGTGTAAATCGAAGTTAGTGGCGTATCAACAAACTCGTGAGAAAGCCAAGACGCGAAAAAAGTGTATGTCGATTCCGAAGAATGCTAAAAGGCGCAAGCGTAAATACGTACGAGTATCGTGCAGCAAGTTACATGGTAAATACAGTGATAGGAGGTGTAAACGTAAACAGAAATCTGAGCAAAAATCCATGATGCATCGCAAATTTAAGTGCCGTAAACAAAAACGTATTATTGCGTGGAAGTTCATTAGATGCGTTGCAAAGAGGAGAAAAGCTCCTCAAGTCATAAGAAGTAACTGGAAGAGTACTCGTAAGCGCATAAAATTGCAGGCGTACAAGTGTAATAGACATCGGTGGAAGATTAAAATTTTAGCGCGACGAAAGCGTGAACTTTGCCCGAACTTGGACTGAATCCCGAAAGAGACGAGAAATTAAACACCGAATATGACTTTTAAGCTTTTATAGAGAATGAAAATAAAGATTATTATTCTTTGATTTTAATTATTCCCACCGAATCCCGAAAGTTAGGAATTTGCTTTTCAGCCTCAAGTGTGTGCATACCGTCACCGACGCGCCCATCCAGAGGAACCACCAGTATCCATTTATAATCAGGTACGTTGGTTGAAATGTCATGTTTTATTGTTTCTTTACAGTTTTTGGAGATGAAAGATGAATGTGCAAAGCAGGGGAAGGACAGCACTGGAAATTTTAAATAGGTAATCATCTTAGATCGCGATTTCGGATTTTGAAATTTTAACAATGCCCCATCACCTTTTGAAAATTATGGTTATCCCGTTTTGGATACAGAACTTCTGTATCGATTTTTGTTAGGATGTTTATGTTTTGTATGTCTTATTTCTTTTCAGGTGCTTCCAGTTTTGGAAACCAAGTGTTATCAATAAAATCTTATTATACGATTTTCTTTGAGTCTTCATTCATTCACCTTTATATTTATATAAACATTTAGTTGACCCCATACCATTAGGCATTTAGAGAAATGTTAGGCAATTAGAGATACTTAAAATTCAATTAGAGAAATACTAATGAATGTTACAATTAATTATGAAATTCGGATTTAAAAAAAAGTGTGTTCTTTAGTTAATGAATCTTTTCATCCAACTTTGTCATTAAAAGCATGTGTACAAGCATATTGAACTTGTAATATAAGATTGGTTAGGCGTCGAAATACTGAAAATTAAATAATACTTAGTATGATTTCGAAAGTGATTGAAAATAATATTGAATTTAAGAAAGTTGTTTATGAAACTATTCACATATAATGTTCGTTATGTAAAGTCAGTGAATATTTGTTACGACGTTAATGAAGTTCGAATTTAGTTGAATTTAATTACAGAAACTGTTCTACAAGTTAAGAAGAGGCAAAAGGTTGAAAGATATAATTCAACCCTTAGAGGCGTCACTACTTTCTTTCAAAATTACAGTGACGAAATCGGGATAGCGTCCGATTGGGCCTCAGCTAGTGTGTGAATTTGGTAACTAGACACACACACTTCTAAATTCCATTTCGGCTTGTGACATTTTAAATATATTTATTTAAGAATAAGATATTTAATTGACGCTTAAAAATTTCATGTTTTTATTAGATATTCATTTTTTAATTGACGTAAAAGAGATAGTGAAATTGCATTTATTTCGGACTTCAGTAAACAATCTTTTCTTTTCTTTGTAAGTTTTGTTATAGCATCATGTTAACACGGTACAGCCAACAACAACCGATACAATTTGGTATCGACGTATAAAGTGTTTGTTTGTTTAGGTAGCATTACCTATAATATATTCGGTACATTCAAAAGTAAAATATTTTATTAAAAGTGAATAATATTTTGCATCGTAATGAAATCAATGTTGAAGTATTCTCGTTATTTGTTTAAATTTGCATCAGGAACTTGTTTCAGTTTAGTGAAACGATTTGGCAATTAGTTTTGTTCAATTTGAAATGCTTTGAAATGAAAAAAAAGAGAACGTATAGTGGCAGTGAGTAACTGAGATATGTAAGGCGAAAAAATAGTGATAATTTAAGAACTTACTTGAGCAAAAATGGATTAAGCTAATAAGAGTTTCCATGTTGCGGGTTAATGCCGGTGTCAAAGGCTAATTGAAGAGCGACACCGATGGTGCGTCTCAGGATCTTAGCGATATTATTCGCATAGAGGGCGATCATTGCGCATGAGGCCTATAGAGAGGCAGACGTTTATACTGAGGACCATGAATTATGTATATTGCGACGTGTACACGATGCAAAGGGCAATGAAAGGCCGCATCTGTGTTTTTCGAGGTTGATTTTCCCTCGTTGTTGTTAAGTTCCCAGCCAAGGGTGCTGGAGGAGGCAAGAGGCCTGTATTTTGTGCGTTTATGCTACTAAATGACAATGGTCCACAAGGTTGATATGTATATCCCCTTTATGTTCGATGTTGTGAATGTGTAGGAAGTATTTCTAGAAACGCCCATGTTTTGAGGTGAATTTGTCCCGCTTGTGTGAATTGTCTTTTTAAAGACAACCGCAATATGAATTATTTTAGCTCAGTTTTACAGGTGCCCACAATCCAGTTAGTTGCCATTAAACGTCCATCACAAAATTGTTGTTGATAAATTGTTACAGCAAGGTTAAAATAAATAAATAAAAAACTTAAGATGTTAAGTTGGGACTTCAGGCAATGTTTTTTCAGAATTAAATTTATGTTATGAGAATACATCAACTTTATTACGTAACAGCAGATCCTAACTGTATTAATGTTTAATGAACAAGTTATAAACATTATGGAAATTTGATAATTAAATTTATTATTAGCTTTGAATTCATTAACATTATCGTTTTGACCTTAGACAAAATTTGATAAATATTGTTTTAAATTTTGAAATGAGCGTATTTTAGAAATTGAGGAAATGCGAGTAATAAATGTTAAAAGGAGACTTAATTGAATAACGAATATGACTTTTGATTGTAAGTGATAGGGTCAAGTGTAGTGATTTATTCTCGTTTGTGACTTTAATCTCGGATGTGACTATGTAACCCGGAGTTGATACGTGCATTTTGCCAGAAGGCCGCACATTTCGAATCGGCTAGCGCTCTTTTAGTGGATGCAATTGTAAACCTACTAATTTTGTAGGCATGAGCGGGCCTAAAATAATTAATATTTATTGAATGGTTGATGATATTGAGATGCAGGGCTGTAGTATCGAACTTCCCCCCCTCAGGGTATTCTTATTGTCATTTTCATATGTTTATTTTCTTAAAGCACCTTCTTTAGGTCTAGATACTGACAGTCCAATTGGGGTTGGAAAAATTTACCCGATTATGACATAGCTGTAATGCGCGAAGCATTCAGCTGGGAGGCATTAGGATTTAGTGCAGGAGCGATTTATTTAAATCGTCGGGGAGTTCAACGACCCCGCACACTCCAGTTACGTGAGATTGTAAGTCGGTGCCTTTTGGTCTTCGGGACCAATTCATTAACCTATATTTTTGTTTAATTAACGACTTACAACCTGTGTTGTCAATCAGTGACACGCAGGATGGCACTACGTAAGGCTTAACCGCCGTTTAACTCATGTATATATTAAAATGTTTTAAAGTTTATTAGTTAGGTTATGTAATGTAAGTATATAGATTGATGTTTTAATTGTTTTGCATATTATGATATAATACGTGAAAATGCTAGAGTAGTAATCGCGTCACTTTGCCGAACTTTTTGGCCCCTGGGTCCCTGCCCCAGGACCCATGGTCCCTGGCCCGGGGTCAATGACCTAGGGGTACCATGGCCCACCCCTAAAATTTGGCAGGGGTACATAGGACCACCCCCCAGGACCCATGGTCCCTGGCCCTTGTCAATGATCTAGGGGTACTTAGGACCACCCCCCTCTAGATTTTGGCAGGGGTACATAGGACCACCCCCTTAAATTTTTGGAAATTGCCAAATCTAAAAATTTGGTATGGTAGCCTAGGACCATAGTATGTACCTCTATTAGTATTGGGGGTCTATGTCGTTTCCTTTCATGGGTAAAAAATTGCCAAAAATTTAAATTTCGGAGGTTTTTGACCTAATTTATCCCCTTTGATGAGGTATTATTACCCTATATGGTTATATGGGCATATACAGGGGTTCATTACCTTTCATAAGACATGGGTATATTGGTGCACCCCTTTAAATTTTTGGGAGGTGTACCTTGGCCCACCCCCTTCAATTTTGGAAATTGCCCAATTTAAACATTTTGGTACAATAGTATAGAACCCTAGTATGTATTACTATAAATTTGGGTGGTCCACTTCGTTCCCTTTTAGGGGTACAAAATTGCCAAATTTTAGTACAACCACATGTTTGGTTTTTTTGGCTCATTTTATTCCCTGGATGAGGTCCTATTACCTTATATAGTTATATGGGTGTATACAGGTGTTTATTTCCTATTGTAAGACATAGGTACATTTGTGCACCCCTTTAAAATTTGGCAGGAGTGCCTTGGCCCATCCCTTAAATTTTGGAAATTGTCCAATTTAAACATTTTGGTATAATAGTATAGAACCCTAGTATGTATTACTATAAATTTGGGTGGTCCACTTCGTTCCCTTTTAGGGGTACAAAATTGCCAAATTTTAGTTCAACCACATGTTTGGTTTTTGGCTCATTTTATTCCCTTGGATGAGGTCCTATTACCTTATATAGTTATATGGGTGTATACAGGTGTTTATTTCCTATTGTAAGACATAGGTACATTTGTGCACCCCTTTAAAAATTTGGCAGGAGTGCCTTGGCCCACCCCTTAAATTTTGGAAATTGCCCAATTTAAACATTTGGTATAATAGTATAGAACCCTAATATAGATCACTATAAATTTCGGTGGTCTATCTCGTTCCCTTTTAGGGGTACAAAATTGCCAAAATATAAACGTAAGCAATACGTTGTATCACGTGTTTGGGTTTTGACCTAATTCATTTCTTTGGATGAGATCCTATTACCTTATATGGTTATATGGCCATGTATAGGAGTCCATTCCCTATTATGAAACATAAGTACATATGTGCACCCCCGGGAATGGTACCTTGGCCCGCCCCTTAAGTTTTAGAAAATTGCCAAATTTAAACATTTGGTATCATAGTACTGGACCCTAATATATATTACTACAAAATTTGGGTGGTCCACCTCGTTCCCTTTTAGGGGGCATTTTGTTCCGCTTTAGGAGTGAACATGGATACCTTGGAATCGTCCCGAGTTTGATTCTTGGAAATGTTGAATTTAACGTTCCCGCGAAAACGGTGAGAGATGATAGGACGAAACATGAACTTACTTGACTGAGGATTGAAGCAGGGACCTCATACAGTAGAGACAAGCGCTGAGCCATCGTATACGTGTGTTGATTACTATGCAATGGTCCCGAGTTTGATTCTAGGTGTTAGTGTTAGAAAAATTTAACGTCCCACTTGAAACGATGATGAGAAATGAGAAAACATCATAAACTTACTTGCTTGCGGATTGAAGCAGAGACCTCACACATCAGAAAAAAAAACGCTGAGCCACCATGCCAACTTCAGTGCGAGCAGTTTTGCGTATGAAAAAGAACATGAACAGATTATGTCACATTACTACACATTTCTGCTCGTTGTTACGCATAGAAGCTTGTTATTGTGAAATTGCAGAATCTGCTTATACTACATCAGCATTTTTTTTTCTCAGCTGACGGACTTTTAATGCTCAACTTTACATTTATCTCAAAGACAGTTTCGTAACATATTGATGAGTTTTACATTTTTTCAATCAAGTTTAAGGAAAATGAATCACATTTTTAGATGTGTTAATTTGAATGTCGTAAGAAACAAACGAGTCAACGGTATGATGTCATGATCAAAATTGCGATACTAGATGTCGTAACGATTGATGTGTAAGGAGAAAAAACATGAATAATGTCACAACCAATCAGATTGCTTCTTACATCACGTTTCGGCTCATGATACATGATGAAAGCTGTGTTTTCATTGGTTCTCCGTGATGTCATTGATTCATTTTCCTCGTTTCTGATTGGCTGATAGTGTTGTCACTTTATAGTTGAACCGTTTTAGACCTAAATAAAATTCTTAATTTCATTTTTGAAGTCCTACTTCCACGAAGATCGTGAATGAACGTAGGTGTACCTCTAGTGACAGCGTGACTTTACTCCGTTCCTTGAATTTGAGGTAAGTATCAACTGCGTTTTCTTAGTGCCTTTGCATGAGGATAACATTGTTATCATTGTTTTTATTTAGCATGAATTATTTAGCAAATGGAAGAATAACCCTTACTTAATTGACCGGGAATCCCACACATTTAGAAGTAGGCACGAGAAATTTGTGGATTTTGGTTTTAGCGTCCCTTCAGTAGTGGGGCTAGGAATACAGCTTAATGTTGAATTTGAGCGCATACTGGGTGTTGAACCCGGGCCAGAGGTGCGTAACGCTAACCACTTAGCTCAGTTTCTGAAAGTAAACAAAGAAACTACGCACGAATTTGTTCCCTACAACGTGAGACGTCGACTTGCAGTTTAATGTGGGATCTGATCTCCCGCCGAGAAACGAATTCGAGTCTTTCTTGCCTTAGCTCGAGAAAAGCAAGCGCATGAGATGTTGTTTTCGTTTCATGTTCGTCATACGTTTAAAGTTCAGTGTCAGAGGAAAAAATGCTTACTACAATGATTCTTTCAGCACAGTTAGAAAAACAATTTCATTCATTCTTTTTTATCACTACAGAAACTTAGGTCATTTACATGTTGATGTTGGTCCGGGTTTGATTTCCAGTATGACGACAATAAAAATTTTAACAGTAAAACTATTTGAGATATGATCATTCTTTTAGGATTGATCGTGTAGTCATTTGATAATGTAGTGATCTCTGAATTCAATTTTAATTCGTGCTTTTTTTCTCTCTCTCGTTTTAGATATTTGTTTTCTTTGCCTATTCCTTTTTTTGCTTACCTTACCTTTTTTCCCTATTTGAATATGGCTACTTCTGGCTTTACTGTCTTGCGAGAAATCAATAGACATTATCGGCGTTTTAATCTCGAAGGACGAATGCTGGAAATTCAAATTAATGCTCCGGCCAGTGGCACCGATATTGTGGAGTGGGTTCAGGCCTCCTTTCAACAGATGTTGGATTATTTATTGGAAAACGTCGACGAATCATCGATGGTTGGATTATCGATTTTATCCCACGATGAGAAGAACAAGCCATTTTATTTATCTTTCCGGCATGCAAGTAATTTGACACTGGAGACTTTATGGGCTTCCTTTGATCGCATCCTTCAAAGTAACGATAGTTTTCTCATGAACGAACCGTTCATTGTCCATTTTCATCATGTGGATGTGCCCCGTGGATTTGGAAGAATGCGTCGAGGTCTTTTATTAAACGACGAATTATTAAAACGCAAGAAAGGCATTTTACGTGTAAAAAACACCGACAAGAAATGTTTAGCGTATGCAATTGTGATTGCTATTGGCCTAAAGAAATATAAGGATACGAACAAGAAACTGTACAGACAATACCAGGACCAGAGCAAGTGTGTCGTTCTCCCAGCCGTACATGAACTTTTGTCTCGATCCTCAGTGAATTTAGAGCATGGGGGATCCGTGGAAGAATTACGACAATTGCAACGCTACTTGACAAATTATAAACTTACCGTATACACTAGCTTTTCCGGAGAAGATATTCTGTATGAAGGACCGGGTGGCGAAGACAAGATTCCAATCAATTTAATGTGCATCAATTCACATTATGACATCATCACGTCATTAACAGCCGTTTTTTCTACCAACTATTACTGTGCTACATGCCACAAAAAATATGATCATCGTAATGCACACGTCAAGAACTGTTCGGCCATGTGTGAGAAATGTTTGCAGAAACCGCCATGCAGTAAGACCAATACGGAGAAACAGTGTCCAGAATGCAATCGTGAATTTTATGGTCAAACATGCTATACAAATCATCTGACTCTACCATATCATAAGGGCCAGCCAATATGCAAGATGGTGAAACAGTGTGCCAAATGTCTACGCATTTATTCGTTTGTCCATACAGGGGAAAGAAAACATGATTGTACTGATTATTTTTGTAATGTATGTCATAAACACGTTACGTCTACCCACCAATGCTACATGAAGCCTGATACGACTCAATTAAAACCTGGAGTTACATCAGTGTTACATGCCAAGAAGGCTATGATTGTCTTCTATGATATCGAAGCCACACAGGATACTTTCTTCGATGAAGACACATTCATTCATAAGCCCAATTTACTGGTGGCCCAACAAGTATGTTACAACTGTGTTCAAGATGAAGATATACATCATCCGTGTGAAGTTTGTGGACAGCGAGAACATATTTTTCAAGATGATCCGATCAATGCCTTTCTTGCGTATTTACGTCAACCACGACCCAACATCAAACTTATTGTATCTTTGGCACATAACTGTAAGGGCTATGATGGTCATTTTATTCTTAAATCTTAGTGGAAGAACATGAATTGAAACCTACTTTGATCTTGAACGGAGCAAAAATTTTAAGCATGAAAGTAAATCACTTATCGTTTATTGACTCCTTAAATTTCATGCCAATGGCTTTAAGTAAATTATCCAAGGCATTTCATTTACCAGCGACCAAAGGATATTTTCCACACTTTTTTAATACTGCTGCAAATCAAACGTATGTGGGAAAATTACCGGACATCCATTATTATGGTGCAGATGAAATGAAAGTGGATGAACGAGAGAAATTCATGACATGGTACAACGAACACCAGAACGATACGTTTATTTTCCAAGAAGAATTGGTAAACTATTGTGTCCAGGACGTCAACGTACTTCGAATGGCTTGTATATCTTTCATGACCACTTTTGAACAAGAAACTCACGTCAATCCTTTCCTGGAGGCTATCACTTTGGCGAGTGCGTGCAATTTAGTATTTCGACGAAATTTCTTAAAACCCAATACTATTAGCATTCTTCCTGCACGAGGATACCGTCACAGAAACAATCAGTCACGGATTGCTTTGCAGTGGCTTGCCTACATGGAAGAAAAAGAGGGTCATTCAATTCAACATGCTGCGAGAGGAAAAGAAGTTTATGTTGCTGGTTTTCATCTGGACGGCTACTACCAAGATCCCGACACTAAAGAGGAACACGTGTATGAATTTGAAGGGTGCAGATTCCATGGATGTCCTCTATGTGTCCCTACAGGCCGTGATCAACCCATTTATGAGAACTCCGAAGAAACAATGAACTATCGCTACGAGAGAACACAGCGTAAAATGAAATTATTACGATCCATGGGATATAAAGTACATGAAATGTGGGAATGTGAATTTCGTCAAGTGTTAAAATCCAATCCAGCATTGGCCTCATCTTTAAGCACACATCCTTATACTAATAAGACACCATTAAATCCAAGAGACAGCTTCTATGGTGGCCGTGTTAATGCCATTAAATTGTATCACGTCGCAAATGAAAATGAAGGCGAAGAAATAAAATTTTTGGATATCGTTTCCCTGTATCCTTATGTGAATAAATGTGGACGGTATCCAATAGGGCATCCACGAATATATCTACAGGGAGATCCAGAAATGCCCGACATTCAAGATGTCAACGGATTGGTCAAGTTGAAGATTTTGCCTAGCAGAAATGTGTTTCATCCAGTGCTGCCATTTCGCTCAAATAAGAAGTTGTTGTTTCCACTTTGTGCTGCCTGTGCCACAGCATTAAATCAAGATTCTGAATGTACACATTCCGACAGTGAACGAAGTCTAACGGGAACATGGGTGTCCTATGAAATTCAAAAAGCCATTGAACTTGGGTATCAAGTCATTGAAATTTACGAAATTTGGGATTACGACATCACCGTATATGATCCAGAAACCAAGACTGGCGGATTATTCAGCGAATACATTAACACATTTTTGAAATCTAAGCTGGAAGCTTCTGGTTGGCCTGCCAATTGCGTCACCGAAGAAGAAAAGCAGCAGTATATCCAAGTGGTACAACAACGGGAAGGCATAACTTTGGATGCAGCAAATATAATGACAAATTCAGCACGTCGTAGTCTTGCAAAGCTCTGTTTGAATGCCTTCTGGGGACGACTCGCTATAAGAGACAATTTCAGCCAAACGACCATCATTAACGACCCCAAAGAACTGTATCAGAAATTAACTGCTCCAGATATAAAAGTCAACCAAATTTTACCTGTTAACGATTCGATGTTATACCTTTATTGGCAGTATGAAGATGATGTTCCAGTACAAAATCACAATGCTAATGTTGTCCTTGGAGCATTTACAACGTGTCAAGCTCGTCTGGAACTCTACAAATATTTAGAACTGCTGCAAGAAAGAGTACTATATTTCGATACAGATTCCGTGATATTCACGCAGCGACCATCACAGCCCACAATAGAACCAGAAGTATTTCTTGGTTCAATGTCAAATGAACTTGAATCAATTGGACCAAAAGCATACATTAAAAAATTCGTGTCTGGTGGCCCAAAACAGTACGCCTTGGAAATCTACGACCCCGACACGAAATCAACCAGTTATGTATGCAAAATTCGTGGGTTTACACTCAATTATACTGCAAGTCAAAAGTTAAATTTTAATAGTCTGGAGCAAATGATCATAAATCAATCGAGTGAAAAAATCTCCATTAGCACGCCGCACAAAATTTACAGAACCCACGATCATCATCTTGTCACAAAACCTGAAGAAAAGAAGTACAGTTTCAACTATAAAAAACGCCGATTAATACCAGACACATACGAGACATTGCCCTATGGGTATAAAAAAGCCAGAACAGAATAACAGACATATTTTCCCCTAATCCCACCAACATCACTTCCCAAAGACGGGGCAAAGAATCAACGCAACACGGGACATGCTTCAACGAGGCCACAGCGGAAACAAAACTCAGATGACATCACCTTGCAGAAACCCGTGGAGAAAAAAAAAGAATTCAGGTACGTCACATTTGCGTTTCTTTTCTCACCTCACTCTCTCTTGATCAGTTAGTTCGATGTTAATAATCTGTTTTTCTTCTTTCACAGGAAACAAAATAAATATTACCATGTATATTCATATGTTTTATTTTCTCTTTACAGAATTTGTACCCGTCACGGACACGTCTTCCTTTGAAGAAAAAAAGAAATTCTGTATTCTATTTCACATGCTAAAAATAAATGTACAAAAACATGATTCTGTGTTTTTATTTCACATCCTAAAGTCAAATTCTTTTTCCTGTACTGCGATTTCAATTTCTTTTTTCTGAATCAGTTTACCGGTAAAATAAATCAATGTTTTGCGGGAAAAAAAAATCAAACTAAATTTTTGTTTCAGAAAATTTTTTTGTGTACGAAAAAAAAACATGATTCAGAAAATTTTTGTGTACGAAAAAAAAATGTTTTCAGAAAAATTTTTTTGTGTACGAAAACAAAATTCTGTTTCAGAAAATTTTTTGTGTGTACAAGACAAAAACTGTTTCAGAAAAATTTTTATGTACAAACAAAATTCTGTTTCAGAAAAAATTTTTATGTACAAACAAAATTCTGTTTTCGTCACGAAACTGCTCCGACTAAAAGAATCGATTCATTCTGATAGTGTTGGCAACACTGGAAAAATTTCGGTAAGTATCGCTCAGGCACTGAGTTACAGCGAACACAACTAGATTCGAACCAACAACCTTAAATGTCTGATTCATCTCTAAATACAGCCAACTAAACAATAAGATTATGTGTATACGTCAATGCTTTGCACTGAGTCAGCAATGTTTTCTTCAAGGTCAAAGTTGCACACGAAGTAAAAAAGATGACAACACAGATCTTCTATCTTTCTATATGAAACATAAACCTAGTATAAACTGCTCGCACTGAAATGTGTAATGTAACATAATCTGCTCGTCTTCTTTTCATACGCGAAACTGTTCGCACTGAATGGAGTACGGCGGCTCAGCGCTTCAATCCACAACGAAGTAAGTTCATGTTTCCTCCTATCATTTTTTCATCATCGTTTCAAGGGGACGTTAAACTCAACATTTCTTAAACTAACACACAAAAAAATCGAACTCGGGACCATGACATAGTAATCAACAAACTGATGTGTGAAATCTCTGCTTCAATCCGCAAGCAAGTAAGTTTATGATGTTTTCTCATTTCTCATCATCGTTTCAAGTGGGACGTTAAATTTTTCTAACACTAGCACCAAGAATCAAACTCGGGACCATTGCATAGTAATCAACACACTTGTACGATGGCTCAGCGCTTGTCTCTACTGTATGAGGTCCCTGCTTCAATCCTCAGTCAAGTAAGTTCATGTTTCGTCCTATCATCTCTCACCGTTTTCGCGGGAACGTTAAATTCAACATTTCCAAGAATCAAACTCGGGACGATTCCAAGGTATCCATGTTCACTCCTAAAGCGGAACAAAATGCCCCCTAAAAGGGAACGAGGTGGACCACCCAAATTTTGTAGTAATATATATTAGGGTCCAGTACTATGATACCAAATGTTTAAATTTGGCAATTTTCTAAAACTTAAGGGGCGGGCCAAGGTACCATTCCCGGGGGTGCACATATGTACTTATGTTTCATAATAGGGAATGGACTCCTATACATGGCCATATAACCATATAAGGTAATAGGATCTCATCTAAGGAAATGAATTAGGTCAAAACCCAAACACGTGATACAACGTATTGCTTACGTTTATATTTTGGCAATTTTGTACCCCTAAAAGGGAACGAGATAGACCACCGAAATTTATAGTGATCTATATTAGGGTTCTATACTATTATACCAAATGTTTAAATTGGGCAATTTCCAAAATTTAAGGGGTGGGCCAAGGCACTCCTGCCAAATTTTTAAAGGGGTGCACAAATGTACCTATGTCTTACAATAGGAAATAAACACCTGTATACACCCATATAACTATATAAGGTAATAGGACCTCATCCAAGGGAATAAAATGAGCCAAAAACCAAACATGTGGTTGTACTAAAATTTGGCAATTTTGTACCCCTAAAAGGGAACGAAGTGGACCACCCAAATTTATAGTAATACATACTAGGGTTCTATACTATTATACCAAAATGTTTAAATTGGACAATTTCCAAAATTTAAGGGATGGGCCAAGGCACTCCTGCCAAATTTTAAAGGGGTGCACAAATGTACCTATGTCTTACAATAGGAAATAAACACCTGTATACACCCATATAACTATATAAGGTAATAGGACCTCATCCAAGGGAATAAAATGAGCCAAAAAAACCAAACATGTGGTTGTACTAAAATTTGGCAATTTTGTACCCCTAAAAGGGAACGAAGTGGACCACCCAAATTTATAGTAATACATACTAGGGTTCTATACTATTGTACCAAAATGTTTAAATTGGGCAATTTCCAAAATTGAAGGGGGTGGGCCAAGGTACACCTCCCAAAAATTTAAAGGGGTGCACCAATATACCCATGTCTTATGAAAGGTAATGAACCCCTGTATATGCCCATATAACCATATAGGGTAATAATACTTCATCAAAGGGGATAAATTAGGTCAAAAACCTCCGAAATTTAAATTTTTGGCAATTTTTTACCCATGAAAGGAAACGACATAGACCCCCAATACTAATAGAGGTACATACTATGGTCCTAGGCTACCATACCAAATTTTTAGATTTGGCAATTTCCAAAAATTTAAGGGGGTGGTCCTATGTACCCCTGCCAAAATCTAGAGGGGGTGGTCCTAAGTACCCCTAGATCATTGACAAGGGCCAGGGACCATGGGTCCTGGGGGGTGGTCCTATGTACCCCTGCCAAATTTTAGGGGTGGGCCATGGTACCCCTAGGTCATTGACCCCGGGCCAGGGACCATGGGTCCTGGGGCAGGGACCCAGGGGCCAAAAAGTTCGGCAAAGTGACGCGATTACTACTGCTAGTATATAGGCAGATTTTGCTTAGTTTTGAACTTTACTAGTTTTATGAATAGATTTTGCATATTTAGTGAGGAAATGTAGTTAGAATTTAAACTTTGTTCATATATCGTACTATATTTACATAGTATATTCGTATAATTTTAATTATTATTCTGGAAAACAAATATTTAGAAATGAATAAGTAATGTTGATGTGGAAAACAAATTAAAAAAAGTTTTGTTTTCGTGATTTAACAAGTTTATCTATTGCTCAACGACTCACACAAAGGAGAGAATACCTAACTTAGTCTCGTTTTGTCCTAAATGATTCATACAGGTGGAAAAATTTAGATTAATTCACTTTATTAGAGTTTTATTCATTCTAATATGAGAAAAGTGTTAGTTAAAGCTTTCGCTACACAGTTCATTTGAATAGAGTGATCATAATTAGCGAATTATTTTGTTGTTTAACCGATTATTTTTATGTTCAAAAATTTGTAAGGAGAGAAAGTATCGTTTCGAGTCAACACTTGTCAAGAAACTCACATAATAATAGTAATATGTAATGAAATTTAGATTGAATTTGAGAATTGAAAATTTGAAAAAAAAAAGGAAAGAAATAATGGAAAGAAATTGCTTTGTTGCACAATTTACTAGTAATTAATAGATCCCATTGCTTATAGTATGTTGAGGAAATCAGGTTTAAATCTGTTAGTCACGTTGATATTGATAATGCTCGGCGAGCGAACAAAATGATTGTGTGCAAAGTATTTTGAGCTGTATACGTTTGAATTCAACTGAATGGCAATTGAGCAGTACGAATGAATTAGGGCTATATTTAAGATGCCAAAGGCTGTACAGAGCGGCATTCTTATATGAGTTTATTGTTATGCTATATGCGTATTTTGGCGTGATGTCAAAGGCCCTTAAAGGGCGACTCACGTTCGGAGATGGATACTCCTTATTATTTCCCGAATACCTAACTCGTTCCTAGATGAGTAGGGAATGTCTTTTCTAAGTGCTTAATGTTTTAGAGGTGGATTATAAATCCCTCTTATTATGTGATATGTGTTTGCGATTAATGCCCGTAAAATGGAATTGTAGTTTGCCTTTGCCAGTAAGATGCTTGTTGAAAATGAGATTAGGAAGTGACTATATCAGCCAAAAGACGTGCGTTCGCCAATGTTATACAAGTTCCGTGCACTAGTGTTGATACCCGCATACTTTTTGCAATAAATAAATAAGTAAAATAAAAGTTTACGTTTGCTGTGAGTAAAGTTGATAATTAAAGAAAAAAAAGTGAGTTGACATGTGAATCCAAATTTATTTGAAACAATTTGATGAATCTCTTGTTTGTTGGTTGAGCAATACGATTATTGAGACTTGATAGTATATTTGATTTTGCATTCTTTTAGTACTTTTGATTTTTAGTAAATTGAGAATATAGTATTTTGAATAACTAGTATGTGATTTATGTCATAATTATTTTACGAATTTTTGTTTTGAAAATTCTTTTGGATTATTAATATTTTGCATTTATGAATATATATTAGTTGATATAATCGTTCTAATGTTACATTAAATGTTTATATTTGATAATCGAATAATAATAATAATAATAAGAAAAGTTAAGTATTAATTAAGTTTGTTGTAAAAAGGTGCATATATACCCACACCACACTACACGAACTACATATTAGGAATTCCGATATTGACGTTCGTTACGTTGTCAGGCTACACTTCCGAAATCGGTATACACATTTTACTATTGTCTAGTAGTTAAGTATTTTCTGTGTCAATGTTCATTTGTACATTTATTTGGCTTTGCATGCTTGAATATATTATGTGTTTAGTGAAAAATAATTGAAAGGTAAATTAAAGTACATTGAATTATAGTGAGAAACCAATATTTGAAGAAATAAATAAACAAATAAAAGGAACTATAAACTGGAAATATAAATAAATTAACAATGAACAATTTACTAATGGTGGCATAAAGGTGGCTTTGTTTAAACAAAAGGTGGCTTAATTAAAACTTAAAGGTAGCTTTAAAGAATATAATAGGTGGCTTTAACAAACGTGGCTTGTTGTCATACAGGGTGAACAACAGTTACAAAGTGAAGTGTAATATATACAGTGCAGTCCCAATACACCGAATTTTTGTAGTGAGTCCCCAACGATCTTCGATTCCTATACAGAGTGTTCCACAATATAGTAATTTTCCAGCAACACTTCACTGGACTAGTGAAATATATTACATACAGTGCAGTTCCAATATACCGAATCTTTATGGTGAATTCCCAGTGACAGTTGATTCATATACAGGACGTTCCACAATATAATGACCCTCAAGTGACATTTTAGTATGGACTATTAACCCTTCAACGGCCAGGGTTCTCTTCACAAATTGGATCAATTTGTTTGGTCACCGTTCAGGCCCCAATAGGATGTCACCGGCCTAAGGCTGATTTTTTCAAAATTTAAAAGAGATATTGGAAGAACAGACTTAATCTAAACTTTATTAACCAAGCCTCGTATATTTCCAATGTTCTAGAAACTATTCTCTCATCGCTTTGGCATGTTTCCTCGTCTGTGTTAGTAAGCCTCCGTCAGTTTTTGTAACCAAATATGGACATACGTTGCAAAGACAATGGTTTCCTTTGTGAACGGTCTCTGAGTCCGGAAAAACGGGAATGTTGCAATAACACCTTCGTCCTGTTACCGTTCATCTCTGATTTGTTAATTCAAAGCATCCTCATCTCTTCAGCCAAAGAGCTTGGACTCAACATTAAACGGCATAAACGGGAAAATCCCGTCTCAGGCATTCATACGAAGAAGCTGACTAGGAAAAGCTTCAGTGCTCCGGCACCCTTGGAAGGACCATCTCCACGTCACTGTTTACTCTTGCGCTCGTCGTACTTTATCGAAAGCAGCGTTCATGCTGCCTACAATTATAGCACTACTATATGGTTACGCGCATATAAACATTCTTTTAATATATCGAGTGTCAAATCAGAATTGCTGAAGTCTTGTATATGTGAAAAGGGATAATTCATATTTTCTCGTAGTAATCTTTACATAAGTGAACTCATGTGATAAAGTGTCGTTGACGATCTCATGGACAAGGAATTATAATCGTGATACCAGTTTGGGATATTCATCGAGGAAGCAGCAGTCGGGACTCATACCCAAGACATCGATGGAGTGATATACAGGCTAGCCGAAGAAATACGTGAGTTGTTTTAGTTAAGCCACGCCACCTCAATACTGATAATAAAAAAAAAAAACTGTTAAACATAGGTACATTCTGAGCTCAAATGCATGCAATGTTTATGCTTATTCAGTAATATTATATTTTTTCCATTCAAATGCGATTTAATTATTTGTTGTAAAATTAATATCTAACTCCATCATATTCGTAACCTAACAAATCTATTTACATTGTCTGCATTTTCATCTGTTGTGTTTCCAGCCACTGCATAACGAAATTGTAGGCATGGGCAGTGATCATAGTCGTCGTAAAGTAGCTGGAAAATAAAAGGAGAAAAGGGCGAAATATGAGATTGAAAGATTAATCCGAACCACGACGTAAATATTGATCACAATTGTAAATTTGAAACTGGAAGGGTAACTCTAAATTTAAGCCTCGAAATGTGTCGTACAACTAAACCGGTGCTAAGAGGGTACCCCCTGCTCTAGATTAATTAGTCAAATGTGATTAACATCGTCAACTACTACGTCCTAATCAGAGGCTCAGAATACACTTGGGATAACCATCCTTTAGTCAAACTCGTAGTAGGGCTTTAATCAGACTTCAAAACGACTCTGCATAATGTCCATAATGTTTGAAAATAAAGTATGATTAATTTATTTGGCTACAATGTTTAATTTTTAAAATCTGTTTGGCAACACTGGCATCTCAGTAGATGTGGAGGTTTGCGTGGTATGTGTTGTGAACATCAGCTGTTGTCAGATTGTAGGTGAAAAAACATGTGTGAAAGTGGAGGCTTAAGACATTATTTCAACACAAAGAAAATGGGTAGGTTGGCTAATTCATTTAAAATATTCATACTTGCAATTTTAGTGTTAAAGCTAATTACCGGCTTTCAGGTAAAAGAAATCCTTGATTAGGGCCTACACTAATACTTCATAAAACTCCATCTGGGAAAGCTAAACATACGCTTTAGTAAAAAATTGTATTTTGTGTACTGAATGTATAATTTTGTTTATTATTAAGGAGAGACTATGTTTTCTTAATGTTAGTCTACATAACTTATGATAGTTTATCCTATCTTGAGAGTACACGTGTAATAAATTCATTGATGTAAGTGTTGCCAGATAAGGGTACTATCGTAGTAATCTTTACAAAAATAAAGCTCAGATATTCGCAGCGGTAAGCATTATGTTAATATTAAATAATGTGTAAAAAAGGCGGCAAAGTTTTACATTAGCCATTCGATTCAATGAATCGATTCGTAAATAACGGTTCCATGGAACAGTTCGTTAGATATCGCCAGGAAGCAGTTCCCCAGGTATCGAATTGGTTAGAAAGCATGCCCGTGCGGTCATTTATTCCGAAGTTGGTCGTCCGATAGTTTTCTACCAAAATCTCAATAAAATGTATTAAAATTTATAATTTTGAATTTCTGTTCTTAACAGACTTTAGGTTTCCTTTCGTTACATCGCGAGGTGGGGGAAAAGTTAGGTTAGGATCTAGAACAGAGTTACCCTTGGACTTACTACCTTCCATGTTAATAATATAAATGCTCATTTCTTTTCCACAATGCAATTATTCCGTTACCTTGCGCGAAGTAGTTCCCTTCGCTCGCCGAATAGTCCCATGTTTATAACTGCTTATATATAACAAATAGATTTCTCGTGATCTTTACGTATTATCAAGCACACAAACGATCATTTATAAATTTTCTTGGAAGCGGACGTCAACTTCGGAACTTAACGCACAGTTCCCAATGTAATAATTCTACAATTATTTACAGCATTGCATGTTTCAAATGTTCATAGATTTAGAACTTCCGGGAAGGTTCTAGATTACTGGTCCCCCATGTAGATTAGTAGCTGGGTAGGTTTCTGGGTAGAGTACGTACCTGTTCCACTAAAGTTTATACATTTAACTTATACAGTACTGGCGAGCGAGCGTTAGCGAGTGATGGCGGGTTAGAGCCCCGCAGTGCACGTTGTTTTCTGTCCTTATTACTGCTCAATGGGAAGGGGGACCAGTAATCTAGAACCTTGCCGAACTTCCTATGGCAACGGTTCTAAATTTGTCATAGCTTAAAATGTGCTATGTATAAAATAACAGGAAAAACTACAGCAATAACCACATTTTTCGACTGCTAAAGAGGAAACCAAACAAACTATACGCATGAAGGGGGGGCAAGCCACCTAACCCCCCAACAAGAACTACAATAAAAAAACTGAAAACTAACGTACAGTACAAACTGCTTAAATGTATATATTTGAAAGGAAACAAGCCTTGATCCGAGACAACTATCGACGGCGAAAGTGCGAAAACTCGTAACTCATCAAAACCAAACTTTTCAGGAGAGCAATAAAACCGTTCTGCTTTTACATTATCTTATATGGGATAAGAGGTTTTAAGGGTTAGTTTTTCACTTTTTTTTAATTGGGTTTTCGTTTACAGGCTTTTCCACACGTAGATTCAGATTTGGGGAATTGAATGCAACCAAAATCTGAAATTCCATAAAAAATGGAGATACGAAGTTTCGCACTTTCGCCATCGAATGTTAAAACCAAGGGAAAAAGTGATTATAAAATACATATACTTGATATTTTAAATTGGTGAATGTAATTCTACAGCTTATGTCATGAGTAAAAATATTTTTCTCCAATGCTTTCACAGTACAAAATTTCCTGTTCCATAAATAATACCCGAACTGAAGCAGCATTCCTTCTGAACCATGTGTGGAACTCAAACTTCTTATCAAATGGCACTAAACATTTTCACGGTACGTGACGTTTGGGTGCGAGTTAAATTAAAAAGTAATTATGTTAGGCGCTGAGTACTAAGTTCGAATCAAGATATCACAAGGTGTCTACTGTAGTGGAAGTCCTTGAATTATACTGGATTTTGTTTTACATACTAGAAATACTGGAATTTCGAAATTCTAAAAACTGAATTAACAATTAAATTTTGTGAATTTAAGTTTCAACCAAAGTTGAGTATGCTTTTTATTTGATAACTTTTCAAGCCAGAAGTAAGTAGACCAGACTAGATAATGATTGATTGCATTACATACATAGTGAGCCTCTTCCATTAAAAAACTTAATGCAGGCCTTCTACTGTAGTTATGCAATAAGTTTGAATGTCAAACACATTTCTAGTGGCTGAATGACCAATATATGTACACTTAACTATTATTTTTCACTTTGAAATCGTTCTTTTTTTTCCTTTCGCCACTTTCTTTAATGCAGATTAAATGCTTACAATGGGACGAAATAAAATGTGTTAAGTTTTGATTTTTATATTGGAATGTTAATAATAAAAAAAAAAAAAGGATACCAGAAATACGGCATATTGTAGTTCCTAAACTCAATGTCTTAGACACCCTGTATGCGAAATATCTTTCCCTCAACTCGATTAGGATTTAAAATTTTTAGGTTTCTGGGGTCTCGGCATCTAAGGCCATTTAGCCCGTCGCGTTTGAGGGAGCACACTATCCGGGGAAAGGGAAGGAAGGAAGCGGCATGGACCTATAAATTAGGTACCACCCCAGCATTTGCCTGGTGTGAATGAGGAAAACCCAGGAAAACCTCATTCAAGGTGGCTGGCCTGAAAGAGCGTGTTACACTTTTTCGACAGAGTGTCCCCACCGGGAATCGAACGCGAGACCGCTCGCACCGAAGGCGAGTGTGTTAGTGACTACGCTACGCGGGGCCACTTCCCTCAACTCGAGTGCGCGGGAATCTTTTACTGGTAGTTCTTTATTGGACTTAAGGAAGAGAAGGGTTTGGAATACGAAAGATTAACTTTTTTTTAAAACATACAAAAATTAAATCAATATGTTTTAATTAACATTAAGAAAATTATTAACACTTCGTCTGATTTCTTCATTTCCTAGCTTTCTTATATAATACAAAAATTAAATCAACATTAGATCAGAAGTACAAGAATCGTGAACAAGCGAAAACTCAATCCATGACTAGGTTAGGCAAGAAATGCCACAAACATTAAACTATTTAATTTAGATGAATAAATAAGAGAGAGAGAAAATTTGCAGATAAATGAGGCGCGATAGATAGAAGTGTAGGAAATGTATATATATATATATATGGGTGATTCCACGAAAAAGGGAAATTTTCTGTCACGGGCATTTCTTCAAACTACTACTAGAAAGAATCACCTCATTTTTATTTTGTTTGGTAGTAACCGTCACAAAGTAGGTATGCCATGTATAACAGCTTGCAAATATAACACGAAACATACGTAAAAAAATTAATTATTACCCAATTTCTCAACACCGTGGGCTGTCACAGACTACAGTTGACTGATTTTAATCAATAAATTACAACTGAAGTCGCAAATCAAACATCATTTAATGGTAATTAAATGGAAGAGAACACTTCAATGTTTCGGTTTTGTGGAAAGTAAATCTTTATAACGATTATTTTGGAAAGCTTGACTATGCTTCGTTTCTGTCACCTCTATTTCGTCTCAACTCCATGGCAATAGAAAAAATTATCATTGCTCTCAACAGATAGCATGGTCGTCCACATTGGCAACACCCACAAGAAGACAAGGCAGACATGTTTGACTGAAGAACAGAAAAAGTTGTGTGCATGTGTTAAAAACTATAGGAAAAATATTTTTGTGTGTGGAAAGCAGGTGCGTATATTAATTGATTCTCAACACCATGGTATTTATTACTGAATGTATTTGTATGGTATATACCTTCTTTCCCTTGAGGAACCTACGCCTTAACGTAGAAAATTCGTACACAATTATTCACATGTACTGGTTAAAAAGTGGGCCGGTAAAAATAAATTATATTCGATTTTCTCAACTCCATGTCCATCTGAAAACTAAGGAATCCACGGTGTTGAGACAAGTCACGGAGTTGATAATCCTGTAGTGTTTGTTATGCTCATGCTCTTCCAAATATTTGTTCTTTCAATATATTGATAGAAATAAAGCTCGTTTATGGTCTAGTGACTGGTATGCTCGCCTTTCGTGCGTGGTTCTGGGTTTGTTTCCCGGTGGAAGCTCAAAAATTAATGGTGTTTACTTCGCACAGTAAGACAATTAAAAAACTCATTTGAGTAGAGATGTACTGAAACCTGATTGCGCAGACCATCGCAACGGTCGTAGGAGCCGACACGCTGACCAGGTGTCATTCACACTCAAAGACCGGCTGGAGGGTCCTAGCCCATTTAAGGAGTGTTTCGCGGACATTCAGATTTGGGGCTGTCAGGTAGCCGGAGGTAAAACTTCAGTCAAGTCAAGATGGATGGTATCTGTTTTTAACCTATTGACGTCTGAATCTTATGATCAACTAATTGTTTTTTTTTTCAGAGATTGTCGAAGAGTCTGAGGGCAATATGCGGACAGTCAATTTTATGACGCGGATCGGGAGGAATTTCTCCTGGCCTACTAAACCTGACGTTTAAAAAGCGTTGGCAGTTGTCATTCTGTGTAGACTAGAACAGCCCTTCCCTGTTTCCTCAAGACATTTCCTTCAATGGAGTGGAAAATGAAGGCTACTTAACAAAGCACATCGAATTATCCAAAGAAAACAGAAATGATGAGTGCCTTACACGGTCATTTAGTGTGTATTGTACAGGGCGTTTCAAACAATACCGACAACGTTTGGGAGGTGATTCCTAACACCAAGATAAGATAAAAAGTATAGACCAATCTGGGTGCACAAATGCTTCCTTTCGCAGTTATAGGCTGCCGAAAACATGAAAAAAAAAAAAAAAATAACTTTGAAGGTGAAGGTCCATAGCATAAAACTATGGGACTTACCGTAGTCGGGTCAGACTTCACTTAGGAATTAGTATGTGCGCTATCCAAATATCCATGTTTCAGAATCTTGCGGTACTTCCACAACAACTGTTATAGAAGTAGTTGGTGAGTGCTTCAGATTATACGCCCGTAACCAAACTCCCTCTATAAAAATTGCTTCGTGAGTACCTCAGGATTCTGAAACATATTTTTGGATAGTGCACATATTAGTTCCTAAGTGAAGTCGTGACCCGACTACGGCAGATCTCATAGTTTTGGAGCTATGGACCATTAAAGTTCATTTTTTTCATGTTTTCGGCAGCCTATAACTCCGAAAGGAAGCATTTGTGCACCCAGTTGTCTATACTTTTCGTCTTATCTTGGTGTCAGAAATCAGCTCCCAAACGATGTGTGTATTGTTTTGAAACACCTTGTATATATACCAAATATACGGTACAAATACACTTACCAAATGTTGAAAAAGTATTGCACTTTCGACGTGTGGACTTGATCACACAGAGAAGACAAACGGTTTACATAAGCTCAGAAAATAAATGAAGTAGACAATAGACAGGTTTAGTGACTACTTCGTCTGTTTCGTAAGCTTATGTAAAAAGTTTGTCCTCTCCATATGATAGTCAACATATTGAAAGCGCAATAATTTTTCAATATTCGATAAGTGTATGTGTATTTCTTTTTTTCTTATTTACGTCACATATTCATATATATATATATATACACTCAATTTTGGAACCTTCATTAGATATATTTTCATATGCTTGCAGTATTTTCTGGAGTATTTTTGTATAACAAATTACGTGTCATCTAGTTTGTTAGAATTTTATTCAACATAAGGAGAATAATTCTAACTTACAAAAACTATTGGAAAATTATTTCAATTTTTATGTAAATTATAAGCTTAATCACTTATAAACCAAAACTTATCACCCAGATGTATCTCGTTTCTCAACTCCACAGCAATTTTCAACTCCGTGTTAACTAATCTCAACTCCGTGGCCTATGGTCTCAACTCCGTGGGTGCTGAAAAGTTTATTATTTTTTATTTACTACACCAATAACGATTCAGCTCTGCTGAACACCTAATTAACATGTACTTAGTAGTAGTAAGTGTATGTGGTATTTTTATCGAAATAGGCGACCATCAATGGAACAAAAATTTTCCAAGTGAAAATTTCCCTTTTTCGTGGAATCACCCATATATATATATATATATATATCTTGATTCGCGCTTAGTTTTCAGTGCCTAGCTTACTTTATATGTCGTAAATTGTGATTTTTACAATGTACCACGCGCCCAAACGTCTGGCGCCTAAACAGCTTTGCGCCCAAACAGCAGCGCCGAAACGTCCGCGCCCAAATGGTGGCGCCCAAACGTCCTGTCCCACATTTTCAGTACTTTGTGTATATGCCCCAGTAGCAGGATCGACGAAATTACAGGAATGGTTCAGAGTTGAATACTTCCATTGACCACTATTTAAGGACTAGTAACCTTTCCAATATAGTTTGTATAATGATTGAGTTGACGTTAACTTGTCTTGAAACTATGTCTAATAAGTTCTTTGGATTTCTTTGATTATCTGAACAATCACTCACGTATATAACAATGGTTTCTCTACACATAACCAACAATCCAAACATGGTTTTTTAACCTCCCTACATTATGCTTGCATGGAACAAAAAGTGCTTCATCAACAATAATACCAGCACCACCAGTAAAATCTGCGGAGTGCCTAACCACAGCCTCTAAACAAACTTTTCGGCAAAAATTTAAGCAATCACATAGAGTTCTCGTGCTTAATGTAGTACAGTTATGAATGAACACTCATGTATAATGTTTTCATATTTTTGCCAGAGACGAACATAAAAGAATTTCACGTACCTGCAATCTAGGTTTATTAATGAAACTCTCACTTTAACGGATTTTCGTTTAAGTATGATAAACATTTATGATTATAGCATTCCTAGATCACTTTTAGCTGATCGACTAGTACTGTACATAATAACGTACTCTTTTTCACATATACTACAATTTCTGTTGAGCTGTAATAAACGGACACTAAAACAGAATCTTTATGTGTTAATATCACTGTCACAGACTAATATTGATAAGCGATATAATTGAAATGTCTGATTTATTCTTTATCAAAAGGAACGTCTACACCATTAGACATGTACCACCGTAACACAGTAGAAACCAACATGAGCAATGCACCCGTGAAAAAAAAAAAAAAAAAACTTAAAGAACTAGAGAACTGTGACGGAACATGGTGTCAAATGATATCCATAACAAAACAATTAAAAAGAAACAAAAATTAACAGCATGACACCACGTCCCATACGACTCGATACCACTAATGGAGTAGTGGAACAGGTACGTACTCAAAACCGTAACCTAAAGAACAAATCACTGAACCCATAAAATGACCAAAGTAAAATCTTGGCAGAAAGGCAATGCAGATTGAGCAGCTAAAAGTATGATGTTTTTTAAAGTTAGACTACAAAGTAGCCCATCAAATTAAAAGAACACATTTTTTTGGGAAGGTTCTAGAACACAGATCCCCCCAAATAGATTAATAGCTAGGTTGGTTCTTTTCTGTACCCAAGTTAAGTATTTAATTCACATAGTATTGCCGAGCGAGCGTTAGTGAGTGAAGGCGGGTTAGAGCCCCGCAGGGCACGTTGTTTTCTGTCTTTGTTACAGCTAAGTGGGAAGGGGAACCTCTGTTCTAGAACCGTGCCCATTTTTTTTTGTTTCAAATGATTCCCTGAGATGTCCTGAACCGTTATTGGCCTGTCGCATGCTCAAACTATTGCTACAGATTGATATTATGCGTGCAAACTGATATTTCCGATGCTGTTAAGCGAGTATTTATTTTCAGGCTTCACAGAATTGTATTATGCAGTAAGATCTTCCCATGTTTTGTTTTTAAACATCAGTGTAAATTTTTCAGTTGGTACTAAAATAGAAAAAAATGTTGCTATTATGTTCTGTAGTTTTATTTTTATATATTTGAGTTGTTAGAAAGAACATTAACTGAAGGAAAAAAAAAAAAAAAAACTTTATCTTAACCTGATCCTGTGTTTTGTGTACTCCCGCTGTCGACTTATAAAATAAAATATACATGATTGACTGTTTCGTGTATATAATAATATTCTTGTTGTAATAAACACTAAAACTTGTCTTTATTGCAGGTTCTTACATGGAGTTGATGCTAGTTTTGATTTCGCTTCTGCCTTGCATGGCACAAGATGGCATGAGGCCGCCACCTGGCGTACCTCCACAACAATACATGCAACAGGTAAGTTCAGTTTTAATTTATTTTAAGTGCCAGTAAAAGTCATAAGTGGTGCCGTGGAGAGAAATTCTTAATATTCGCATTGTTATTAACATATAAATTATTATTATTATTATTATTATTCTAGTAGGGTACTGAAGTTGTGGAATTGGCCAGGTTTATGAGACAACTATGGAGTAGTTTGAAGAAAGAAGTAGGTAAATCCGGACTAAAAAGAAGTGGTACCCTGCTTATTCTTTACCTAATTAATGTGTAACATCTGACTAATAGTAGCACTTCATAGATTGTAGCACCCGGCGTTAATTTTGATCTGTGCCAGTATAATCTTCAACATCTTTAATCTCGAAATGGATATAATTTCGAGCAATTTTAACCACACTTGGTACACACATTTACAGTCTGGAGAACAATACTGTGTGGATAAGATCCCCCAGGCACATTTAGGGGGAGAAAGGGAGGGAGGGAGTAGTGGACCTTGGTTTATGACTCACTCGTCAGTGATTGGTGGATTCTGTAACACGTATTAAGGTATCTAAAGTAAAGGTAACTCTTTACTTTGGACAAGACAGTGAAATCGTGTCACTCTTAGTATTATTCACAGGTTGTCACATTTTTCTTTTCCTTCCTGATGTTAATTCACATGGATCTAGTTTTTATATTTTCTCTGTAGATGTCGATCCTGTTCCTAATTGACATGGATGTTGTTTATTTTTTTCCTAGATGTCGTTACTGTTTTTTATGTCAGTTGTTAGTTCGGTTGTGAATGTGCTGTTTGGTGATATATGCTGTTCGGCTGCTGTAGTCGTATGTTGAAGGGGGCAAGTTGGATGCCCGCAGCAAATGAATTATGAATTGTTGTTAGTGAACGTTTTATGGAATTTAACCCTTTCACTACCAATTTTTTTTTTCGGAGTGAGAAAATACTAATATACCGTAACTTTAAGTTGTTTTCAAACGTGTGTATATATATATATATATATATATATATATATATATATATATGTATACGTGGGACCTATATGTCGTAGTGGTAGTGACATGAATGATCATCTTGTATTTTCAATTATGATACGTATATTGTCAGAAAAAACAGTTAGGTCTAATTTGTGATTACAAATATTTTACATTTCATCCTTTTCCAAATGACAGTACATGCAACAACTGCTTTATCACTAGTACCTTGTTCTTCACTTTCATCTGTTCCATTATCACCACGTTCACTTCCACAACTGTCTATTTGATAACTTTCATAAGAATTCTGTAAACCATTAGCAGCCTTCTCTTTACCAGTGGAACATCGATTCATAGCAAATAATATGCGGTAAAATACCACGGGTCTTCTGAGAATGTATCGTGGGACACATATCTCCCGGTGGTATTAAAATGGTTAATCATGTTAATTCATCATTTTCGAATAAGTATGTTATTAATTGTGATGTCAATTTTTATTGTTTTACAGTTCTGTGGTTTGCTTGAGTTTGAAAAGACATGTCAGAGTTGTTCACGGCCTTTGACTTTATAGCCAAGGTTTCGTGAGAGTAATCGTTTGATCATGTATGTGGTTTGCTATAGTAGGAAGTGTTTGCGGTACATGAAGTTTACTTCTATTAGTAAAGGTACTTTTTGTTTGCTAACGTGAATTTAAGTATTGGCCAGGTATTTTTATTGTTGTATTTTTTGATTGTTTGCGGTGTGACCAGTTTGATTCATGAACATTCTTTGTTGGGTGGTACTAGTGTGTGCGATTGGTTATCGTTTTGTCGTAAAGGTAGTTTAGAAATTTCGGTGGAAGAATCTAGTGTTTTGATTGATGGATTGAATCTTCATGTTGAAATTCATGCTGTATGTTGTATCATTAGAGATGAGTTTAATTTTTATTTATTTATTTATTTTTTTTTTATTTTGTAGAAGTGCCTTTTTTTCTTTAGGTTAGTGTAGTTTAGTTTAGTTTCTGTGTATTTTTAATTCGTGATACTGTTCTTTCGGGAAGGTTCTAGAATACTGGCTTCTCATATAGATTAGTAGCTAGGTTGTTTCCTTTCTTTAGTAAATTTTAATATTTAAGTCACACAGTATTGCCGAGCGAACGTTAGCGAATGAGGGCGGCTTAGAGCCCCTCAGGGCACGTTGCTTTCTGTCTTTATTAGAGTTTTATTCATCTCAGGATTTTGTTTTCCAATTGGCCAAGTTGTTCACATCACCTGTTGAGGAACTTGAACACGCTGGATATGGGAATAATGCACCTATGTTTTAGGTATATTACTTCCGTGATCGGTGTGTTCCGGTTGCGTAGGAGGTGTTGTGAGTGATGTAGTCACTGTTCAGATGAATCGGTTCCTGTCACTGCCTCGCCCAAAGTAAAGACTTGCTGAAGAAAATTTAAAATACCCAGCCCGTCGTTTTCTGGCAAGACATAACCATATAGCACACCCCCACATTTAATATCGTTTAATAAGTAGGTCGTTTTCTTGACTAATAATAAAATGATCATTACTGTACAAACATATCATTTAGATTTCCTAAAACTAATCTAAAAAATGCAAATACTAGCAAAGAAATTCTGATCCTTTTAACCTTACGGCAATGAAACGCTAATGAATTATTACTTGGAAATTTCAAATTAGGATAATGATAATGTTCCCAAAAATTTTTTCCAAATGTGTGTATATATATATATATGATTAGGGTGGTCCTTATTTATATGCGGAAAAATAAATTTAGGAATTTCCTTAGACTCACCCCCTAAAATGGTTCCATATGGGACAAAATTAAGCCAGGAGAAAAATTAGATCCATTGAATAATTTTAAATGGTGCCCCAAACGACCTAAAATTTTGAATGCGTTTACAATACATAGTATATGGGAAAAAGCTGGAATAAACTCTTGTAATTTACAAACGGCTTAAGGGAATGGAAAGATGTCTTGGATAATGGAATTAGAGGAAATGAACAACCTAATTTTGTATAGCATTATTATGGCGGCCATCTTGAATTCAGGTCAAACTTTTCAAATAGGAAGAGGGTCATGTTACATATCATTTTGAGGTAGCGTTTTCCTAGAAGCACAAATCTCGTATTATTTTCAAGCTACCAATAATCTTGTAAGAGTTATTACGTGTGAAAAACGAAATGCTTCGATGTAATGTTATTTTATTGTAGTTATGGACCAGAGATTTCTAAGAATTTTGGAAGTATTTTACATAAACTGGAAACAAACTGCTAGAGAACGTTAAATCTTTATTTCCCCATGAACTACAAATAAGTTTTTCCATCAAGATGATTCATAGACCATTATGAGGAAAAGAAAAAATATAACATGGAAGAAATTGAAATATCCCTTATTTATGTAGTACTGTAGCTTTGGGGTAAGTTTTCAATAGGTTTTCAATCTTATATACTACACAGTTCACTTTTGTCACATCTAGGAAAAGATTATGAGAATTCACTATGTGCAAAAGAAACTGTTTCTGATACTAATTTTTCGTTAAAAAAAAAAAAAAAAAAAATAATAAATAAATAAAAATAAAAATAAAATAAACGATTTTGTAATCTTCTGTTTAACTCCCCTTTCTACTGCATCGTTTATTACGGAGATGAATTTAACTATTGTCTTTCCTTGAAGATAGTCATTGTTATCTGACCATGAAATCGGATCACACTCAAGAAACCCTTTGGATATTTTAAATCTCACGAGAAAAATTGTTTGTTGTATCAAAATCACTGATTTCTCTTTTCGCAAGAATTTTTATGGTATTATCCTTGCGTCAAGCCTCTTTGCTGCTTCACGGTTTCTCCTTACAGTTTTAATTCTTTCATCCAATTTTTGTTTTTCCACTATGTTAACTTCATCATCAAAAAAACTCCAATGCTACGTATTCCTCCTTCAAGTATCAGAGACGCCGAGAAAATTTAGAAAGAGCCACTTCAGATAATTCATTATCTATTTGCCTATAACTGTACAAAGCTTTCAAAAATTGCAGGTCTTGTAATGATGAATGGGATACTTGATCACATTTAAATCAAGCTTGGACATACAGTCGTATCAGAAAAATTCATGCTCTCCGAAGACCCGTTTCTATTTGCTTCGTTAAACGAAAATGTTGGCAAAAGAGAAATATTTTTAAACAGTATTTTGTTTTTCCCATCTACCTTGCATGGTGGATTGCTCCAGGCAAACGAAAGAAAACTCTTCGAGGAGGTATGCCATCCAAGAATGTCAGTTCTAAAAATTTACTGTAATCTTCTCTGCGGTGTCCTGCTTCTACAAGTTTGATAGCAAAATTCAATACTTCATTTCTTACATCTGAAGTGTTGTTCCTTACGTCATTATCATCATCAATTCTGGAATAAAGTTAGTACAATCTATTTTAGACCAATCGTTCTGAAAATGCTTAAATAGGGAAACGTCCGGTCTAGATGCAAACGAAACACAACACTTGTCAAATACACATTTTAAAACCAATTCATAAATGTAATGTCTACAAGGAAGGTATAGAAGATCATTTTGGAGCATCTGCTCTAGCAGAATGAAAGCACCTTTCACATGACACATATTGCAGGGAATAGTGTGCAAGAAACTACCTGCACGAACTTTACCAAGTTCCATTCTTCAAGCTAATGAACTGTAGTAGAAATATGTTCGTTCTCCTCTTCATGATGACAAACTGAGAACACCAATTAGCCTCTCATGAGCATCTCCTGTAATAAATATTGATAACCCGTCGATAGTCTCTCTACCAGTCAAATTCGGCAGTAGTTTTCCGTCTCATTGCACAACTAACGCACTTGATGCACTCCGAAATTGTTTTTGTGGTCTTATGCAACTTCGCTACGGATTTTCTCTCAGCATCGATGCATATTTATTACTAGTACCTTTACATTATGGCCTAATGTTTCTGCCGTCGCTGTCAGAATATGTATTATCGTTCTATCAGTGGACTTGTATCGATCAAAAGTAGCAACCTGTCATGGAGTTTTAAAATTAGTTTTTCCCCTTTTACCTCTCTTGCAGGGTCCGGGCGCACACAGGCACATATTTACATTTTATCTTACATACTCAACTGGGTTTTCCTCTTCATTTCTTGAAATGCTTACCTCCGTGTATTTTGGTGTAAAATTCATACAAATCATTTTCAAAAGTGCATTTTTCTTTTTCGTTCCTCTTTCTAATGAAGGCGCGCATATCCCTCTTGTTCTTTTCGAGCCAAACTCATGTCTTTACATTTAGTTGTGTAAGAGTTATTACTTGTGAAAAAGAGAAATATTTTCACAGGTAATAATTCTTAGACGACTAAGGCTGTCTTTAAAATAGTGCCAGATTGGTGTTTCTGGTGAAACGCCACCTCAAAACGATATGTCACATGACACTCTTCCTATTTGAAAATTTTGATCTGAATCCAAGATGGCGGACTTCAAGATGACCGCTGTGACAATACTATACAACATTAGATGTGTTTCTTCCTCTAGTTCCATTATCCAGGGTATTTTTGCGTTCCCTTAAGCCGTTTCTAAATTACAAGATTTTATTCCAGAGTTTTCCCATATATTATGTACTGTAATCGGATTCAAAATTTTAGGTCGCTTGGGGCACCATTTAATATTATACAATGAAGTTAATTTTTCTCCTTCCTTAATTTAGTCCCATATGGAACCATTTTAGGGGGTGAGACCAAAGAAATTAGGGAATCAAAAATTAAGGACCGCCCTAATATATATATCCAATTGATAAACATAACTTTTATTATATTCAATACTGTAGAGAATACATGAATATCAATATTGAATAGCAAATACAAAAGCGAGCTTAGCAAATAACAGGTAACTTCCAAAGTACCACATTTAACTTGTTATAGCAGACTTACAAGTATCTTGGACCATTAAGCATAATAAACGTATCTCACTAAACTCTATAATAATATTCGTATATAAATAACAATAACTTTTGGTTATTATGGAATACAGTTCGTTCGCTTAGTATAATTACGATTTTTGATTAATGCGGTTTAATGACCAGTCGAAAAGTGGAGCTGATCATTCCCTCTCGACACAGTTCGCAGTCTAGTTCTTATTATCGCCACACTTGGCGCTACTAGTCTTAACAGCGTTATAAGAAGGTTGACTTTCTTTTTCCAAATTATCCTGAACTCATTACAATTCGAACGATTGTGAACGAACGTGACGATTTTGAGAGTTCACGTTGTATGACATCATGAGGTCACAGTCCCGGTCACCTCGCGGAATTCAAAATTAGGCCCCGTCCCTACGACGTTATTAACCTGACATTTTTTAAAATCAAGACTTAGTCTCTGGTCCTGGGGTACATTGAACGGTCACTTTTAAAATTTTGGTCTATCTCGTTTCCTTTTATGGGTAATTAAGTGTATAAGTTATTAATTCTCGTTAATTTCTCAATAATGAAATTGCTAATAATGTTATATCTTCCATGTGTTCGATGTTTTTGCAAATTAATATCTCTTCGGTTGATTTTCTAGGGTCAGGTACCGCAGATGCAGATGCAACAGCAGCAGGTTCCTGTACAGCAAGTTCAGATGCAGCAGGTTCCAATGCAACAAGTTCAAATGCAACAGCAGGTGCCGATGCAACAAGTGCCAGTTCAAATGCAACAAGTTCCAATGCAGCAGCAGGTGCCTGTACATCAGCAGCACCATGGTATGCACCAACAACAACAGATTCTGAATGCTGCAAATATAGCTCAAGAGAAAGAGTAAGTGCGCAATAAAATTCCATTTTGTTCTGACGCACAGAATTAATACAGGCAATTACGTTCCTTCAATGATCTTCAAGTAATAATTTGTAGAAATTATACTCCTTTTTTAACTAGTGAACTACGTGGGTTTGAGGTTTCTTTATTCTGTGATGTTAGAATAAAACGAAGTAGGGAGTTTCCTAATAGTTAATGTTTTTTCTAATGTTTCTTACACGTGAATACATTATTGTTCTCCCAACATATGAGAGTGGGCGGTCAGTGATCTCAGAATTAACTTGACAATAATTGGACGAAAGATAGATAATTATGATAATGTTAGTGCTTATTTCTTTTAAAACATCTTAATCAGTAAAGAACCAAAGGTGTTATGTACGTGTAGAATATGCTACAATTTTGCAAACTGCACAAATTTTGTGTTGCGATACACAGCGAGTAATATGTCTTTAAAAGTATATACATAGTGTATATATATATGTAAAGTTTACGCCTCTTTCATCCTATATGCATTAATCAGTTTCTTTTGCTCCAACATTGCAAAGTTACAAAATCAGCATGAGTTGTGAATGAATTTGATTTCAATTTATCTGCAGTCAATATGACGAAAGTAGTACCATGATATGTGAGGTCTTTTAATAGTAATCAAGAATTGTTTTTCTTGAAATTTTTCCCTATTTACAGTATTGACAACTAGCTTAAATGCCCGTTCTTAACACGGAAAGAATACTTTTTATAGCAAATATGTGAAAGGTATATTTCAGCTCTTTTCTACCCTTACGATGTATATTTGAATTGAACTGAAAAGACAGAAAGCAACCTGTATCCAAGTGCTATTATCATAAAATTCTTTCAAACGATTCGGCAAACCTATTCTCTGCACCTTACAATACGTATTTCAGTCCAAGTTTAAAGCTAATGTTAAATATCCAGGTCAACCCAAGTTCTGTTTAAAAATTAATTTTAAACTGTTAACCGTGTTCTCACTGACGCCATTTTAGAAACACAAATATTACAGATATTTTCCCTTCAGAGGGAGAATTTTCGAAAACTGAGACACATCTCAATTGATTTTTAAAAGGATTTTATATGCCTAAGTTCCAACTGCCTAACTTAAAGGGCTCGTGGAATACGTATATTTCTCATACATTTTTAACATCATCTCCCTTAGGATATGCAGTTTTGTGAAAGTGATAAGATTAATACCCGATTCGAGTCAAGTGGTAATTGTGCTGGAAAATTCATTCCAAACGATTCACCTATTTTGCCGTATGACGAAACAAAGTTTATGTAATTATTATATATTGAGAATAACATAGAACCCCCCTCCCTTCCAATTTCCTAAAATGCTGCAGTACTTGGCCATTTATTTCCAATAAGCAGATTATATACGAAGTTTCATCTTTCGAACATTAAGGGCTTGTGAGATACCCTGTTTTTGGAATACATTATAAACACACACTTTAAGGATTCGTATTTTAATAAATTTGATGCACCTTGATAAAAATGGCTCGATCTAAGTCCTATGTTTTAAAAATTTGTTTCAAACGGTTCAGCCATTTTCCTGTGATAACAGCATCGATTTGAATATAGAGGAAAAATAATATAAATTTTTCTCTTCCCCCCTTATAAGCGGAATTTTTAAAAACGCTGATCCAATTATATCTAATTATTTCATATACCAAGTGTTACGATACAACTACAGAACCGGGCCAAAGTCGAACATTGTGTTATGCTATAAGAAAGGTTGAGCTATAAATAGGCACGTCCACTTTGTTACGGAACGAGACAGCGTCAAGGGAGTTCTTTATAATTTAGGCAGTTGGAACAAATAGAAGGCTTAAAGCGACTCGCTAAAGTATCGGAGGCGCTCCATCATTTGCATTTAGCAAGACAAAATGAAACAAAATTAAATGTGACTCAAAACTGGCTTTAAAATTCAAGGTAGTTAAAAGAAACGAACATAATTGCATTCACAAAATATTGCTTGCAGCTAATACTGGGTTAAATGGTCTCACCCAAAGATGAGCAACTCTCCACCAAGTCCCGAATCCTGTATCGTATGGAATCGTGCACTCAGATGATATGTCTTACGAAATCAGTAATTGATGTTTCTAGAATAGTCTCCTGCCAATGGCTTCGTTCTCGACTCATGTGTGACGTCTGATAGGAAGTGTTGGAAGATCTCCGAGTATAGTCAAAAGTTACTGTGGAGTATTACTAACCACCGAGTCAGCTTTTTTTCTCTTCGTCGTAGAATTCCGAACGCCTCATGGCCAAACATCAAATAGGACATGACATCGGTATCTTTAAGGTGGCAGGAACTTACCGCATCACAAAAGCTGGAAAAGAATTTCAATCTGGCAGTTCTCATAAACTTATTTTAGGACATCCTGTAGGGTTGTAGAGGTAGCACTTTACAAAGCATATACGTAGCGTGATTAATGTAACAATTTCTACAATTTTACTAGTTTTTAAATTTATTAATGTATATAGGGTTCTTCACTATATCCACCGCCTTTTTTTAAAGTTAGTTTTAGTAAAACAACTGACAATGTTCAACTTCTGGAAAACGAGGCATCCATTAATTTCACAATGCTGTTCTTCTAAAAAATCAGACACTCATTATTCTCAAAATGCTGTTGAATAATCTAATAATAGTTTCCGAATTTTCTTTTAAATCAAAAATCAGTGGACATAGTTTATGGCGTTGGATATTCAAATTGGTCAAGGATTAAGTTTTGGAAACTAGTGTTATTTCATTTAATTGGATTTCAGAAGTGTCAAACTATTCTACTTTCTAATATTGTGAATTCTTGTTGAGTTATTTAGAAAGATTTGAAAAAAGCGGGAAATGTACTGAAGGATCTTAAGATATATTTTGAAGTTAGGGTTGTTAACGGTATCAGAAC
The DNA here is from genome assembly GCF_964235325.1 of Thermobia domestica. Classification (NCBI taxonomy): domain Eukaryota; kingdom Metazoa; phylum Arthropoda; class Insecta; order Zygentoma; family Lepismatidae; genus Thermobia; species Thermobia domestica. Next base: position 28,558,056 of record NC_137458.1, read on the forward strand.
CGGTAGAAGTAAACGGCTCAAGAACCGTAACCGATTTTCTCCGAAAAGTAAGTCCAGATGCGGAAACCTAAAGGGATTTTCTGCTTTATAAGAGATTTAAAAATCGTTTCAGATTTTGTACCGAATCTAATTTTACGAGAAATATTGATTCTGGAACCGAATCCTATATTGAAGTGGAAGCAAATTGAAGAAAGAAAAGAAAAGAAAAAAAACCGTAACAAAACCCACCTTTTGTTGCTGTAGGTAGGTTTCTCGATGATATTTGAGACCTGTTGAACCAGCTAACTGTGTTTACGGGGATGGTGTCAATAGGTATTTTCTCTCTTCAGGAAGCAAACCGAACTGCGATTTTCAGTTCTGTCGTCAGAACTAATGTCTAAATGTGAGTTGGCTCTTTCCGAATCACACCAAAGTAGTTTTCGATTCCGTGGATTGAACAATGTTGTCGAAATATTGATATGAATGAGATGTCCAATTTGACTTCTGATGGGAAACTCAGCTCAGCAACACAATAGGCATGAACTGAAATCACGCGTCTGACGGTATAACCTCTATACACGTACACAGGCTGGGGTGCGAAATCAGCGAGCAGCCAGAGAGTTGTTCAATAGTGAACTATGGAGAACACAATTGTGGGTGAAGAAAGCCGCAGAAAACGTCAACAATGTATTTGGGTCAGGAATGGCAAATGAATCCACCAGTTGATCGCGGTTTAGCAAATTTCGTCTCGGTGATCGGCATTGCAAAATGAAATGAAATATTTAAGTTTTACGTCCCACATTTATGCCGGTTAGGCTAAAGGAGACGGCGATGATGAGAAATGAATGAGATGGTGGAGTGAAGAAATTGGGAGGAAACGGTGTTTGTCCACCACAAACTCCACACGGCGCGAGCTGGAATCGAACCAGGAACCCCAAGCACCAGGGGTGAACGCTCTACCACTGAGCCACCGTGCCCCTAACATTGCAAAATGAGCCCAGTGGACACCCATCAATATCATTTTGGAATGAGCTTCTCTGCAATGCCGTGGAAGCAGCCTTTCTAAAAAGGGTTCGTGCCATTATAGACGAATTAGGCATAGACCATACCACTGGCATTCTACTGCTACATGAATGTGTAAGGTGAAAAGGATGAACTCATGGGTGCCACGTGAGTTTACACGGACCAGTAAGAATTGCTATTTGGAAATTTGTAGTTCTCTAGTGTAAGGAATAATAGGAAGTTTCCCTACATCAGCTTGTCACTTTTGATAAAAATTGGATCTGCTGTAACTATCGTAAGCGGTCAAAGCAGTGATTGGGTCTTGATTTGAACCCATGACTGTTTTCAAAACGTCTAGATCAGGCCTGTGCAAGTTGGAACAGGGAGTGGACCAAGCATAGAGAACTTACTAATCTCGAGGGCGTACTAAACAATGTATCTTTTCACAGGAGTTGAGTTGAGTTGATTTTGAGTTTAACGTCCCGTTCAGCAGCGAGGCTATATGAGACGTGGACCTACTGATTAACGTGGGATCCGAACCACATGAGCTCCCGCCGGGAATCGAACCCGGGTCTCCCATATTTTCACAGGAGTTGATTAACCATATTCAATGGAGAACAGGAACACAAAAACTGTTAGTGTTAGCCAAAATATTTACGTACTAAAGAAAAGCAGAAAAGTCTACTTACTTACGACGACTTTTGAAGCACGAGGGTAGGAGGTGAAAAGAAACGTTGGCTTCCGTATTTTTTCATTGTTGCCTAGTCGCGAGAGGTCTCACATTGCACGGACGGGGGTTGGAAAAAATTTAAATTCAGTTTAAGAGAGCACGTGAGAAATACATTTTAAATAACGGGTCATACTGGTCGGATGAAGGAATTCAATAAGTCGGAGTCGACTCGGGGGCCGGCTTTTGCACATTGCTGGTAGATAATGTGGTGTAGTGAATATATGGTGAGTCTGATCCGTCTTTCTCTGTCGAGGCGAAATGACGAGTGCAGATCATTACAGTGTTCAGCTCCATAAAATACACATCTTTGTCTGCAAGCAATCTGAAATATTCAAAAGAGATCGTGTCCTCAAGTTGCATGACAATGCGTGTGTAAAGGACGGTGCAATTGTGCATGAGTTGTAATATAAAACCCTTCCTTACCCACCGTATTACCCGAAATCTCTTCCACTGACTACCACCTTTTGGGGCATCTAGATCTCTTCTTGAGACTGAAGACCTTCCCTGACAATTGGGCGGTGACAGTGGGGTTGGAGACTTCTTTCGGTACGGAATCCACAGTGTTGTGGTTTTCGTCTTTTTGGCCTTCAGAAATGCAGTTCACGTGGACATTTCATTCGCACTAATCTGATATTTCGGTTCTCTTCCCGCACCACACGAAATTAAATTGTTTAAGGTTCCGGGACCAGAGTCCAAAACTTTTTTTTTTTTTTTAGTTTCATTCCATTAACAATGCGGTTTAAAATAAGAAAAGTGAGAAATGTAGTAAAGAGCCCTAAATTGTTTTAAATTTAGTAATCTTTAGCAACATAAGTGATACTTGCTTTACCTGATGTTAGTGTAAAGAAGTGTAATTAATTGATTTAGATTATTATAGATGTCATGATCACTACGTTTTATAAATATATGTGTGTATTTCTCTTTTTCTTTTAGCCACATCAAAGAACATTTAGAAGTCCCAATTGATACAAGCAAAATGTCAGAACAAGAATTGCAGTTCCATTATTTCAAAATGCATGATGCTGATAACAATAATAAATTAGATGGCTGTGAACTCATCAAATCCCTTATTCATTGGCATGGTGAGATAAAACTGTTCCGGTTTTACGTAGTGTAATACTTTATATTATTTAAGTGTGCAATAATTTTTCTTTTATTTTAGCATGTTACTCCGTACACAATTGAGTGTACGGTAGGTAATTTTGTACTACCAATTCTGTCTTTACTCAGATTTTTGTGGTAAATATCAAATGAATTAAGGTAATAGATAAGATTGATATTTTACTAAATTGTTACAATGTATATAGCCTAATTTGATGTCTTGGTAACTATAAATAAAAATTCTCACACCCGAAGCGTTTAAAAGACTTAAAATCTCCGTACAGTTTCGAGGCACTCTTCACATCTTCTTCGGTGAATCTAAAGAACGCTTGGTACTACATAAAAAGATAAGCAGGTAGCAGCAAGTTTCTGTAGATGCACTGAGAAAGTGAGGAATGCCTCGAAATTGTTCATAAGTTTTGTCTTTCGGATATTTAGGGAATAAGGATTTTTTATTTTTATTTACAGTTAATAGATATACATTCCATTGTATCAATTAGTAATTGATACCTTCTCCTTTAAATGTCGTATTTTACATCCGTGCAAAATAAAATCAATTTTTACTGTAATTTCTGTTGGTATAGATAGCCTCTTCAGTATATTGGCAATGTTTAAAACTTGTCCGCAAAGTAAGAATAGGGTTTAAAGTGTATGGAGACCAATAAGGAACGAAGATTTTCAGTTTATGCTGTTAAAAGCACGTAGAGGCATGACGAACATGGTTTTTGCGTCACTTTGGCAATAAAAATGAACCATATTCAGTGCTTAATGTGCTTATTTCTATATAATTCATAGTTAACTAATAATGAGATAGGTATATTCATGCCATTATATTATCCCCTTATTAATGTAGATTTTATTAGAAATTACTTAGGAACCAGAGCCTACAATTCATCTATAGATACATTTATTATTATTATTCAGCTTTGTTTCTCACTTCTCACATTCTGTTAAGTACAGGTCAGCTAACCGAATTCATAATCTTGCATGCATGTTTTTCACAGCACCTCCCTAACAGAGAGGGCATGCTAGAAACTGCTGAGTCTTATGTACTTTCAAAGCCATATAGGAATAGAAAATGACAGCTGAATATTTGCTTCAGAGAAATAGCGTACAACTATTGTCTTACGAGCATAATCAAATACTATAGAATTTCTGTTTTCGTAATACGTAAAGGTGAGGTTAAAATGTAGAAGTTCTCTATTGCTAATACATGCTATTGTATACTTCTTGTCGGTCATACTCTCTTATGCGTTCTTGTTACGAATGAAATGTCAGAAAAGGAATTTATAATAACACTATCCATGGCTTTGGATTGCATATTATAATAAAACAAATACTGATTAAAGCTTCAACACACATTGTATTTTAAACCATAATGTGTTACAGTTTCGGATATCTACCATATCCTTCATCAGATATTATAGACAGTATAGAACATAAATGAAGATGGTATAGAAAACATGGGAGAAGAAACGGAGAAACTGAAGAAAGTACCTAACCCACAAAAACCCAAACATTGTTCAAGTAAGAATTTTTGAACGAAACTTTTATGGTTCACTAAATGAGGGTCTTAGGTAACAGAAATGTCCAAAAAGAAATTGTGTTTGAATGAATTGGAAACCCAATGTGGCACCTGTGACTCAGCCAGGAACAGACGTAGTACAACACTACAACTTTAATTTAGTACATGAACAATTACTATTTTACCAGAGTAATTACTGACCCTTTTAGATACAGGAAAAATAAATTATTAGGGAGTTAAATACTTACTTATAGGAAAAATGAAATATATCCGGAAGCTGAAAGGCGCTCGAGAACTCCATGAGCCACATGCAGCTACTGACAAGAAAAGTTGAATAAAATTGCTAAAACCTGAAGAAAACGAAACAAAGCTTTGCTACAAAGGTTTATGTGTGGCTTATAAAGTACAATAGGTTTTTGTGTAAAACGTTTGAAACTAACTTTATAAGGTCGACAGGAAATCAATGTGACACCTGTGATACACTGGAGATTTGTGGATTAAGAAAGGAGGAGTCAGAGCTTTTAAAAGGAGTGGAGAAAACTTATTGATATCAATAAAGAAGTAGAAAAGGTCCAAAAAGATTAATGAAGAGGAAGGAGTCATCTATAGGGTATGGTGTGGGGACTGCGATATGACATATGTAGGAGAGACGGGGAAGAAAATGAACGGATAAAACAACATAAAGATGACGTGAAGAGGAAGAAAGATACCAATGCGGTATACAATCTTGTTAAGGAAACTAATCAAGAAATTACCTGAGGTAAGACGGAAGTATTGTAGATATAGAAGAGAATACCGTTTTTGTGTTGGGCAAATGCAATTTTCTCACCAGAAGATAGATCCGTTAAACACATTGGTGATCCAAAATATCATTCGTACTGTCGTTCCTGTTTATAGAGACATTTTCTTCAGTTCATCAGCAGACTTGTTTTTAAGGTAAGATTGAGGCATAAAGGGTGTTGAGACTAGTAAGGAAGATTTTCAGTTTACGCTGTTAGAAACACGTAAAGGCATAACAAGTATTTTAAAGTCACCTTAGCAATGAAAATGGCTCATATACAATGTTCAATCTGTGTTTATATAATTCCTAGGTACCTGATAAGGGGAGCTATTGCCTAGCACATTTTCTTTGCTAGAATAAAAATTCAAAAGAATGAAGGTACAGGGCAAAGCCTGAGAACACTCATACTATCGAGTTTTTCAACCCTCATAGGTGTTCATTAATGTAATGTGTTTGCATAACCATAATAGTAGAGTGATAACTCTCACCCCCCCCCCACTTCCCCCCCAAAAAAGACTTTGTAAACATACGCCAAATATCGCTTCCGTGAAGATGTAGAGGCTTTCGGAAACTTGAAAATATTAACTTTGGAGCTGAAATTATTAATCTTAAAACTGAGGCTGCCTGTTCCCGTCTTAAACTTGCAACTTGCTCTATGCACATTTCGGAATTAGCTATTGGTAGTATAAGGAATCCTGAGAACTATTCTGAGGTGAAAATGAATCAACATGGATCGAGTAGCTGCGAAAAAAGCAAATACGTTTGTAGCAAGTCATTATTTCAAGGTTGCATAGCTCCGAGGTTGAAAGGATCTGCGGTTTCTCAGTGATAAGGGCATTCATCTCTAGTATGTGGGGTCTCTAGTTCGATCCCAGCTCGCACCAAGTACGGTTTGTGGTGGATAAACTGGAAAGAAACAGAAAACTCCGAGGAAACCTATGCATACTGTTTTTGTCCACCACAAAGCCCTTTTGGCAGGAGCTGGGATCGAATTAGGAACCCTACGCAGCAGAGTGAGCGCTCTTCTACTGAGCCATCAACATCCCGCTAATATATATATATATATATATATATATAATTGGTTGAAAAAATTAAATAATACCCATTCTTCAATCACATTCTGTACCTATCGTTTTGCATTGCCCTTCGTTAGAGAATTTCTGACACTCGTGCTGTCTGTGTTCATGTCACGGGTTCGATTACCGGTGAATAATTGACTCGGATGCAAACCCAAATGATGGTTTGGATTCAGCTTTAAACAGGTCCCGCCTCATATAGCCTTGGTGCTGAAAGGAGATGAACTTCAGTCAGTCAACCAACCGATGCGAAAGGTGTGTGTGCTTCTTTAGGGAGGGGAGTGGGTTACATTGATTACTGAATACACGTTCGATTTCTATTTCTCGTTCGTTTTTATACCCTAAATTTTCATTAAATTGACACGTGTAAGAAATATGGTGTAAGGTGAATCGGTTACTTTCACCCACTTTCTGCTACAGATATTTAGATTAAATATGACTGCTGTTACTGTATAATTACAATTTACACAATAAAAATGAGTATAATGATTATTGACAATACTAATGTTATTTATAATTTTCGCCTTATGTTAGCGACTTAAGAACAAGAGCTACACTCTTCGAAATTCTATATTTTCAATAGTGGTAAGCAGAAAGAAAATCATTTCTTACTGCACTCCCCCCACCGTTTAAATCTTACCTTTTTCTAACAAGGCTGTCGAATACAGACAAAATATTGAAGAAACAATTCTTACAATATAACTAAGAGAATATAAGTAAGATTAAATTGTTCATTATTATGATTTTTCTTTACTTACCATGATACAATACTCACTGAACTTCTTGAGGTTAGATTATTATCTTTACGTGTCATGATGAAAGCTCCATGATAACTGAACTCTCTCTCTCTCTCTCTCTCAGGCTAAACTATCTTACTATGATAAAATGCTTACCGAGCAATAACGTTAAATTAGGTTTACTTACCATGGTAAAACGCTTACTCAGTTTCCTCTCGCTAAATTTTACTTACCATGACAACACTCTAAAATACCTCTCAGACTAAATTATTATCTTTGCTGACCATGATAAAACGGGCACTAAGCCTCCTCTTAAGCTAAATTATCTTACCATGGTAAAAGGCAGAATGAGTTCTCTTAGGCTAAATTATTATCTTACCATGATAAAACGCTTACTGTCCTCTCGCTGGGGCTAAATTATTAACATTGTCTCCTTTGATGCGTAAGACCCGGTTCGTTTCACGTTCATGTAGCTCTGCATTAGACTATAGATTCACGTCTGGTACACACAATCTGGAGGCATGAGGCATCACATCTGCACACACAAGTTACTGAATTCCTGTAAATTCCGTGAAGGGGAACGATGATTTTGGATCTGATATTCAAGGATATCCCGAAGGTTTCAATTGGGTTAAGATCGCCGTTGCAGCAACGGAAATTTACCACTGTGCTCATCGAACCACTGCAGCACAAGTTGACCTTTGACAAGCAGCGTTATCCTGCTGAGATCCCATGCCAACAAAAAACAGATTGACATTAATGAATATACATAATCAGCAATGGTCAGCCGATAGCTAGGAGCCCTCCACACGCATTACTGGACCGATGGGTGACTGTAAAGGATCTTCAAATCATAATGGAGCCACCGTCGGCCTGTTGTTGCCCTACTGTCTTGAGCAGCTGTTCCTCTGGAAGACAGCAGATTGACCCGGCCATCGATGTGATGAAGGCAGTATCGTGATTCACTGGACTCTGGAACGTTGTGACATTTCTTGGACCAATGATGATGGCATGTGCTCGTTCTAGTTGAATCGACGATACCATGCAGGTAACATTGGTACACGTGTGGGACGTCAGCTGTGGAGACCCATATACAGTATAATTTGAACCGTATGCTCAGACACACGTGCTTTGTCCACGGTTCGAGTCTGCTGTTAATTGTGCCAGTTTGCGTTCTATCCTGTTGTACCAAACTCGACAGTCTGCGATGTACGATATATTTAATGGTGTTTAACCGCCCTATTTTTTGTGGTTTGGTTCTGTTTCGCCGTCCTTTTCCCACCTTTGGAAGCACTAACTACGAGAGCTCGCAAACATCCGACAAGCCGCACCATTTCCGAGTTGCTTGCTCCCAGCCGTCTGACCATCACTCTCTGCCTCCTGTCAGCTTCTGATGTACAGCCGGTTATCCATTCTACGAGGAGCACCACACTGACTGATCGAGTGATAATCCTGTCACCGTTTGACGAGCAGTTTTGCTGTGCCTCTTGCGTCAGCTTAACGTCTAAAACTGCTCGTTCAAACACGGTGACAGGATTATCACTCGATCAGTCAGTAGCTGGTGCTTACTTCGTAGAATTGGATAAACTTGTAAGGTTTGTGTTGACGACAGTTTAGAATTATTTGACATTTTCGTAACTTCTGGTCCAGTAAGTTTTGTTTGGTAGAATCAGTGTTTGTCGTATTGTCTGATCTTTATTTAAGGTGTTCATGTGAAATGTTGGAATACGTGTGATGTCACAAAAGTCAATTTTGCGACTCTTTGTCGTTTCAGAACGTTCTTAAAGTTTACTCGTAAACATGTTTTGAGGATTTCTCTTTCTTAATTATTTTAATTTTTAAAGATTTATATTAACTGTTGTTTAGTCAAGTATGACTGCAGAAAAACTAAATACTGCTTTCGTAGGAGGAAGTAACTGATCATAGGAAACCGCTGGATAGTTAACAGGGAATTTAATTCCGACTTGTGGTATCGGGCGCAAGGTCTGTTATTAAGTTACTAGCTGCAGTGACGTATATATATATATATATATATATATATATATATATATATATAGATAGATAGATATAGATAGATAGTCACATTAGATACAGTAAAAATTAGGCGATTTTAATGTCAAATAATTTGTATTGTGTGCTTAATACATTTAATATATATTTGAAAAACATACTCACTTCTCCGCAAAAGGATAAATCAGTTATTCAGAATGTCTTACCCCTCTCCTCCACTTCATTTTCATCAGTTGGTATATTGAAGTGGCAATAAGTCTAGTCCTCTGTTGAGGTACATATATAAAACGTAAGAGCAAATTATGGTTCGAAACGATGTAGGCATTTCTGTTAAATTACGAATACTATGCAAAGAACTCAGTTTGTAAGTGGAAAGCACCTTGTAGGGTTTCGTAAAAAGAGAAATTCAGCTGGTATTTGAACAGCTATTTGTCTTACTGTTAGTTGTGGCCTAACTAGAATGTAAGAGACAGAGTTAAATTTTTAGGTAAAATTGTAATTATTTGAAGAATTCTATCCTTGTGTGTGTGTTTCTAAAATTATTTTTTTTAAATGTAATTACCGGCACTTTCATTTCTTTTAAGTTAGTTTTATTGAGTGATTCTGTAATTGTTACAGAGTAATGATATATATATATATAATATAAACTTGTCACTTTATAGTACCTATAGATTGGTGCAATCTAATGTAACCGATGATTTCAAGAAATATCTCATTTAATTAGTTAATGATCGCAACGAACACACCTCTGGATCAAAACTTTCCTAGTATGCCTATTGTGAAGAAAAAAAAGTGAGTAATCCTTTGATCATATACTTCGAAGTCGTTTTGCACTACTTCTTCAGGCCTACTACAATGTTGCAATACTTACCGCCTTTTTTGTGCGTGTTTAATTCTTGAAATTGTGCACTTCTTGTAAACTTGACATGTAAACAGTGGCGGCTCCAATGTTATACAACAGGGAAGTCACATCGACAATAACTGGTTTTACATCTCTCCCCTGCAAAATCAACCCCCCGGCTTCGGGATCTCCAGTCAGGGTGTGTCTATCGGTCATGAAATCAGAAAACGGTCATGAAAGTCAAGAAATATAGCTTTGGCTCCACGATTATTATTATTTTTATCTGTAGAAATATAAGTAGAAACTGGAAAATTGTTCTATAAAACGTCAAAAATGTCTGGCCGGCTTTAGACACTACCAAATCGCAAGCAAAGCACGCTTTTATCGCTTGTATGAAAGTTCGGCCTAATTCGCACCCAGGTTCGCTCTTGAGATTGTCCTTCAGCTGACATCATTGAGCAGTGATGCAAATCGCATCGCCAAAACTACGCTTCTAACCAGTTTATTCAACTGTGAGAACACAAAGTTTTTATCGCTCCAGGAAACAGCCTTCGAAAGTAGGAATAAGATAAAGATATGTGCTAAAGAATGTAGGTGCTGTTATTAGTTTTTTAATATTACGAAATTTTATGGTTTGGTAAAGGAATGGTCACGAAATTTCATTTTGGAAGTTTAGTAGACACCATGCAGTGATTTTCACTTTGAATACATTGTTTAAATTTTGAAATGAGGTACAAATATTAAGGAAAAAAATAACGAATTTGACATAGTATCATATATTCAGTACATGTTCTATTTACAGAATTATTTAACTTAATACTTTATTTTTAATACTTAGCATAAAGAATTTAAACTATTCAAGAAGTAGAAAATACTTGATGTTAAAAATAACACTGGTCAAACCATTTCATCACTTTGAATTTGTCAATTGATTCTGTAAAAATAATTTTGGTTACACGCATAATTGTTAACAATGTGATTTGAGACTGAAACAAAAAACTTAAGTAATGATCAAAAGTTAACTAGCTTCATTTCGGTATATTTACAATATTTATTAACTTCTAAAGTAAGGACACGATAATATTTGCGTGATGTATTGAAATTCAAATATACATTTGATTTCGATCGTTTGTTAAGCAAATGAGATTTCAATCGACCCCCCATTCCAGGGCCAAGACCTGTTTAACGTAGAATCTGGGTTACACGCGCTCCTACCGGGAATCGAACCCTGATATCCCATGCGGAAGACGTGTCTGCTAATCGTGTATCAACGAAGCAGCTCCAAAATATGCGTCAAATTCTGCAAGTCTAGCGGGGACCGGGTTTACTGAACTCTACCGCGAGTGTACTTCGCCTTAAACCTACCCTATATGACTTGACAATTTGCTGTCTTTACTTATTGGTATTTTATAATTTATTTGAATTACAAATGTAACATTTATATATTAGTCTGCGGATTCACATGCTAGCTTTCACACTGACATTTCAATTTCATAGGTAAATCAGTTTCAAACAGTTCAAGAATATTAATTAGTTTCTTAAATGCTTGGAAAAAAAAGTAAAAATACATGAGGTACAATGAAATTCCGAAATTGTAAAGTGCATTAGAAAAGTATTTTTTATTTCTCTTCATAATAATTCGTATATGAGCGTCGCGAAGAATGCTTCGAAAACGTGTTGGGGGGGGGGGGGGGGGGTCCTCTCGCCCTTGAAACAATGTGAGCAATTTTTCCGCGACAAACAGGTCTTTCCTGCCTCGTATCTTCATGCGTTGCAACATGCAAAGCAAATACGATCAACTTTCCAGCCCGCTTCTCTCCGATAGCAAAGAGGTGGTAGACAGCATTCTTTTTTAAGTCACATTAAGAGTGTAATTACATTGTACCTAAGGACAGGCGTATAAAAGGCTGTTCTCTGAGGCATGCTAACACGAAAAAGAGCCAAGCTAGAATACGTGTGCAGAGGATGACATGCACTGTGACTTGCACTGTGTTGCCAAATATCTCATGGGCAATCAGTTGCAGACTACATATTAAAATAACTAGAATTTTTGTTCGGCCGCTCTTCATTTCTTATGCAGGAATATGTGTCCATAATTATTTTTTATTGGTCATAATTTTTCGTATTAATTCGGAAAGCACATGACTTTGTGATTACATTATAGAGTCGTTCGTGCTTGTAAATGTGCAATTGGTGGTTCGAGAGTGCAAAGTGACTTCGAAATAACAAAGAACTGACTCATCTTTTTGGCACAATAGGAACACTAGATAAGTCTCAATTTACTCAAGTTCCTCTTTGTGTAGTAATAATACACTTGTTCATTTAATTGTGACGTCATTCAGTTTGGTGTTTATAACAAACTTGTTGAAAGCCCCAACTTTTTCAGATTGTAATATATGGTAAATAGTTCAAAGTTATGTGGAAAGATTTTTTTTTTATTTTGTGCATCTGTTGAACAATGACATTTGTAAAATTTCCCTCGTCCTGAAAGTACTCCGAAAAAGTATTTCCAACTGCTTAAAGCCCTTTAAATTAAAAGATTACTGTGAACTTCCTGTAAAATATTAAAATACATGGGCCGATAGCTGGACATGCAGAATATGATTCATTCAAAGTTTCGAGAGTTCAGGTAATTCGACAGTATAATATGCCGACGTAGACCGTTGGCCAAATGTGCTCGATGTAGGCAATCATATTTTCTTAAAATTTGAAATGATGTAGGAGGAATGTTTGGGATCTAACATTATTGTTTGTAGTATATAAAGTACATATATACACCGTGTATATATACCCCATATCACGTACAATATTTTGTGATACAAACTACTAATTAAAATGAACTGGGAATTGCATGTTAAAAATTTAAATTTTGTACAGATAATAATCAGTTGGCTTACTGGAAACGTTTCTAATCACGTCTTTCCGCTTTTCTTTGTTTTGGCTTAACTTTTGATGCCCATAAGTGTATTGCAGGCGCTAAGAGGGCTTACAAAGATAGTGAAGAATTAATAACTATTTTATAAATACAATATACCATATTAACTGTAAATTTCTATTACGAACAATTCCAGCATAAACATTCACGTAACCAGTAATATTCATATATTGTATTACGCTCTATACATTGTACGTTGTCTAGAAAAACTTCAGGATGATTCCTCGTAAGCTGGCTTGCATGTACAGGGTCAAAGAAATCCTCTTCATAGGGATACGAATCTAGAAGGAAGCAAGAAATTAGACATACCTTTAGAAGTCACTGGTTTAAATCAAGTGATCATAATATACATTAGACTGTGCCCCAAACGGTTAATTAATTTCCGAGGCCAGCTTTCAACCAATGGTACTGTGGTGAAGAGAGAGGTAGTGAATGAGAGAGAGAGAGAGAGAGAGAGAGAGAGAGAGAGAGAGGGGGTGAACTAGGACGGATGTCCAAGGTCAGTCACATCCAGGGTCGAGATCATATGGTCGCCTAACAGTCAGATAGGTTCGGTTAAATAGTCAAGTAATACAGTTAAACTTCATGTTTTAGCTACCTAAAGACTCACAATAAAATTAGTCTTCATCCAAACGTAATATTAAGTAGAAAAAGCTAAATAGAATATATTCAAAATTTTGTAGCCGAAAAGATAACCTCCTATAAGAGAACGACCACTCTTCATCTGTACTAGCATAAACTAGGCCAATCTTGAAAATGGAGTCAGTGCCGTACCGTGAAGGGAGGGGTCAGGGCGAGCAG